>NC_138302.1:35355000-35860000 GCF_965601325.2 Salmo salar | reverse complement strand
AAGAGGGGCCTAACTGAACTCCTATCAAAGATCAAAGACCTCACTCCTGTCCTCTTTTTTTGCCACAAAAACTTATAGGATTCCTTTGTGAGAAAGACGGGAGCGTTCTTTCGCTTTCGTGTGTGTAAGTGTAAGACAATTGTGTAAGGCCCACTCAAGTGCACACAGCACAATATATATTCCAGGAAGGAAAATGAGTCACTTAGTGAAAATCAAATCAGCCAAACGTCTGGTGAGAAAACTTGAGGCACTGCCACTGGTTAATGTACTCCATGAGTGACAGTTCTGAGAAAAATGCACCTGTTCAAACAACAAAGACTGACATTTTATCAGGAGCGTCAATGGGGCATAATTATTATTTCTTCATTTTGAATTTAACCTTTAATTAACTAGGCAAGTCAGTAAAGAACAAATTCTTATTTACAATGACGGTCTACACCGGCCAAACCCAGACGACACTGGGCCAATTGTGCGCCGCCCTATGGGACTCCCAATCACAGCCAGCTGTGATCCAGCTTGGATTCAAACCAGGCTGTCTGTAGTGACGCCTTGAGCACTGAGATGCGGTGCCTTAGACTGCTGCGCCACTCGGGAGCCCCGGGAATACATGTGGTGTGTGTGGCATTACGGGAGTAATGTCAACACTCTGAGCCCAAGTCAATGAAACCTGGTTTGAAAGGGAGTCCAAAATAAAATGTTCTGTTAGTACGTTTATATGAAGTGGCAGAAGGGATTTTTTGATTTATTGAAACGTTAAACATCGTCAGAAATTTGATATGGGAAATTATGTTTTCTTTGAGGCTATTTGGTTACCAAGTTTAAATGATTGAGGCCCCAAATACAACACCAGTAAAGAGCTCTTTTTGGGTGTAGTGTAATGAATTAGTCCCTTTAAACCTGACTTCAATCAAGCTCAGCAAAATGCTCAGCTCTCGCATTCCTCCTGGCACTCCAAGACTGAAGTTAATGGGGGTTGCCTGGAAGGCGCTAGAATTGAAAACGTTTTTTTTTTATCCTTGGGAAACTTCCACCCATATGGGTTTGTTTGAACCGAGCCACTGGCTATCCCACTAAGTACGGCCCCCAGTCATCTGAATCATTAGATTAGGCTTAGGCACGGCCCGACAAAGAGATTCCCCATCGCCGTTTGTTTCAAGGAGAGGCCCTGCTTTAGCTCACAGATACTCAGCTGGAAGAGGCACTTGGAGGTAGTGCTTCCATGTCAGGGTATCCTTCATGATACACACTGTGTTTTTGTTCTGATACATTGAACTCTTGTACTATATATTGAAATGCACTGTATTTGAACTGAAATACAGTGGTATGAATGAAGGATGTTTACGTGAAAACCATTGCATCTCATACATACTACATTTGAGTGTACTAAACTTGTACTTCCATATCAACAAAGTTACTACAAAGTTACAACACCCAAAACCACACAAGTGAATAATTGTTTTAATCGTGAACTGTCCTCAACTCCTCGTGATAGAATAACAAGTGGGGGAATATTCATGACGGGAAGGCCCCAGATTTGCTTTTTAAGTAGCGAAGGAAGGAGCCATTTTGTGTGAGAAGAAGGAGTCCCGTCCCGGACATGTCAGGGGCTGTTGACAGTCTGCTCTTGGGATTAGCGAGACTGCGGTGCACGGCGATCCTTAATCCCCCACTGTATCGTAATCTATTTACCCGCCATGCTAAGGGGATTTCCATATGAAAATATACACAAGGAGGCTATATGCTGGAAGTGGCAAAGTGCACAATATCAGAAGCCATGATTTGGCTTTTTTTCACCCCTCTTTGGTGTTTCGTTCATGCAGAAGCACTGCTGTTGTGTTGTTTTGTTTGTTGGTGTTTCACAGGGTTGTGACTGAGGAAGATGTGGTCGGATGGAAAGGAGCCCTCCATTTTGTATTTTCTCTTAGATAAACATATTAAGAGTGCGTTGGAGGATATTTTAGAGGTTCGTCAGCCTTAGGGTATGACGGAGGTTTGACAAGGTGGTTGAGAGAAAGCAAAAAAATGGTTAAATACCATTTGCGGGGTGTGAACATTACACGACAGACCTCATCACTTAAATATGACTCTCTGAAGACAATTCAATGCACTTCAAATCTTAGCAATTCAACTCCAACAAAACTGATTCTGAACCTTCTCCTACCAAGTTACATCATAATTACAACAACACGCTGGCAATTTTCTGTAGCCAAGGGAGGAGCAAGTCAAATCAGATTGGAAAACATTGAGGTATAGCTGTTAGTCTTTCAGACAGAGATTCACAGATATATTTGATTCATATACTCATTCACAGATTTGATTATAGCTGTTGTTTAGAGGCCCACAATCAGATGGCATGAGTGGAGCCTCCTGTACTGCACCTGATTGTAATTGCTACAGCCTGTATCAGAGCTGGGTTCAAATCACTCAAATACTTGAGCTGTGCTTGCTTGAGCTTGTCTGGCACAAAGGAACCAATGGAATATTCCAAACCCTCAAACCTCGCCCATCTGGGACTCCAGGCAGGTTCAAGCAAATGCTCAAAGGATTTGGAAGATGTTGAAAGATTTCAAATACTATTTGAGCCCTGGACGGGCCTGTATCCAGCCATCTCTCTGCGGATCTCCCTTCCTTCACACTCAGCCAGCCCTCCACATGCAAACTTTAGACGACTGTCGCGGTTCAGCTGGCGGACAGACGCCTCGTCTACGAGCACCCAGGTCACCGGCAGGTTCCAAGGCAATCAAGGAAGTAGCTCCGTTCGCTGTTGGCTGCCACATCCTCTGTGAATTATTTAGACCGAGGTTGAGTTAGGCCGCCAAGGTCAGAGTGTCACCTGGTTCTAGTTGCGATAGGACTCAAGAGTGTCTACTTGAGGCGTTACTGAGGGTAAGGACCGGGTGAGGATGAGGATATCCCCTTTAAAGCAATGTCAACTAAATTGACCCAAGTTTATAACCTGCTTTCTGTACTTAGCTGTTTTTGGTTGTGTGAAAGGACAGGCCACTTGATATGTATTAAAAATGTAGATTGACTGTAGATCTATGTAGATTCCCCAAGTCATGACGGTCGGAATAGTCGGAGTTTAGATGGCGACTTCAATTCTAATCTTAAGCAGTTAAGTATTATAAAAGTCGTACTTTTTAGTATACCATCAAAGCAAACGTTACAGTTTATCAAACTGTGATAATCTAACAGGACAACGTGAGTCTAGCAGGACAATGCCATTTGTCATTAACGACAATACAGCACACTGTCCCCACATTGTGTTGTCAAAGTTTCCACATCTGAACAATACTGCCCACATCCATAGGAGCAGTTGGCTGCTGTAGTGATGGGACATCAGAACAGGTGTTTGGGGTAGGGACGGCTCAGCAAAATGAGCCGCCATGATTCCTTGAACATGGCCTGGAGATTAGTTCTTCCTTGTTGGATGCAAATGTAGTAAATTCAGGCCTGTTTGCATGGGGGGGGGGGGGATTGGTGGCGGCATACTGGCACTGCCCAGCGGGAGACAGCCAGGCAAACACACGTCATGTCAGCTACTCCTTCTGGGCGCCATGTTTACCCAAACCTGTTTGTCCAGCTGGTCGACTGTGGCTTGGAACACCGCAAGAGCAGGGATTTCTGTTAATTAAAATCGTGATTTGTCCTCTTTTTGTGTCTTGGATCAACAAAATTATACATTACTGTCAACATGCAAAGACAAATGCTCAGCATGCCAGGATACATGTTTGCTAATCTGAATATGTTTTGATTGAACCTATGTGAAGTTTACTCATTGAGCTGGTGGCCAAGGAAAATGCATCTTTGGGCCACTGGAGGGTTTGTGTTAGGAATATGTTGTGTTGTGTTGGTAGTGGAAATGCTCCCCCCCCCCCCCCCCCCCCCACACACACACACTCATTTTACTATCCTTGTGGGGACCAAACAATTGATTTCCATTCAAAATCCTATTTTCCTTAACCCCTAACCCTTAACCATAACCCCTAAACCTATTTTTTTATGTCCCTCAAAATGTTCCGTGTTTATAGTAAAACAAAAAACACACACACACACACACACACACACACACACACATTTGACAGTCCCTCAAATTAAATCACAGAGCCCAAAATAAACATGAACATAATTTGGGGTGTTATTAAATACATCTGAGAATGCATAATGGAGATTGACGTCTTAGTGTGGATTATAATTACATATCTCTTGGGAAATCCTCAAAACAAATACACGCAAAACCTGGAAGTTATTATGCATTTTGTGACGAAGGATCACTACAAATATGTGACTTTATGTAACACAAATGATAAGTACCGATAGCCTATTGCAATTGTTATTCGTAGGCCCATTTCGTTCCCATTTGCAGCTGCACTTCAATTTAAAAAGAAAAACTTGTTAATGAATACCCTATATCAATGAAGTAGGCCTATTATAAAATGGGATAATCTAAGGGCATGATTTTGGTTATTTTATTTTGTTTTCACCGAATGTTAAGTCAAAATAACATACCTGTCTGTCTTCGATTTGACATGAATGGAGACAGGTTGAACAGGAGGTAAAAATGAGTGTGTTCATAATAAAATGTGTCGTGCTATTTTGTCTCATCAACATTTATATAAAAAGTACAACTTCTCTCAGGGGGTTAATGAAAATATATCATAATTAGGGCCCTGTGTTTTGCGTGATCATATGACATAGCAAGATGTTATCCTGCATTTTAAGCTTGATGCAGAAATGAGAAATACGCCCAAAATGTAGGCAATTGTTTAAGGATGGTGCTGGAATATCGGACATGAAAAGAGGATAGTTTGATGAAAAAGCTATAAATACATGTTCAAATCAAGGCATGTCACATGATTGCGCAAAACATAGAGCCCTAATCATAATGGCAATAAAGTGGCACATGGATAAAGAAATAAAACCATCTTTAGGCCAAGTCCATTATTAGCCTTTGAATTTAGAATTTAAAATTACATTTGTTTACAATATACTACTTTTAAAATATGTTCATTCCTTAATAAAGTTCCTTAACAAAGTTCTGAGGGCCGTCAAAGTATTTAAATGAATGTAATCTAAACCTGCCAAAAAAGCCCCACTAGGCTCCACTACATTCAGATAAGAACACTCTTTGCATTGGAAAAACCAATCGTGTTTTAAACGAATCTTTATTATAAAGACACGAATGTACATTTTAAATTTCATTGGAATACTGACATTGCGTGTCTAATTCACATTTTCTTCGTAAAGAACAATAGCAAAATCTTTGACCTTATAAACAAGTGCTGCAATTAAACTTCCAAAATACAACACTACAGTCCGGACAATGAACAATATTCAAGTTGGAATTAACATAAATTTGAATATCAGCAAACTGAAAACAATAGCCGCATCTTAATTTCTAATTTGAAATGGTCTCTAATGGGTAGGCCTATATCAAATACATGAGTATAAAATATCATATTTTTCCATAAAACACATTTTGTGACAAAGGTTCACCCTCAATTGCTCGTTCTTGGGAATATTTATGGAAAATCCATAACACAGTGCTCTTGCTCCATCCTGAAAAAACTATTCTAACTCAAAGGGATAAACTACATACTTCGAACTTGTTGGAGGGCAGTTTTCAGAGTTCATGTGTAGAAAAATATTCCTTGATGTCCCAAAGTATGGGTGAGTGGATCCAATTCAAGCTTGTTGATTCATAAAATGGTCAAAGAAGATGCCACTTGGACAGGCTTTTTCATCTGTGCGTTACTTGAATTTTCCAAACATTAACTTAAAAAAGGCTTGATAATTGTCTCTACTATTAGTTAACTTCTTAATGCTTTGAAGAAAAAAGCTCTTCAACAAAAAAACGAAACAAAAATACTTATTTGAAAGGGGGAAAAAAAGTCACAAGACTTGGAACCGCCAGGAGGAGGCCTGGTCTTTGTAGTCCAAGCAGTCGGTGGTGTTGAAGTTGAGCTTCCATGAAGAGGCTGCGGCCGCGGCCGTTTGTTCTTTGTAATCCAGACAGTCTGAGGAGTTGAAGGCCAGGCCGGCCCCGCTGTAGGCCTGGTGGTGGTGGGGGTGGTGATGGTGGTGGTGCCCTGAGGTCTGCCCTATGTGGTGGTGCGGGTGGCCAGACATGGAGGAGCCCGTCATGGGGCTGAGCTGATGCGGATGGTGGGGGTGGTGGTGAGAGTGCATGGGGGCCAGGTACGAGCTGCATTCCACCCCTCCGAAGTAGGAGCCCGTTGACGCCGGGGCGGGGTAGCCCTGCCCATAGGACGCCGCTGTCTGGCTGTAGGACACCGGGTAGGAGGACGTGCCTCCAGTACCTGACACAGACCTCTGCATGCAGGAGGCACTGGTTGGGGGAGCGGGGTCGGGGACAGAGGGTGGTGCGGGGGCCGGGGAGATGGGCGCAGGGCTCCAGATGGAGGACACTGGGGCAGTGACGGAGGTAGAAGTGCTGCTCAGGCCTTGGCCTCCGTGGCCGGAGGGATGAGAGCCACCGGACGAGGCAGAGGAAGAGGAAGAGGAGCCGGTGCTGGACACTGCCGGAGGGGTGAACTGACCACTGCTCTCTGAGCCTGTGCTCTCCCTGGTTGGAGAGGACTTCTTCTTGGCAGGCCGGACTTTAGCATTGTTTCCACTCTGGGCCTGCTGACGACACTTGGCTCTCCTGTTCTTGAACCATACCTGCACAACAAGAGGCAAAGGGTCAACTTTAAAATGCTGTATGTCAGCTGTCCAAACTAATTTGCAAAACATTGATTGAGTAAGCAGTTGTCAAACTGGTCATGCCAACTTGCGACAAACTGTATAACTATTTCCATTTGATAATATTGAATGCTTTGTAATTTGTACAATTAGTGGCATACATAGTACTTCATTGCAAAGGCATAACTGATATCAACTCTGTCAACCAATCGGTCATATCTTCTTGTAGGTCAACAAAACCACATTATTCTTTATTCACTGATTCTCCTATCCCATTTTAGGCATTGCAAACACTTGGAAATGACATGAAGCTGTTGTGCAGTCAGCGTTCGATTTGCAGGCTACCTCTGCACAGGCTTGGCTGCCTACCCTGCATACCGTGCACATTTCTCAGCTAAATCAGTGAAACTCTAGAGGAAGCTGCCATAATTGCAGTAAGCCTGTGAGAGGGGTACAAAAGCTGGTTACATAAAGGCTCTCACACCCATTTCAAAAGGGGGCTCATAAGTTCTTAAGACGGCCCTTATGTGAGAGCTGAACATAAATTATATTTTAAAACATGGAATTGTATGTATTTGTTTAACTATCATAACCAGTTATGATAACAGATTATGCATATTGTTTATTCGTGTAGTATACAATTGCAGCTAAGAGCTGAATTGCAGTGTAGGCTACTTAACATTTAGCCCAAATAAATACTCAACTGTGTTGAAACTCATTAAAATCCTAAATAAAAGGTAAAGTATTGATTGAAAGGTGTAGTAGTAGGCCTTGTCCTGGTCGCTGCAGTTTTGCACTGCAAGTTCAGAAAGTTCCCACAAATGGCCCACAAGTTCACACAAACAAGTGTAGGCTACAGTACAGTTGTAACTAAATAATTGCAATTCTGTACAAACTTGGACTCTAGACTCAGGCAAATTGATTTTCAGTGCGACTTCTTCCCGCATGAAAATGTCTGGGTAGCGCGTCTTGCCGAAAAGGGACTCCAGAATGTCCAACTGAGTGCGAGTAAAAGTTGTCCTCTCTCTCCGCTGTTTCCTCGGATGCGCTGAAATGGAATAGAAACCTGTCAAAGGAAACTCTTCGAAGCCATTTCGATCTGATAATAAAACGAAATGAAAAAACACCAAAACAAACGAGGTTCAATATAAGTATTCAAAGCTTCCATCTCATATTTCCATATATTTCAGAAATAGCTAGCTTCAAATGTAAGTGTTTCTTCAAAACGAAAATAACCTGTGAATGAGATATATATATATAACAGGTTTAAATCACATAATATTCTGCACTACAATAGGCCTTCACTGTAATCACACTAGGTCTAACAGTTACTTAGTCATGTAACATGTGGAAACGGAAAATAGTGCGAAGGAATGAATCTTGTTATTAAATCATACAATCCTAATGAATCTTGTTATTAAATCATACCATCCTATAATTTGACACCAACTTGTGTTTAATTATACGTTTCCGTGCATTTGGAAGTGTGATAATGCACATGGAATGTATTGCCGGAGAGCAGTGTGTGCTACCCGGTCCTATATTTTTCAATAATGAGCAACAGACAACTATCCAATATAACGTCACAGGTGATTCGGATTTGGCACAGTTAGTGTGAAGTGTTTGGGGGGCGTTTTACCTGGATACCCCACTGATGGGTGCAGTAGGTCCATGGCCGTACCGCTGAGCCCCATTCCGTTCATGCCGTACGGGGCCTGTTTGAGGTATGACATCATGCTAGAAACGGAAACGGGGAAACCAAAGTCGGTGCGGAAAAGTTCGATTCCCCCGATGTTGCAGTCCCTTGATGAAATCCTGCAATGGAAAACGCATTGTGAGTAGAATGTGAAAATATATATTTATGTTGGTTACTCGTTTATATTTAGTAGCCTACAAAGAGCAATTCAGCAAACTACATTTGATTTTAATAATTAAAATGGCCCTATATTCAAATGATGGTTAATTAAATTGGAAATAGCCTGAGACAATATCAAAGCCAACTTATATTTCCAATTTCAAAAACTTGTTAAATTCCAGTAGCCTATAGGGCTTTTTGATTGAGACTTCCAACTTTCACCCGAGTCGTATCAAAAGTGAATCAAAAAGCCGATTTCCTCTCCAAAAATCCAAAGATTAGCCGTTTACAAAGGTTTCAAACAAAGTATGACATGACGCGTTAACATGGCTAAATGATATCCAATTATAAACTCAGGTTGCAGTCATCCATCACTACAGTAAAGAAATAATTACGGATGAAATCTGTCGCCAGTCGTGTATTAATTCCATTTGACGCATGACTCCTATGGCCAATCTCTAAACCCTTTTTTTGATAAATGCATCCACTGTTAGAAACATTACATTCGCCATTACGCACATTTTCTTTGCATAGAGAGGCCTGTGAGATAAGATGAATGACTTTGATCAATAAAATAAAGCATGCCTTTGGACCTAGATAAATGGGTTCACAAACATGTCAAGAGTCATAACAACCTGCATAAATCACAGATGCACCCATAAACTACACACAAACTGCCTTATAATCCATTTCACTATTAACGTTGGCCATTTTATGACATAATCAGCACAACTTTAGACTACTTCATACGTAGTTTGTCTAGGCCTATAGGCTATGTAGGGCCGACATGCTACGCCTGCGTAAAATAACAAATTGTCCAAAGTTTCATGTTGAAATGAAAATGGAGTTGGCTGCTTGTCAAATTATTGCATGACATTTTATTTTACAAATAAATATTCTAGGCCTATATAATATCCACATCTTCTGGAGTGTGTTCTACACGATTGCCTAATGGAACATTCTCTTTCAGCAGAGACCAGATGTCACATATTAACAAATGGCTTGTTTTTATCCTAGATTTTTTTTAAATAGAATAAATAACACTAATGATGCATTTTAATCGTTGTTATCATTGTTATTACATGGTTATACCCTGATAATAAGCTGTGTATCCGATTTAAATATGCTCCAAAGCGTATCAAGTTAGAAAAATATTCAAATCCAGATTTCAAATCAAACCAACAGACCTGATGGCATATATGATATCATATGTAGATGCGTTTCAGTAATTGGAGGGGGTGCCTTAATGTAAAGGTTGAAACAAATAGGTTTGTTTTTTTAAACTTCATTGACTGGCTACAATGTATTTGGCCTCTAAATAGACCTACTTGGGTCCACGCTGTGGACACGGACCAGCTGATGGATTTGTATTGAGGCGTAAATACTTCACTGTATTTCCATAACCGCAGGAAGGAGTTTAAGCAAATGTTAATGGCGAAAAACTCTGTGCAAAATTAACTCTATTGCGATTCAGATGAGAGCCCCAGGGATACCATTATAAGAAAAGGTCTTATGAGCAAAATAAATTAACAACACCTCAAAGATATACATTCCATGTGTCTTGTCAGGCCTCAGTTTTTCCATTCAAATAATAAGCGCACAACCAAACCAGAAGTTGCATTTAGGATATTAGTTTACCATAAAAAATGAATTTCCAATGGGGAGTTTACTGTCAGGTAATTCTTGATAGCTTCCCCTGACGAGCGTGATTCTTTACAACGACCATTTCCAATGAGCGCACAACCGTTTCCAACGCAAGTTGCACCTAAATACAAACTTCGTAGTCTTATCAAATACAAATACATCGTTTTAGAAGAATATGAATAGATTACAGTAACCTAAATAGTATAAACAATTCCATCAAAATGACGAATAACAACCCAGAAGGAAGTAGCCTAAACGGACTAGACAGGCCTATATAAGACAACGAAAACTTTGCATTTACCACTCACCTTGCGTTTGGGATCCTGTTTTCTTACTGGCTTTATTTGTAGTCAAGCCAAGAAGATCCCGTACATCAAGAATATCCACATGGAGAAAATGTTCTTGAAAGCGAGACAACCATAAGAAGCTGCGCGCACAAATGGATGAGAAATACGCAAACTGCAAATAAGGAGTTTACATCAACCAACGCAGTTTTCCACTTCGAACCCCAGTTGAGCGTCAGAGGAAAATTTCACAATTGGAAAAAAATAGAATAAAAATCAAATCAATCGCATTATCTTGTGCGTCTTGCACTGTCGTAAGGTGATTGCCAATGTTGACCGATGGAGATTGATCACCTTCTGCCTACCCTGCCCTTCTATGAACGTAAAACACATGCAGAACGGCCCACTTCGTCCAATCCAAGCGCCCGTGCGCCCTTACAGGCGACAGGGGTAACCAGTCAATTGCGAGGATTGCAAGAAAACCCCTCCCCTTCAAATGCTTAAATAAATCTATACCACGTGAGAGCTCACAATTGGAAAAAGTTATACTTAATTTAAAAAAAAACATTACATTGAATGCTCTACTTAGGTGTAGGTCTACGTTGTTCTTAATTTAATTTGCATCTACTAGATTTTGCGTTTGCATAAAAACAAAATATGTAGGCTACCGTAAAAGGGAAATTTAAACAGGTCTCAGTGTTTATTTCGCTCATGAAAAAAACGAACCCTTGAGAGAGAGAATCTTTAAGCGCGTGAATTAACAATTTTCCCATCAAAAGCGATGACGTAAAGTGGGTTGGGAACTAGGCCTACATGAAAAAATGGCAACTAAGAAAATAAATGAGATTACCTAAAACAAAATGTAACGTCTTAAAACCGAATATAGCTTTAGTGTAACCTATGTGATTGATTCAAATAACAAGAAAACTGCTTGCCCTCGGTAGTAATGCATTTTGGACCCTGTGTGGGTCTTCAGAGAAAATCACCTTTCAACGTTGTCATTTTGCCTGTAATTGTTTGTGAACAACACCATCGTTTATACAAATGTAAGCATTTTTTTCCCCATAGTAGCGGAATACTTTCCAAAAGTGGTAAAGAGGCTCTGATTTAACCGTGTAATATATTTTCATGAATATTAATGAATGACATAATCCTCACTTGGATTTCCATTTCAGAATAATAGTGCAGTTCATCCAAACGAGGCTCTCCTCTCAAATAAAGTTTTATATGAATTAAACTGGAGGTGGTATCGACCATCTATCTATATCCTATAACCTAAAATAAAAACACAAAAAAAACGTTTTTCAATAGATAAATGTGCATAAAGAATGGAAAATATAAATTATATTTATATTCGGGATTAATTGTTGAGACCGTCATGAGGTGTCTGTCTCCACTGCAACCGCCTCGGCTGGTGCTTTGTTGAGCTCATATTAAAATAAACTCTAATTGTAGCCGGAGCTGCAATAATAAATCACGAGCAAATAATCAAAGGACTGTCAAGAACATTAGTTAACTAAATGTGATATCAAACGAAGGCATTGTAACATCCTCTTTGGATCTTTAGAATGGCCAAATCATGAGCGTTTCGAATGACAACAGATTTGCACTTTACATTTATTCACACACATTATAGGTGCCATTTTATATGGTAGGCTTTGGCTATGAACGAAATAAGGCTAATATTATTAATTCAAGGTCAATTCCAATAGTCAAGTCAATAAAGTTTTTGTCAGGGCCAAACAGGCCCAATGCATATTAAAATGGCCAGGAAAAAAATATAAAAAGCGATATTTATTGGTTCATCTCACACGTTTGCTCCAACTATTGTATCACTCAAGCGCCCAACATATAGGCCTAGACCTGTCAAAGTCAATGTGATCGATCGCACACAAGTATCAAGATATCAAATAGCAAAATCCCATTGTGAAAAGAGTATTGGACCTAATCCCAAATTGCAGTAGAATTTTCTTAATGCTAAGCCCGTAAAACCAGGGATCAGGGCCACTCAAGGGGTGGGGGTGTAAGGTTTGTCTCTTTAGCTGGCATGAATGGAGAAGGTCGCGTATGTTGTCGGTGCTTATTAAAACGATGATGCATAAAATTCCCCAAGTTGACAGAAAGCATGGGCACACGGAGTCGGTATTTTCTCCCTCTGCCTTTGGTAAGAAAAACCTGTGGCTGTGGAATGGGCTTTGCAAAATCCACCCATGATCAACACCTGCATGCGCGGTAATAGCAACAGATCTCAAAGCTTGCACATCTGCAATACATAGGAGGGCAATCCGTTCTCCCAGAAAGATACCTATGGCGTGTATGCTACAGCTATAGTACTACGCAAGAAGACCAGCACCTCATTTTAAAGTTTTTAAACTCAAAAAGACTTTATCTATGGGTTTATAGTCGGTGTCAAGGATTGAGTGGCTGTTTTATCTTTTTTTGGATACACGCGTAAAAGTGAAGCATTACGCAATGGTGGAAATACACAGAGGTAAGGTGCTCACCTTAATGCGGAACTCTGGTTGGAGACAGTAATCAAATGATCATGGTTTGTCATGCAAGATTTTATCGTGCGCATGGAATTTTAGTTTTGAGGCTCAATATTGTATTTTAAAGATTTCCATAACAGCAGGTTTAACTGCACATTGCGAAATAATGGTGAAAATTGTTTTCAAAAAATAACATAGTCCTATCTATGCCATTAATAACGAAATAGCCGATAGGCAAGTTTTAAATAGGCTATATTTTTTCAAAAGTATTTCAAACATTCTTTCAGCCTATAGGCTACTACTGTAAAAACTTTCAATTGAGAGATTTCCACTACATTAGTCAATGGAGTATATAGGTCTACTACAATGAAAACTCCCATGCAGATTAAATGACTATATTATTGATGTACGTGGTGCCGTGCCATTTCTTTGACGGAGCTGAAACGGAATGAGACCCGACCACAGAAGTCAAAACGTCTATTCGAATAATAATATGCACATGATAATACGTATGAGTAAGACTGGTGCTATGCATGCCGTTCCATCCACACATTACTATAAATGAAATTGTGTTGTGAAATAGTAACCCATATGAATAATCTTCTGATTAAAACCATAACATTCTAATCATGAAATTCAAATCTCGGCTCTATTTACAGAATTAGTGGCAATAAGTCCAGGCTATGTAAACACTTAAAACATTTGATGCAAAACATCATAGGGAAATTAATCCATGTTGGAATCCTAATCATTCAGAATGCATAAAACATTCCCATATCAGTTTAGCTTCAAATGCATATATATATCAAACTAAACTGCATGATTTTTAAAATATAAAAATGATGAATGCATTGTCATTAACCTAGTCGGCTCCTCTAAATTGTAGGCCTATACCATAAGTGAAAGTAGGTCATTAACTCCCATACTTATTACTATTGCAATAACATGCCAAATTATTAAACCACATGAAATAAACAAAACTAAATCTTGTTTACAGTAAAGTCAATATCTATGGCAAATTTACAGCAAGCACATAACATCATTATCAAAGGTGCTCAAGAGACTTGAAAACATATTTGTGATGCATTTTTTGTTAGTTTTAATCTCTCTGCTCATCAACTGACTTTTTTGACTAATAGATCATTGTTGCGTCATTTCCATTAACCATCTTGCATGATTTATTATCAATCACAAGAAACAGGCCTATTATGCTATGCAATAGCTCCACAAGTGCTTAGAGATCACATGACCAACAGGGTGAGTGAGTGTGATGTGTTGTGAGACTCTGCTGCTTGATACTGTGCCGTAATGTAAACACGTGGGATAGGGATGTACTGTACTGTTTCATACAGAGCTAGTTTCCCAGTCTGAAATATCACCTGGTGTTCTCCTCACAATGGAGGCACGAGCATCATGTAGTCCTAGGCACGCCAGCCTTCAACAGGGCACTGGGAGGTCAGATGGGTTGACAGGTAGCTAGCCTACTCACTGTCCATGCAAATAACTGCTAGCCTACAACCAAAGGTAATAGTAGCCTAGTATATGCATTCCAAAATGGTGATCATTTGGCTTCAAACTGACAAGTAAAAGAATAATCCCATGAAAATAATTGGTGAGATGTAGAGGTTTGTAAGGCAGTTGCTGTACAGTTTTCCCATACTGTATGGTTGATTAAAAAAAGGAACGGTTCTCCTGTAATGTAATCTGAATAACACAGCCAGAAGGATAGCAATTTTGAGGACCATGCACTTATCACACAAGGCCTGTCTACTGTCCTGGCACTCAGTTTCTCTTTGTCCCACACTGGCACTTAATGGGGGAGTCAAGGGTAGTCACTTAGCCAGGGTGCCCAGCACTTTCTGCATTCAACAACACTGTATCATTACCTAGCCTAACCGAAAGGAGAATGACCAAAACTCAACAGCCTGGGACTCAGCTGCCATAGACTAAAACACGAGACAGAGGCTCCATGCACCTAATCTTTTTTAAGAGATGGACAAATTTGATATTTTTGAGTGAAATGAATAATTTCTTAATTTTTGTCTGTACACAAATGGATAAATGGGCATGATGTCCCTGACATGAGACACAGGACTTACATTTAAATGTAAGTCTTGAAGACACCATTACTAAAGTTGGTGTTGGTGAAACCGTTAGTGCTTCAATAAAGAATTTGACAAGACCCAAGTATTGAGAGTGCAACGTGTCATACCTATTTTTAACATCTCTTAAAATGGACTTCATATATTGAACATCAAAGCATTACGCAATTTATCATCTTAAAAAATTGACATTCACTTTACTTTCATAGGCCCTCTTTGTGGTATTGGCATGAAGTCAATTTCCGAATTGACTGTCAAGTGAGTGCAAATATTAGGCTACATTGCAACTTACATTTTTTGACAGCTCACATGACTAAACAGGAACAAGAAAGGAAGTCATAATGTGTCATGAACAGAGCAGTGAAAAACAGACATACATGTACAATGAGAGAGGCAGAGGCAGAAAAGGAAGAGTGAAAGAGAGAGAGGGGGGAGCAGAGAGGGAGAGAGAGCAAAGAAAGATAGCAGAGATACAGAGAGAGAGAGAGAGAGAGAGAGAGAGAGAGAGAGAGAGAGAGAACAGAGCTAGCGAGAGGTAGAGAGCAGAGAGAGGGAGAGAGCAGAGGGGAGCATGTAGCTGTCTGTCACAGGATCGGGCCTCCCCGCCCCTCTCATTAGGAAGGTAAACAATGAGGAGAAATGATGAGAGACATGGCAGAACAAATGAGGAGCAGGAGGGAGAAATCAGACACCGGCTTAAAGATCCCACAGCCCACAGTCACCCAACCAACTCAAACCACCATACATACACCCCCATCGCAATTCCCCAAAAAACAGAGTGAGTGAGGGGGTGAGGGGGAGGGACCCTGAGCAAAGAGTAGGGCAACTTTCAATCCTTTTAGGATTAGTCTCTCTCTCTCTCTCTCCCTCTCTCTTTCCCCCCCTCCCTCCCTCTCTTTCTCTCCCTCACTCTGTTCCTCCTCTCTTTCACTCTACTGCCCCCGGGCAATCACGTTAAAACTTGCATGGCCAGTGCTCATTCAGATATCCCTAACAATGCGCACCAGTGGTAACCATGTGAGCGTTGGCAAGCCATACAAGAATGCACAGGTTCAGTTCCCCGTGACCCTCCCTATGCACAGAAAAAAAGAGGAGGAAAATATACTGAAGGCGACACTGCATTTCTCAGCAGCTTGAGGGAAGAGAGACTTAGGGTGCTTATTTACCAAACCTAAAATGACTAATTTTAAGCCAATCACAATGGTTTTTGGAATCAAACTTGTAATTCAGTGCTTTTACTTTTTGCCGGAGATAGCCTAAATAATTGGGGAAGCAAGATAATCAACTTATGACGCCACACTGGCAAGGGAGGAGTTTCCCATGGTAACAAATTACCTGTAGAATTCTATTATACCTTACCAGCCCAATCTATTTATATTATTTTCTGGTCAGTCAAATGCCATTAGGATGGCCTACTTTTTAGATGAGGTGGATTTGCCTCATCGATGTACAATGAGTTGCTGAAAAAGGATTCACTTTTAACCACAGGGTTACCTGGTTAACAAAGGACTGGCAAGATCAGAGAGAGAGAGAGAAAAAGTAATTGATTTTAGAAAATGTAAAGATGTTAATCAAAATTAATTTTAAAACCCAATTGAAAAATGGAATGTCAGTGTAACCTAGAGTTAAAGGCAGTTGTTATATTAGCATTTGACATTTGTGTATATTTGTGAGGGTTAAAGTGCCTTCACATTAGGCAAAGCAGAGATGAGCTATGCAACACAAGATTACTTCCAAATATTGAATATAGCTACAAAAGTGCAATTGGAGCACAGAAGCAACTTCCTACAACATATACTAACACAATTTTTTTCTCTACACAGAGTGCAGCAGGAGGGAAGGGAATTGCCATCCAGCCTTATCTCCAGTTCCAGTCAACTAGAGGCCCTGAAAGAGTTTGCACCATCATCAGAGCTGGCCATTTGATAGGATTCTGGCAGTGCACCTAATCAATCTATGGCATAGAGCTGCCAGAAGACCTGTAACAAAGCTCAAAGAGCCTCACAAATGGCCTAGTGCACGGGATAAGCCCCTGCACAGGATTACATATTGATTTTGAATGTATAAAAAATCAAACTTATCATATAAAACCCGAGACGCAATACAAAAGTAGGCAGTAGTCTGTGCATGAATCCCCCCTTTAAGAGCAGGAGCGTCAACTTTCAAATACGGAGACCCCGAGCATGAACCAAAACCTTTAAAAAATGGCGAGTGAAATCAAAGGCCAGGGGTGAGGTGTGGTAGCAGCGCATTGTTGAAGGGAATCCCGACAACTCCACCTTGCATTAAATCAAATAAAATACAATACAATTGTATTTGTCATATGCGCTGAATACAACAGGTGTAGACCTTACAGTGAAATGTTTACTTACAAGCCCTTAACCAACAATACAGTTTTAAGAAAATCCCCCCCCAAAAAGTAAGCGATAAGAAAACAAATGATTAAAGAGCAGCAGTAAATAATAGCTGGGCTATATACAGGGGGTCCTGGTACAGAGTCAATGTGCGGGGGCACCGGTGTCGAGGTAATTGAGGTAATATGTACAATATGTAGGTAGAGTTATTAAAGTGACTATGCATAGATAATAACAGAGAGTAGCAGCAGCATATAGGGGGGGGGGGGGGGGGGGGGGGCAATGCAAAAAGTCTGGGTAGCCATTTGATTAGCTGTTCAGGAGTCTTCTGGATTGGGGGTAGAAGCTGTTTAGAAGCTTCTTGGACCTAGACTTGGTGCTCCGGGACCGCTTGCCGTGCGGTAGCAGAGAACAGTCTTATGACTAGGGTGGCTGGAGTCTTTGACAATTTTTAGGGCCTTCCTCTGACACTGCCTGGTATAGAGGTCTTGGATGGCAGGAAGCTTGGCCCCAGTGATGTACTGGGCCGTACGCACTACCCTCTGTAGTGACTTGCGGTCGGAGGCTAAGCAGTTGCCATCCAAGGCAGTGATGCAACCCGTCAGGATGCTCTCAATGTTGCAGCTGTAGGTTTTGTTGTGCCATCTTCACGACTGTCTCGGTGTGCTTGGACCATGTTAGTTTGTTGGTGATGTGGACGCCAAGGAACTTGAAGCTCTCAATCTGCTCCACTACAGCCCCGTCGATGAGAATGGGGGCGTGCTCGGTCCTCCTTTTCCTGTAGTCCACAATCATCTCCTTTGTCTTGATCACGTTGAGGGAGAGGTTGTTGTCCTTGCACCACACTGTCAGGTCTCTGACCTCCTTCCTATCGGCTGTCTCATCGTTGTCGGTGATCAGGCCTACCACTGTTGTGTCATCAGCAAACGTAATGATGGTGTTGGAGTCATGCCAGGCTGTGCAGTCATGAGTGAACAGGGAGTACAGGAGGGGACTGAAAACGCACCCCTGAAGGACCCCAGTGTTGAGGATCAGCATGGCGGATGTGTTGTTACCTACCCTTACCACCTGGGGGTGGCCCGTCAGGAAGTCCAGGATCCAGTTGCAGAGGGAGGTGTTTAGTCCCAGGTCCTTAGCTTTGTGATGAGCTTTGAGGGAACTATGGTGTTGAATGCTGAGCTGTAGTCAATGAATAGCATTCTCACATAGGTGTTCCTTTTGTCCAGGTGGGAAAGGACAGAGCGGAGTGCAATAGAGATTGTATCATCTGTGAATCTGTTGGTGCGGTATGCAAATTGGAGTGGGTCTAGAGTTTCTGGGATAATGGTGTTGATGTGAGCCATGACCAGCCTTTCAAAGCATTTCATGGCTACAGATGTGAGTGCTACGGGTCGGTAGTCATTCAGGCAGGTTACCTTAGTGTTCTTGGGCACAAGGACTATGGTGGTCTGCTTGAAACATGTTGGTATTAAAGACTCAGACAGGAAGAAGTTGAAAATGTCAGTGAAGACACTTGCCAGTTAGTCAGCGCATGGTCCGAGTACACGTCCTGGTAATCCGTCTGGCCCAGCGGCCTTGTGAATGTAGACCTGTTTAAAGGTCTTACTCACATCGGCTGCGGCTCACACAGTCATCCGGAACAGCTGATGCTCTCATGCATGTTTCTGTGTTGCTTGCCTCAAAGCGAGCAGAGAAGTTATTTAGCTCATCTGGAAGGCTTGTGTCACTGGGCAGCTCTAGGCTGTGCTTCCCTTTGTAGTCTGTAATAGTTTGCAAGCCCTGCCACATCCGACGAGCGTCGGAGCAGGTGTAGTACAATTCGATCTTAGTCCTGTATTGATGCTTTGCCTGTTTGATGGTTTGTCAGAGGGCATAGCGGGATTTCTTATAAGCTTCCAGGTTAGAGTCCCGCTCCTTGAAAGCGGCAGCTCTACCCTTTAGCTCAGTGCGAATGTTACCTGTTGTCACATGTCAATTGTGTGGAGGTGAGGATGGAGTCAGGCGCAGGACACTGAACTGAGTAAAAATAACGTAATTTACTCTGAAAAATGAATATTCCAAAAATCCATGCAGGGATAACAACACTAACACAACCAACTAACACAAAACATGAAACAATCATGCACAAGACATAATGAGAACCAGAGGGTTAAATAGGGAAATAATCATAACATAATGGGAACCAGGTGTGAACAATCAAGACATAACAAATGGAAAAAGAAACGTGGATCGGTGGCAGCTAGAAAGCCGGTGACGACGACCGCCGAACGCCGCCCGAACAAGGAGAGGCACCAACTTCGGCAAAAGTCGTGACAGTACCCCCCCCCCAACGCGCGGCTCCAGCAGCGCGACGACACTGGCATCGGGGACAACCCGGAGGACGAGGCGCAGGGCGATCTGGGTGGAGATGGTGAAATTCCTGTAACAAGGAAGGGTCCAGTATGTCCTCCACCGGCACCCAGCATCTCTCTACCGGACCATACCCCTCCCACTCCACGAGGTACTGAAGGCCCCTCGCCCGACACCTTGAGTTCATGATGGCTCGCACAGTATACGCCGGGGCCCCCTCGATGTCCAGAGGGGGCGGAGGAACCTCCCGCACCTCAGATTGCTGGAGTGGACCAGCCACCACCGGCCTGAGGAGAGACACATGGAACGAGGGGTTAATACGATAATCAGGGAGAAGCTGTAACCTATAACATACCTCGTTCAGTCTCCTCAGGACTTTAAATGGCCCCACAAACTGCGGACCCAGCTTCCGACAGGGCAGGCGAAGGGGCGGGTCTCCCGGTGCATATACCGGGGCCTCACTACAGTGTCGGTCGGCGGTCGCCTTCTGTCGCCTGATGGCCCGTTGCAGGCGTACATGGGCAGCGTCCCAGGTTTCCTCCGAGCGCCGAAACCATTCCTCCACCGCAGGTGCCTCGATCTGGCTCTGATGCCACGGTGCCAGAACCGGCTGATAACCTAGTACACACTGAAACGGGGTCAGGTTAGTGGAGGAGTGGCTGAGGGAATTTTGGGCCATCTCTGCCCAGGGGATGAAAGCCGACCACTCCCCCGGCCGGTCCTGGCAATCAGACCGCAGAAACCTACCCACATCCTGGTTAACTCTTTCCACCTGCCCATTACTTTCGGGGTGAAACCTGACCGAGACCCCCAGATGTTCCATGAACGCCCTCCGGACCCTTGATGTGAACTGGGGACCCCGATCAGACACTATATCCTCAGGCACCCCGTAGTGCCGGAAGATGTGTGTAAACAGGGCCTCCACAGTCTGTAGGGCCGTAGGGAGACCGGGCAAAGGAATGAGACGGCAGGACTTAGAAAACCGATCCACAACAACCAGAATCGTGGTGTTTCCTTGTGAAGGAGGAAGATCCGTCACGAAATCCACGATAGATGTGACCACGGCCGTTGTGGAACGGTTAGGGGTTGTAATTTCCCTCTGGGCATGTGTCTAGGTGCCTTGCACTGGGCGCACACCGAGCAGGAGGAAACATACACCCTCACGTCCTTAGCTAAAGTGGACCACCAGTACTTCTCACTAAGACAGCGCACTGTCTGACCGATACCAGGATGACCAGAGGAAGGTGACGTATGAGCACAACAGATCAATCGATCACGAACATCAGACGGAACATACTTACGTCCAACTGGACACTGGGTGGAAGTAGGCTCCACACGTAACGCCCGCTCGATGTCCGCGTCAACCTCCCATACCACTGGTGCCACCAGGCAAGAAGCCGGAATTATGGGAGTGGGATCCGTGGACCGCTCCTCTGTGTCATACATTCGAGACAGTGCGTCTGCCTTAGCGTTCTGGGAACCTGGTCTGTAGGATAAAGTGAACACAAAACGAGTGAAAAACATGGCCCACCTTGCCTGGCGAGGATTCATTCTCCTAGCCACCCGGATGTACTTCAGATTGCGGTGGTTAGTCCAAATGAGAAAAGGGTGTTTAGCCCCCTCAAGCCAATGCCTCCACGCTTTCAGAGCCCCGACAACAGCCAACAACTCCCGGTCCCCCACATCATAGTTTCGCTCCGCCGGGTTGAGCTTCTTCGAAAAGAACGCACAGGGGCGGAGTTTAGGTGGCGTACCCGAGCGCTGAGACAGCACAGCGCCTATCCCAGCCTCGGACGCGTCCACCTCTACTATGAACGCCAAGGAGGGATCAGGATGAGCCTACACAGGAGCCGAGGTAAACAGCCTTCAGGTGATCAAAAGCCCTGTCCACCCCAGCTGACCACTGCACTCGCACCGGTCCCCCCTTCAGCAGTGAGGTAATGGGAGCCGCCACCTGACCAAGGCCCCGGATAAACCTCTGGTAGTAGTTGGCAAACCCTAAGGACCGCTGCACCTCCTTAACCGTGGTTGGAGTCGGCCAATTACGCACGGCTAAAATGCGGTCATTCTCCATCTCCACCCCTGACTCGGACAGGCGATACCCTAGGAAGGAGACGGACTGTTGGAAGAACAGACATTTCTCAGCCTTAACGTATAGGCTTTTTTTAAATAAAGAGCTGTGCCATGCATTGTTTTGCTGGCTTATAGTACTTTTTCAGCAGACCTTTTCATACGAATATATAAACAAAGGTTTATTATTTATTATAAATTATATGTTCTTTTTTTCTCTTACTATGGACATTTTGACATCGACATCTATAACAGTCGACCATGCACCTTGCGCACCAGAGACATGCTCGGCGCGTGTAGCGGAGTATATTAGAATGTCATCTATATACACCACTACACCCTGCCCGTGCAGGTCCCTGAAAATCTCATCTACAAAGGATTGGAAGACGGATGGAGCATTTATCAACCCGTACGGCATGACGAGGTACTCATAGTGCCCAGAGGTGGTACTAAATGCCGTCTTCCATTCATCCCCCTCCCAGATACGCACCAAGTTGTAAGCACTCCTGAGATCCAATTTGGTGAAGAAGCGCGCCCCATGCAATGACTCGGTCACACTGGCTATGAGAGGCAGAAGGTAACTATACTTCACTGTGATCTGATTTAAACCTCTATAGTCAATGCACGGGCGTAAACCTCCATCCTTCTTCTTCACAAAAAAGAAACTCGAGGAGGCAGGTGAAGTGGAAGGCCGAATGTATCCCTGTCCCAGAGATTCGGTGACATATGTTTCCATAGCCGCCGTCTCCTCCTGTGACAGAGGATACACGTGACTCCTGGGAAGTGCTGCGTCTACCAAGAGATTTATCGCACAATCCCCCCGTCGATGGGGTGGTAGTTGAGTCACCTTCTTTTTAAAGAAGGCGAGAGCCAAATCGGCATATTCAGAGAGGATGTGCATGGTGGAGACCTGGTTTGGACTCTCCACCGTAGTTGCACCTATGGAAACACCTATACACCTCCCTGAACTTCCCCATTCCACGTTGGCCCACTCAAGCGCCTTCCCAGACAGACAGGAGATGAGGGCGGACACGCTCTCGTATCACGAGGGAGCCGGGTGAACAGTTGCCAGGTAGAGCGCCATCTGCAGCAGGAACCCCTGGCACCCGGCAGCCATCCCATTGTCGTGTCTTTGGCTATGCCGGATTAAGTGATATGACATGTTAACCTATAAAATCCTTTCTCTGTAATTAATATTACCTGATTAAGCTAATCATGTAAATGTAATTAACTAGAAAGTCGGGGCACCCGGAAGAACGTTTATAGAGCCGTTATCTTCCGAATAAACTCTTAAAATACTTAGTAATATTTTACATCGATAGCAGTCAATATTAACCCTTATCTTATTTTCAGTCTCATAATGAAAGTTGGAAATTCTTGGCTATCTTCACGAACCCTGGCTAACAAGTTGAATCAGCAATACAAAATTGGGTTTAATTATTTATTTACTAAATACCTAAACTAATCACACAGAATTACAAATACACCGAATACAAATGATGTCATACATGATGGCTGGTTACACAAAGGAAAGGGGGTTGGGCTTGAATGAAAGAGCGGGAAGACTTAGGAATAAAGAAACAGCAGCTATGCTATCGTAAATACATTATCTAATGCATTCTAAATTACCACCCATTTGGAAAAGGAAAATGCAATACATATTTACTCTGAGCTGCGCTTCGGTAGATTGGTCGTAGATGCTGGCCGGGTTGGCCAACAGATCTTCCTGTCCTCGGACGAATGTCTCTGGTGGTAAATTGGATACGTGGTGGTATCTTCGTCTGTCTGTTAGACTGGATCCGTCGCCCGTCCTTTCCTAGCCCCCGTCTACAACGGCCGCTGCTAACTCAACGGCTAGGAAGTATCACTTCTGTAGTGAATAAGCTCAAAGTTCACGCCGAGGTTGGCTTAGTTCTGTACTTGACATGTGTGTCCTTCTAACGTAGAGGCTGCAGACCTCACGTACTGGAACAACGTGGTTATCTTTTCGTCAAAGGCTTATATAGTGGAGAGGGGGAAGGATGTGTTTCATCGTTTATAACCCCTGTCTCTTCACAGGGGTGGGCCACTGATCAAGCAGGGCACTTTCCTTATGAAAACCTAATTCTCTCATTTGGAAGCTAAAATTACATTTAATCTCCTAACAAACAATTTCAATATCAAACATTTCAATTGCATAACAATTCCATGTTACTCTGATAACTAGAGGGTGTATACTTTCTCAGGTACAGTTTATGTCGTCCTGTCATCAGTCATAATGTCTCAGATGACAACCGAACTGACATCCATTCTCATTACGTTCCCAAGCATTTTTCCAACTGGTTTTATTACCAAAATATGGTTCCTTTTCCCCATTTGTTTGATGTTCCCAGACTCTCTATATTTAACACAGGCTATTCAAGTCCTTCAGTAGGGTCAGAAAGAGAGGGGAAGGGAGAAAGGTATTTATGGGGGGGTCATAAACCTTACCCACAGGCCAACGTCATGACACCATCATAAGCCCTCGGGAGCGAGAGCCGAATCCCACTGGGTCCAGGTGATGGAGGGGTGGACAGCGGTGTGGGTTGTAGTGTTGGTTGGAGTGAGGTTGATGGAGTTTTGGGAAAACCCCCCTTTTCCCATCGCTCCATAGTGACCAGCACGCGATCCATGGCTGTGCCAAGATGTTGAAGCATCGTCGCGTGCTGCTGGACGCGTTCCTCCACTGGTACCGGAGGACTGGGTGCACCTGCTGACTCCATAAAAAATTGGTGCGTAATTCTGTCACATGTCAGTTGTGTGGAGGTGAGGATGGAGTCAGGCGCAGGACACTGAACTGAGTAAAAATAACGTAATTTACTCTGAAAAATGAATATTCCAAAAATCCACACAGGGATAACAACACTAACACAACCGACTAACACAAAACACGAAACAATCACGCACAAGACATAATGAGAACCAGAGGGTTAAATAGGGAAATAATCATAACATAATGGGAACCAGGTGTGAACAATCAAGACATAACAAATGGAAAAAGAAACGTGGATCGGTGGCAGCTAGAAAGCCGGTGACGACGACCGCCGAACACCGCCTGAACAAGGAGAGGCACCAACTTCGGCGGAAGTCGTGACACCTGTAATCCATGGCTTCTAGTTCGGGTATGTACGTACAGTCACTGTGGGGACGACGTCCTCGATGCACTTACTGATAAAACCAGTGACTGATGTGGTGTATTCCTCAACGCCATCGGAATAATTACTGAACATATTCCAGTCTCTGTTAGCAAAACAGCCCTGTAGTTTAGCATCTGCTTCATCTGACCACTTTTTTATAGACCGAGTCACTGATGCTTCCTGCTATAATTTTAGCTTGTAAGCAGGAATCAGGAGGATAGAGTTATGGTCAGATTTGCCAAATGGAGGGCGAGGGAGAGCTTTGTACGCATCTCTGCTTGTAGAGTAAAGGTGGTCTAGATTTTTTTTTACTCTCGTTGCACATTTAACATGCTGATAGAAATTAGGTAAAACTGATATAAGTTTCCCTGCATTAAAGTTCACGGCCACTAGGAGCACCGCCTCTGGATACACGTTTTCCTGTTTGCTTATGGCGGAATAAAGCTCATTGAGTGTGGTTTTAGTGCCAGCCTTGGTCTGTGGTGGTATGTAGACAGCTACAAAAATATAGATGAAAACTCTCTTGGTAGATAGTGTGGTCTACAGCTTATCATGAGATACTCTACCTCAGGCGATCAAAACCGTGCACCAGTTATTGTTTACAAATATGCATAGGACCCCGCCCCGTGTCTTACCAGAGGCTGCTGTTCTGTCTTGCCGATAGAGTGTATAACCCGCTAGTTGTATGTTCTTAATGTCGTCGTTCAGCCACGACTCGGTGAAACATAAGACATTACAGTTTTTCATGTCCTGTTGGTAGGATATACGTTCTTTCAGTTAGTCACATTTATTTGCCAGCGATTGAACATTAGCTAGCAGGATGGAAGGCAAGGGCAGATTAGCCACTCATCGCCTGATCCTCACAGGCACCCTGATCTCCTTCCGCGAAACCTCTGTTTCCTTTCCAGCGAATCACGGGGATCTGGGCCTGGTCGAGTGTCTGTAGTAGTATATCCCTCCCATCTGACTCATTGAAGAAGAACTCTTCATCCAATTTGAGGTGAATAATCCCAGTTCTGATGTCCAGAAGCTCTTTTCGGTCATAAGAGATGGTAGCAGCAACATTATGTACAAAACAAGTTACGAACGACGGCAAAAAACAAATAAAATAGCATGGTTGGTTAAGAGCCGATAAAACGGCAGCCCTCCCCTCCGGCGCCATTTTGAGGTCAATATGGTGGTTACACATATTACTCAAATGAAAACTTGCATACTTGCTACGTCTCAGCCGCTACATCCGAAGGTAGTGTACGACCCTTGACAGACAGTTGCCTACTTTGAAGCAAGGCAGTGTAAAACAGTATAGTCTTGTTGAGCATACAGTATGAATGGTATTAGCAGAGCAATGTTTTTGAAACGGCTGAAATGTGTAGACATTTTCATAATATTTTATACTTGTTTTGAGTTTTTACCTGAAATTGCAGTAATAGCCTATTACATTCTGAAATTGTTGCAGTAGCTGCTGTCGGCTGCACTGAGCCACTTAAAACTATGGAACCCCATCCTCACCACCAAAAACATGTAAAATGTACAAATAGGATTTGTTTTTTTTTCTTAATTTGTAACATTGTGAGATGATTTCAGAGGTGGCACCACAGGTCCCAGAGTGTTTGAGGGTGTTGGGGGGAAATGTTTTCCTGGGGTTCAGAGTTTTTCCAAATCTGGTAGTAGGCTAACCTAACCAACTCCGGACCCTAGCTGTAGCGTATGACATTGTAATAAATCAGCAGAAAAAATACAAATGTTTATTGGCTTTATATGGGCTATGGTGGGATCAGATAACTTTTCTAATCATATAGTTTAAAAAGAAAATTGTGGAAAACTCCTGGCCCTAGGAAGGATGAAAACATTAAAACCCTTCACACAGACAAAGAGAACAACTGCGAATAGGCCTTTGGATCTGTAATTAAAAAGATACTCATACATTATGTCATCACTATTGTGTTGATTGATAAATTCCAGTCAATCATTTTGGATTAAAAAGGCCAAGGCAGCCTAGCCACCTGAAGTGTGAATATAATATAAACCAAATTTGATCACATTCACATTTTCTCAGAACACAAATAAATGGGCCTATTTGAGGATCTAAGTACATAGCTTAAGCTATTAAAAACATGACGCTATGTTCCCCCTGGACCAGATAGGATCAGAGCGCACAGGCTTCTCTTGGCTACCTGCAGCTGTGGTTGTTATCAGTAGGCTACAGTTGATCAGACTGAAGCACAGACTAATTGTGCACGTTGACAAATCATAAGAGAAATTGTATTACATTTTTTGGGTGGCGGTTATGGGCTTTCATATAAAACAGCTTGTTGGGGTGAATTCACATATACCCGCGTTTTCAGTCACAATTTGCTTTCATCACATGTAATGATTTGCATGATATTGATAAAAATGAAGTCTGGTCTTTTATAACGTTTATATTTGTATTTGATAGTTCATCGTAAATTATTGTTATGCTAACGTTACTTGATGAAGACATGCTGCTATAGGAATTCTGTGCTTTAGTCTTGAAGCTAAAATGCAATGAGTGTAGCCTACAGACGTAGAAAATAAACCCTTTAATTGTTTGCACATACATGCTAGTGAATTGTTGCATTATTCAATAGTGTAATGTTTTAGAATAAAAGTTTCCGTCATTTTTGAATAGTTTGTGCTTACTGCCTAGTGGCTACTGTGATGTTTATGATCAATTTGAGCTGCGGACCAAGAATGTCGCTTTGCCAGCCACAACGAAAGGTAAGGATGTAATGTGAATTGAAGTCGAATACTCTTTTGCCACTCAGACTCTCCTTCATATCTCGTAGTGAGAATAGTAGCCTAAGTAGTATGTGAATGACTTTATTTGACAAACTTTCGACACCTCAGTGTTTGTTTGCTGTCACCTTGCCGAGTCAGTCTCACCTTCGCCTCCCTTCGACTACGCTAACGTTTGTCAGACTGACAGCTAGCCACCCGTCTCAACAGTCTCTCTCACACACACACACACACACACACACACACACACACACACACACACACACACACACACACACACACACACACACACACACACACACACACACACACACACACACACACACACACACACACACACACAATGTGGCTCTGACAGGAGCAGCACTGAGTAACCAAGCAAAGCTATTCAGAGGATAGATAGATCTAGAACCTTACGTCCTTGATAGGAGCGCAGAACAAAATACAGCTGTTCCCCCTTCCATCAATAATCCTCACTTAATAATCAGGGGATTAACTGATATCAGGTGTGCAGATGACTGTCGGCGGAATAATAAACAAGCACGCCGAAAGACTGCAGAAAGAGAAAAAAAGAGGAGAGCGCAGAGTCCCCTAAACCAAGCCCCCCCCCCCCCTTCCCTAAACTAATTACAATTGATTTCTTATGGATCGGGTACCTTATCAAGTGCGAGAGGGAATTACCATGGCGAGCCAAAGGGTTGTGGCGGGTCGCCGTCGAATGGCAAAATCAATCTGCGTTGAGTGACTGACTGTACCCGTCTCCCTATTGCAGGGAGGGAGGGCAGACACTGTCGCTGGTGTAAAATGTACACAAGAGACGTTGATTCAACATAACAGGGATATAACAAAAATCGCAGATGTTATAAAAAGATGGAGAAAAGCCTAAATTACTTTCTTACAAATAGATAAATATGTAGTCTAAGAGCTACACATTATCAACAAAGACTGGAGTCTAACCCAGATGCTATTGTTGTAATTATCATTAACTAAATTTACCACTGTATGATGTCATGATACAAAGTCATCAATAATGATATTACAGGCACAGCATTATTTAAGAAATCCCCCAGAAACATTGACTCTCCACCTCAGTGTTGAAACTGGCTTCAGTTCAGCATCTCCACTACAAGCTCTTTTCTCCCTGGGCAACATGGGAAAAGTTCATCAATATGTTAATTACTTAATCTTTAAACACTTAAAGAAACCATTAATAAACATTGATTTGAACACTTGCCACCACTGACTCACATTAATCCACTGCAAATAGCTGATACACAAACTGCAATGGAGGGCAATTTGGGTAGGGATTACCAATAGTAATAGACGAGAGGAGAAATTGATCACACTTTCTCTTAACAGGGAAGAGAACACAGCTAGTTTAACCACTTTGCGTGATGACTCTGCCTTTTTTGTTGTGGAACTGGAATGGACTTTGATTGATTTTGTGCCTTCAGAAAATATTCATGCTTCCTGACTTATTCCACATTTTGTTGTGTTAGAGCCTGAATTCAAAATTGATTGAATATATTTTCTTCCTCACCCATCTACACACAATAACCTATAATGACAAAGTGAAAACATGTTTTACATTTTTTTGCAAATTTATTGAAAATGAAATGCATAAATATCTAATTTACATAAGTATTCACACCCCTGGTCCCGTGTGGCTCAGTTGGTAGAGCATGGCGTTTGCAATGCCAGGGTTGTGGGTTCGATTCCCACGGGGGACCAGTATGGAGAAAGAAATGTATGCATTCACTACTGTAAGTCGCTCTGGATAAGAGCGTCTGCTAAATGACTAAAATGTAAATACTTTGCAGAAGCACATTTGGCGGTGATTACAGCTTTGAGTCGTCTGTATCAGCTTTGCACATCTGAATTTGGGGATTTTCTCCCATGCTTCCTTACAGATTTTCTCAAGCTCTGTTGCGTTAGATGGGGAGTGGCGGTGAACAAGAATCTTCAAGTTTTTCCATGGATTTTCAATGGGATTCAAGTCTGGGCTTTAGCTGGGCCACTCAATGACTTTCACATTCTTGTTCTGAAGTCATTCCAGCGTTTCTTTGGATGTATGCTTGGGGTCATTGTCCTGTTGGTAAGTAAATATTTTCCCCAGTCTAAGGTCATTTGCACTTTGAAGCAGGTTCACATCAAGGATTAGCCTGTATTTATCCCCATTCATTGTTCCCTCTATCCCTACCAGTCTCCCAGTCCCGGCTGCTGAAAAGCATCCCCATAGCATGATGCTGCCACCACCATGCTTCACGGTAGGGATGGTGTTAAATGGCTGATGTGCCTTGTTTTCTCCAGACATAGTGCTTTGCATTCTGGCTAAAGAGTTACATTTTTGTCTCATCAGACCACAAACTCTTTTGCCTTATGATCTCAGTCATTCACATGCCTTTTTGCAAACTCCATGCGTGCCGTCATGTTCTTTTTCCTCAGGAGTGGCTTCTGTCTGGCCACTCTCCCATAATGCCCAGATTGGTCAAGTGCTGTAGAGATGGTTATCCTTCTGGCAGCTTTTTCCTTCTCAGCCAAAGAACTCTGTAGTTATGTCAGAGTGGTCATTGGGTTCTTGATCACCTCTCTGATCAAGATCCTTGCCCTGTTGCTCAGTTTGGTTGGATGGCTAGCTTTAGGATGAGTCTGGGTAATTCCGTATCTTTTCAATTTCCCAATGGTGAAGACTGCCAGGTTCTTGGAAAATTTCAACACTCTAGACATTTTTTTAAACCCTTCCCCAGATATATGTCTCATGAAAATATCTAGGAGATCTAGGGACAGCTCCATGGACTTCATGGTATAGTTTCTGCACTGTCAACTGTGGGACCTTATATAGACAGGTGTCTTACTTTCATAATCATCCAAATAATTGAATTGGCCACAGGTGGACTCCAATCAAGTTGTAGTGACATCTCAAGGATGATTAAAGGAAATTAGTTGCACCTGTGCTCAATTTGGAGTGTCATAGCATGAATACTTTCTGAAAGCACTGTAGTTAATTACTCCAACTAGAGACAACACAGTATACGTTGGCAACAATCATAGTTGATAATTACAATATACAGTGCCTTCAGAAAGTATTCATACCCCTTGAAGTATTCCACATGTTGTGTTACAGCCTGAATTCAAAATTGATGAAATAATTTTTTTCTTACCCATTTACACACAACACCCCATATTGACAAAGTGAAAACATGTTTTTAGAAATGTTTGCAAATTTATTGAAAATGAAATACAGAAATATAACACCCAAGTCAATACTTTGTAGAAGCACCTTTGGCAGCTTTGAGTCTTTCTGGGTAAGCCTTTAAGAGTTTTTCACACCTGGATTGTGCAACATTTGCCCATTATTCTTTAAAAAATTCTAATTGGTTCTTCATCAATGCTAGACAACCCTTTTTAGGTCTTAAGTCAAAACTGTAACTCGGCCACTCGGTAACATTCACGGTCTTGCTAAGCAACTCCAGTGTAGATTTGGCCTTGTGTTTTAGGTCATTGTCCTGCTGAAAGATGAATTAATCTCCCAGTGTCTGGTGGAAAGCAGACTGAACCAGGATTTTCTCTAGGATTTGCCTGTGCTTAGCTCCATTCCGTTTCTTTTTTATCCTGAAAAACTCCCCAGTTCTTAACGATTACAATCATACCCATAACATGAAGCAGCCACCACTATGCTTGAAAATATGGAGAGTGGTACTCAGTAACGTGTTGTATTGGATTTGCCCCAAACATAATACTTTATATTCAGGACAAAAAGTGAAATTGCTTTGCCAATTTTTTTACAGTATTTTTTTAGTGCCTTGTTACAAACAGGATGCATATTTTGGAATATTTTTATTGCGTACAGGCTTCCTTTTCACTCTGTCAATTAGGTTAGCATTGTGGAGTAACTACATTGTTGTTGATCCATCATTAGTTTTCTCCTAACACAGCCATTAAAGTCTGTAACTGTTTTAAAGTCACCATTGGCCTCATGGTGAAATCCCTGAGCGGTTTCCTTCCTCTCCAGCAACTGAGTTAGGAAGGACGCCTGTATCTTTGTAGTGACTGGGTGTATTGATACACCATCCAAACTTTATAACAAAGATGTTGCCATAACAAAGGGGTTGAATACTTATTGACTCAAGACATTTCAGCTTTATATTTTCATTCATTTGTACACATTTCTAAAAACATAATTCCACTTTGACATTATGGGGTATTGTGTTTAGGCCAGTGACAAAACAATCTAAATTTAATCCATTTTAAATTCAGGCTGTAACACAACAAAATGTGGAAAATATCAAGGGTGTGAATACTTTGAGGCACTGTAGCAAACAAACCCAATGCAATTTTAATAGCACTAGTACAGACTCGTAAACAGGCAGGTGCACACACATACCTACACACACACCCAAACACATACCCTGATAAAGAGGACTTTTATTTGTGATCCAGAGGACTTTGTTTGAACACCTGTGATTGACAGCTCACCACAGGACGTGTGCTAAATGTGTATTAAATAGACAAACATGAGACACTTAGGACGATGCCCATGTCAATAGACAAACTGGTATTTCTTTGTTGGGCAAATAGCTTAGATTACTGCACTTGCAAGAGCAGGTGTGTGACTTTGCTAGGCACAAGTGTGTAGTAGCATCACCAGAGAATGCATTTGCACACACACACACACACACACACACACACACACACACACACACACACACACACACACACACACACACACACACACACACACACACACACACACACACACACAAGTAAGCACATACACATACAACATGCTCAGATAGATAGCGGAACTCAAATACCATTAGATGTCATTGTATTATACAGTATGAAGGTGGGTGAGTGGGAGGGTGGTATGACGTTTCTGCTTCCTGGGAAGAGGCTGCAGAGGCAGCCATATACGTGTAATAGAACAGAGCGGCATTTTCCTATTCAGGTGTGAACTGTATGAAAAAACGATGTAAAGGCAGAAATATGTGTCAGGCGGTGGGTGTAGCTGGTGCATGAAGTCAGGCGCTGGAGAGCAGAGATGAGTGAACAACGCACTTTACTAGAGAAAATAGCACAAAGTAACAAAACCAATGTGCAAACAATAATGGTTGCCATACAACACGGGTGAACACAGCACCCGGAACAAGCCAGCCGGAAACGTACCGACCCTAACAATAAACAAACACACACAAAGACATGGGGGAAACAGAGGGTTAAATACATGACCTGTAATTGGGAAATGAAAACCAGGTGTGTGGGAAACATAGACAAAACCAATGGAAAATGACTAGAAGACCGGCGACGTCGACCGCCGAGCGCCGCCCGAACAAGGAGAGGAACTGACTTCGGCGGAAGTCGTGACAATATGAAAGAGTTAAAACAATGCATTGGATAGGTAGAGCAAATGGAATCATACACAACAGCTCTGAAGACAAGCAAGAGGACTGCGGAGAACTGGAGTGGGACAAGAGGAAACGTCCTGAAGGCCGCCTAAGGAGGGAGTTCTCAGTGGGGTTGTGTCTGTTGTATCTTGCGGCAAGACAAAACCCCACTGAATACAACCCCACTAAATATAACCCCACTGAGGCCTCCCTCCTTAGGTGGCCTTCAGGACGTTTCCTCTTGTCCCACTCCAGAGTCTTGGCAAAAACCCTCACTGTTTGAACAATGTCATGTGAAATGTTATATAAAAATAAAACCCTTTAAAATGTAATTGTTGTACTAGTTTTTGTGCTAGTGAGAAGGTAATGAAATGGAGTTGTATTCTAATTAGCCTTCCCTGAATGGAAATAAAAGGTCATCACAGCTAAATGGTTGGTCCTAGATGATGAGTTTAGGGTATTCATAAAGCATCTCTGAGTAAGAGTGCTGATCTAGGATCAGGTCCACCCACCCTGTCAATGTAATCGTATCCATTACTATCTAAAAAGGTCAAATTGATCCTAGATCAGTACTCCTACTCTGAGCTGCTTTCTGAATACTCAATACTGGTCTGGAAACAGCTTGGACTGACATACGTGACATAAGATTCAGGGACGGCGGTAGACCTCGGCGGTCTGGTTCTCCAGAGATCTTTGAGGAGGGTGGTCTACTACTCCCAGGCAGTCCCCCTGCTCCTCAGCTCAACCCCTTGAGCCCCTTGAACTACGACCTTGTGGAATAGGTTGAGCTGCTGTGGCAGGGATTGAGGCAGCAATTGGTGGTTTGTGGGGCCCGGGCTTATGGGGACTGGGCTATGTCCCCAAAGGCCTTCGAAAACCAAACAGGGAGACCCGAGCAGAGCCTCAATAACCAAATAAGATTAAGATTACCATCTTAGCCACTGCTACATTAAAAATATGAATCTAATGAGAGTGGCCCAGTGTCTCAATTCTATTACTTTGGATCTTCGGCTGATTAAAAATGAGGGCCTTTTGTGAATACGGTCATAGAATTAGGCTTGATTCTGCTTTGTTGTTTCTGGTTTATTGTTCCTTTTTCAATGTTTCAATATGTTCAGTATTATATGGCTCAAGTTCTTTTTTAATGGATGTGTGTGTGTTTGGGAAATTATATTATATCTTTTCATTGATTCATTGAGACATGAGGTGCACAATTTCAACATTTTAAGGATGGACTATCAAGGCTTTACATTGTACAAATATGTACACACACATCCAAAATATCCTGCTAGGGTTCGTTTTCCTTGTTCAAATAAATAGATCACCTTCCTCTAAACCTCAAATCTCACAAAAGACCCACAGAAATGGACTTAAAGCTCTTGTCGGGTTGTTATAGTACAATTTTTCCTGTTTGCTTTCGATAACAAATCTTCAGTTGACCCGGAGGGTTAAGGAAGCATTACAAATTAATCCCGGGTTTTAATAAGTCTGTCTTAAACCAAGGGGTCTTTACTCCAAAAGAAAAGAAATAAAAGGGGGAGGGAGAAGAAAGGGATCGGAGGAAAATAAATATATTAAACCCTGTGATCACAGCCAGCTTTTCTTGTTTGTTATCCCTCCGTTTTCCGTTTAATCCAATACTCACTAATCCAATTTGTCTATCGGGCTTCGACCCTAACTTCTCCTCATCTACGTTTTTTCCCCCTACATGGCCGTTTGAAGTGACCACTCCTCGTTTTGCAGTCTAACGACTCACTGAAACAAACTGCAGACTAAGAGGTAGATGGATAGATTTCCAAAAAGAAAAGGAGAAGAAAAATTGGCAAACATGATCAGCTCATGACACAAACATAAAAGTAAGAGTTCGTTATGGACGAAGTCGAGCGGATTTCACCCTGAATATGCATGAAGAGCCATAATCAGATGTGGGGCAGTCACCCACTGAAGGAGAATATTGGAGAAGCACAAAGGGATTGATTTAATTACTTGAAGTGGGCCTGTGTTTGGAGGATTCTTGTTAAGAAGTGAGTGAAAAGGCTGGCAGTATCCATGCGCTATTTCTGTGAAGGGGTTGGAGTTGGGGGCAGATGGTGGGGTATACCGAGGTAGTCTAGCTCCTTAAGTCACCAAAACTAATCTCGAGGTATAAAGCACTTGTGATTGAAAGGGTCTTCATTGCAAAATGGACATAGAGTGTTCATTGTTTAACGTCAACCTGGATAACCGTTATCCAAGTTCTGCTCAATTATTTTCCCTTTATCCAGATCATTGTGTAATCTCTTAAAAATGAGAAAAAGCTACATATGGCATTTTGACAGATGTTCGAGAATTTACAGTGCCTTCAGAAAGTATTCACACCCCTTGACTTTTCCCACATTTTGTTGTGTTACAGCCTTAATTTAAAATGTATTAAATTGAGATTTTGTGTCACTGGCCTACACACAACACCCTATAATGTCAAAGTGGAATCATGTGTTTAGACATTTTTACAAGTTAATTACAAATGAAAAGCTGAAAGGTTTAGAGTCAATAAGTATTCAACATCTTTGTTATGGCAAGCCTAAATAAGTTATTGAGTAAATATTTACTTAAAATTGTCACATAATAAGTTGCATGGACTCACTCTGTGTGCAATAATAGTGTTTAACATTAATGATGCCTCATCTCTGTACCCCACACATACAATTATCTGTAAGGTTATCTGTAAGGTCCCTCACTGAATTTCAAACACAGATTCAACGACAAAGACCAGAGAGGTTTTCAAATGTCTCGCAAAGAAGGGCACATATTGGTAGATGGGTCAAAAAAAACAGACACTTAATATCCTTTTGAGCATGGTGAAGTTATTAATTACACTTTGGGTGGTGTATCAATACACCCAGTCACTACAAAGATACAGGCGTCCTTCCGAACTGAGTTGCCAGAGAGGAAGGAAACTGCTCAGGGATTTCACCATGAGGCCAATGGTGACTTTAAAACAGTTACAGACTTTAATGGCTGTGATAGGAGAAAACTGAGGATGGATCAACAACATTGTTGTAACTCCACAATACTAAACTAAATTACAGAGTGAAAAGAAGGAAGGAATTATTCCATAACATGCATCCTGTTTGCAATATAGCACTAAAGTAAAACTGCAAAAAACTTGGCAAAGAAATTATCTTTATGTCCTGAATACAAAGTGTTATGTTTGGGGCAAATTCAACACAACACATAACTGAGTACCACTCCTCATATTTTTAAGCATGGTGGTGGCTGCATCATGTTATGGGTATGCTTGTCATCGGCAATGTCACGTCCTGACCAGTTTAGGGGTTATTTGTTATTTTAGTTTGGTCAGGACGTGGCAGGGGGTGTTTGTTTCATGTGGTTTGGGCTATGTATTTAGGTAGAGGGGTGTTTGGTTTATGTGGTTCGGGGTTTGTTAGTCTATGTTCTATGTTAGTGTATTTCTATATTCTGTCTAGTCTATTGTAGTTCTATGTTTAGTTAATTGGTGTTGGGGCCTTCAGTTGGAGGCAGCTTTCTATCGTTGCCTCTGATTGAAGGTCCTATAATTAGGGGTGTGTTTGTCATGGGATTTTGTGGGAGATTGTGCTGTGTATAGCTTTGTGCCTTACCGGCCTGTTATTCGTCATTGTGTTTTGTATACGTGTTTGTTTTGGGTTTTTCCTTCTTTTTCCTAAATAAAGAAGATGAGTGTACATATACCCGCTGCGTTTTGGTCCTCTCCTTACGACTACCGTGACAGGCAAGGACTAGGGAGCTTTCCAGGATAAAAATAAATGGAATAAAGCTAATCACAGGCAAGATCCTTGAAAACCTGGTTCAGTCTGCTTTTCCAACAGACACTGGGAGACAAATTCACCATCCAGCAGGACAATAACCTAAAACACAAGGCCACATTTACACTGGAGTTGCTTACCACAACAACATTGAATGTTGAGTGACATAGTTACAGTTTTGACTTAAATCATCTTGAAAATCTATGCAAGACTAGAAAATGGCTGTCTAGAAATGATAAACAACCAACATGACAGAGCTTGAAGAAATATTTTACAATACAAAATAGGGATGCACGATATATCGGTGAGCATATCGGAATCGGCCGATATTAGCTAAAAATGGCAACATCAGTATCGGCCTGATGTCTAGTTTAACGCCGATGTGAAAAACCGATGTCAAAGCTGACGTGCATACTTATATAACGTAGGTACATGACATAAGATGCCACGTAAAATGTTGCGCTACACGTGCAACACAGCATTCCTAACCTAGCCCACAATGTCTGCTGTATGGAGTGAGCAGGCAACAAGTCGAGTAGTCATTTGAAAGAGTAAGAACATTTCAGCGAGACAACTCAAAGGCGAAATCCATTAACGCCAAGATAATGGAATTCATTGCCCTTGACAATCAACCGTTCTCTGTCGTGGTTGATGTTGGCTTTCGCAACTGGTTGAGCACCAGTACACACTAACGTTACCAAGTGCGATATTATTCAGATGTTGCCCTACCGGAGTTACACAAAATAGCGTCATTGCTATTAGCTTCACGACATACTATGGAACGTCGTTTGGATCTTTGCGTGTCAAAAAAGATACATATTAAATAACACTATTTGACAATAACACTATTTGACGCATTAAATAAACTTTTAATTTGACACGTCAAATAACACAGTTCTATTATAGAATGTTGTGTGTTCTGAATTTGCACGTGCAAGCCAAGTGCCACCACTACTATCAGTAGCGCTGTCAAATATGTACAAAAAAGTCTGCAAACAAGCAAACACCGGCCATGAATGATGTGTTTACAATACCGCGCTGGTAATAGAGCATTATTTGTTCGACCGCAACTTCTGAGGTAGCTAGCTAGCTTTAGCTTGGTACCTATAAAGCATCAATACAACCAGCCTGAAAACAATGACCAGTAGAAACTGCAGTCATTTTCACTATTCTTAGTAATGATTTAGGAATCCTTGTGAGTAAGCATTAGCTAAGTAGCCACTTGTTGTTTGCCTATTGAAATGTAACTTCAGTTCATGAAAATAAATAGCTAGCCAGCTACTTAACCCTGTTGCCCAAAGCTAACGTTATAAGCAGCCAGCTAGCTTCATCTGGCTAGTGAGGCTCGACCCGACCGGGTTAAGTGTTGTGAAGCTAGCCACAATAAAGATTAGGCACAATAGTGGCGTTTGCGGTTTGCCTTCAAAATAAAATTACCTCTTTGAAAGTGATGCAGAAGGTTACAATTGGTGGAATCATGCCATATTTAGACTTGATAAAGTTAAACAAGGTTGGAATGTGAAGCAATGAAATGGGGTATCAGTCTACTCGGTGACACCCACAGAACACAACTGTGAAGAGTTTACGCAAATATTAGTGTTGTAGCTCTTATCACAGGACTGTGACTGTGTGAAATCACCTCCCAGTCAGCCTATTGTGTGTATTGAGATTCATATTGCACTGTGCAAATTTACCTAAGGATTGGGGATCAATGAAATGTGGTAACAGTTTACTCAATACCCAATATATTTTTCCCAAAGTCCTACTCAGAGTTATCAGACTCCAAAACATCCTTTGTTTTCCCTCTGGAATAGTGTTCAATACACATAGTTTGACAATAAATGTGGCTCAATTCACAGTTGTTCAAGAGTCCCACAATAAGAGCTACGATGCTAATGCTCTCTGGGTGTCACTGAGTAGACTGATACTTCATGTCAATGATCCACAATCCATAGATTTGGCATGGGTCCCCAGATCCTCAAAAGGTTCTACAGCTGCACCATCGAGAGCATCCTGACCGGTTGCATCACCGCCTGGTATGGCAACTGCTCGGCATCTGACCATAAGGCACTACAGAGGGTAGTGCGAACGGCCCAGTACATCACTGGGGCCAAGCTTTCTGCCATCCAGGACCTATATAATAGGCTTGTCAGAGGAAAGCCCATAAAATCATCAGAGACTCCAGTCACCCAAGTCTTAGACTGTTCTCTCTGCTACCACACGGCAAGCGGTACCAGAGCGCCAAGTCTAGGACCAAAAGGCTCCTCAACAGCTTCTACCCCAAAGCCATAAGACCGCTGAACAATTCATAAAATCGCCACCGGACAATTTACATTGACACCCCTCCCTTTTGCACACTGCTGCTACTCACGGTTTATTATCTATGCATAGTCACTTCACCCCCACCTACGTACATGTACAAATTACCTCAACTAACCTGTACCCCCGCACACTGACTCGGTACTGGCGCCCCCTGTATATAGCCTCGTTATTGTTATTCTTATTGTGTTACTTTTTATTATTGCTTTTTATTTTAGTCTACTTGGTAAATATTTTCTTAACTCTCATTGAACTGCACTGTTGGTTAAGGGCTTGTAAGTAAGCATTTCACAGTAAAGTCTACACCTGTTGTATTCGGCGCACGTGACAAATAAAGTTTGATTTGATTTGATAGGTAAGGCTGTACAGTGAAATAAGTATGCCCCCAATGCAATTCTAAACTATAATACATCAGTGTGATTTCAACAGATTTTTATCAAATTAATTGATTTTATATAACAACATTCCAACCTCATTTAGCATGATCTATTAAATTATGGCATAATTCTATTATTTGTATTCATTTGCATCACTGTCAATGACATCATTTTATTTTGAAGGCTAACCACAAAGTCCACTATTGTGGCTAGCTCCACATAAATGGGTCCGACCACCATTAATCAAATAAGATCTGTCTTATAAATTAGGGTTATTTAAGATGATGAAACCTAGCTATGTTTTTGGGGAAGAACATTGTTTGTATCCATGAGCTAGCTAGCTTTTTTTAATGACCAGCACTGTAGGTGCGCGAGACAACTTTACCAGTATCATAGCATACATATTGATGAATCGTCCTGACATATGAAATACGAGTGATAGTGTAATCAATGTGTAATAACTATGTAAAACATTTATGAACGCGTTCAATTATTATGTGACAGTCATATTCAGATCCTGATTGGTCAACAAGCTTATTTAACACGTCAAACAGTGTTATTTGACATGCATCTTTTTTGATACACAAAGACCCAAACAGCGTTCCATAGAAATCCTGGTTGAGAATGAAATGACTGAACAAATGAACAACGAAACAGCACAGCAAGTAAGTGAAAGAAATAGGTTTTGATTATGTTTTACTGGTAATGGGGACATATGTAAATGCCAACAAAATACTTTTTTGGTCAGTGTGGTGTGTGTGTGTGTAACCTTTATTTAACTAGGCAAGTCAGTTAAGAACAAATTATTATTTACAATGACGGCCTACCCCGGCCAAACCCGGACGACACTGGGCCAATTGTGCGCCGCCCTATGGGACTCCCAATGGATGTGATACAGCCTGGTTTCGAACCCGGGACTGTAGTGATGCCACTTGCATGGAGATTCAGTGCCTTAGACTGCTGCATCTGTGTGTTAACTATTTAACTGTACTAGAATGCTTAAAAGGATGCTACATTTTGTTATATCGGTTATCGTATCGGTATTGGGTTTTTTGGAAAGGAAAATATCGGATATCGGTATCGGGCAAAAATGTAATATCGGTGCATCACTAATACAAAATGTTTATCTTTAATTTACAATATGTAGAAACTATGAGAATAGAAAGTATCCAAACGTTTGTGAAGCATCACAGCACAGTTGAAAATATATTGCAAATAGAAACTGGATGGACATCAGAAATACATGGGAGAGGTTGAGGGTAGAGGAAGGACATGACTAAAAACAAACAAAATATAACTATTGTAAAATAGATTATGTCCGTAAAAGGTATATAGTGTGTATAAGCTGGAAGTAAAAGCCTAAGTGTTATTGTTCATTAGTTTACTCCAATTAGGGGAGGGGTGGTAGGGGTAGTGGAAAATAATAAAGGAAATATATTTTTTAAAGTTATGTATATATACAGTGCATTCAGAAAGTATTTAGACCCCTTGACTTTTTTCACATTTTGTTACGTTACAGCCTTATTCTAAAATGTATTACATTGTTTTTTCCCCCTCTTCAATCTACACAAAATACCCCATAATGACAAAGCAAACTGCACACCTGTATTTGGCGAGTTTCACCCATTCCTCTCTGCAGATCCTCTCAAGCTCTGTCAGGTTTGATGGGGAGCATCACTGCACAGCTATTTTCAGGTCTCTCCAGAGATCTTCGATCAGGTTCAAGTCCGGGCTATGGCTGGGCCACTCAAGGACATTGAGAGACTTGCCCCAAAGCATTTTTACATTTACATTTTAGTCATTTAGCAGACGCTCTTATCCAGAGCGACTTACAGTAGTGAATGCATACATTTCATACATTTTTTCTCCGTACTGGTCCCCCGTGGGAATCAAACCCACAACCCTGGCGTTGCAAACACCATGCTCTACCAACTGAGCCACTCCTGCGTTGTCTTGGCTGTGTGCTTAGGGTTGTTGTCTTGTTGGAAGGTGAACCTTCGCCCCAGTCTGAGGTCCTGAGTGCTCTGGAGCAGGTTTTCATCAAGCATCTCTCTGGACTTTGTTCCGTTCATCTTTCCTTTGATCCTGGCTAGTCTCCCAGTCCCTGCCGCTGAAAAACATCCCCACAGCATGATGCTTCACTGTAGGGATGGTGCCAGGTTTCCTCCAGACGTGACGCTTGACATTCAGGCCAAAGAGTTCAATCTTGGTTTCATCAGACCAGAGAATCTTGTTTCTCATGGTCTGAGAGTCTTTAGGTGCCTTTTGGCCAACTCCAAGCGGGCTGTCATGTGCCTTTTAATGAGGAGTGGCTTCCGTCTGGCCACTCTACCATAAAGGCCTGATTGGTTGAGTGCTGCAGAGATGGTTGTCCTTCTGCAAGGTTCTCCCATCGCCACATAGGAACTCTGGAGCTTTGTCAGAGTGACCTTCGGGTTCTTGGTCACCTCCCTAACCAAGGCACTTCTCCCCCGATTGCTCAGTTTGGCTGGGCGGCCAGCTCTAGGAAGAGTCTTGGTGGTTCCAAACATCTTCCATTTAAGAATGATGGAGGCCACTGTGTTCTTGGGGACCTTCAATGCTGCTGTGCCTCACCACAATCCTGTCTCAGAGCTCGACTGACAATTCCTTCGACTTCATTGTTTGGTTTTTGCTCTGACATGCACTGTCAACTGTGTGACCTTATATAGACAGGTGTGTGCCTTTCCAAATCATGCCCAATCAATTGAATTTACCACAGGTGGGCTCCAATGAAGTTGTAGAAACATCTCAAGGATGATCACTGGAAACAGGATGCACCTGAGCTCAATTTCGAGTCTCATAACAAAGTGTCTGAATACTTATGTAAATAAGTTAATTCAGTTTTTTATTTGTAATACATTTATTTGTAATAAAACATTTCTAAAAACATGTTTTGGCCAAGAAACGCAAGCAATGGACATTAGACCGGTGGAAATCTGTCCTTTGGTCTGATGAGTCCAAATTTGGGATTTTTGGTGTCCAAATTAGAAATTTTTGGTTCCAACCATCATATCTTTGTGAGACACAGAGTAGGTGAACGGATGATCTCCGCATGTGTGGTTCCCATCGTGAAGCATGGAGGAGGAGGTGTGATGGTGTGGGGGTGCTTTGCTGGTGACACTGTCAGTGATTTATTTAGAATTATTTATTTTGATTTATTTAGAATTCAAGGCACACTTAACCAGCGTGGCTATCACAGAATTCTGTAGCGATATGCCATCCCATCTGGTTTGCGCTTAGTGGGACTATCATTTGTTTTTCAACAGGACAATGACCGAACAAACCTCCAAGCTGTGCAAGGGCTATTTGACCAAGAAGGAGAGTGATGGAGTGCTGCATCAGATGACCTGGCCTCCACAATCACCCGACCTCAACCCAACTGAAATGGTTTGGGATGAGTTGGAAAAGCAGCCAGCAAGTGCTCAGCATATGTGGGAACATCTTCAAGACTGTTGGAAAAGCATTCCTCATGAAGCTAGTTGAGAGAATGCCAAGAGTGTGCAAAGCTGTCATCAAGGCAAAGGGTGGCTACTTTGAAGAATCTAAAATATAAAATATATTTTGATTTGTTTAACACTTTTTTGATTAATGCACGATTCCATATGTGTTATTTCATAGTTTTGATGTCTTCACTATTATTCTACAATGTAGAAAATAGTAAAAATAAAGAAAAACACTTGAATGTGTATGTGTGTGTACAAACTTTTGACTAGTACTGTATAAATATATATATTTACAAACATATATATGGGGGATTGGAAATAATGCAGATAATTACATTGATGGAAGTTACAATCTATCTGCAATATTAAAGCTGATCTACCCTCTAAAAAAATATATTCTAATAACATTGTACAATGCAGGTGTGCAAACCTCTTGGAGACTTACCCAGAAAGACTCACAGCTGTAATCATCCGTAAATCTCACAACATGAATTGTTTTGTTGGGTGGGTGAATTGAGTCTTGCAGAAGAACACAGATACATACATTTAGGCATACTAACACACACCACACACACAAGGGAAGGGATTGTCCTCTTTACTAAAAGCTTTCACTGTTTCAAATGATGTACTACAATGTAAAGCTGTTAGACCAGATTCAATTTAGTTCAACATTCTATACCTCTCTCCTTCAGTTTGTATAGCCCTACTATACTACATAGGGAAAGAGGGTAAATTAATTAATTAATTCAAACATATTTCATTTTTCTACGACCGAGAGAGAACGCTTTATTCATTTCCCTTTTTCCTCCTGCCTCTACCTACCTTCTGTAGCTTTTGGCTTTGTCAAAGATGATGACAGATTCAAGGGTCTTTAGTGGGAAACAGAGCACTTGAGATTTTCCTGAGGGTGTAGTAGACGGGAGACCCCTGAGCAGAGCTCACCTGATAGAGCCCTGAGAGGTGTCTCATCAAAAGACCCCTTTTACCACATAAACCAGACAATGAGCGCAGGGAGACGATTCTAGGGGCTTGTGCTCAACAGGCACCAGTGACAACAGAACCCTTAATAATCTCATGACAAAAGCCAAAAGGCATCATCCTATTAACCAGTGTGCCTGGGTGCTAATATGAGCTACTGCCCAGGAGCCTTTCATAGGGCTCAGTGCTATTAAAGGGGGTCTAAAACAGCCAGCGGGAACCTAGGGCCCATTCACCTTTCATCTGCCAGGCTGTTGTTTGGCCCACTATAGCGGAGGCCGACTCAAGATGTTAGTGATCTCATTATGGTGCTTGTGAGAAACACCCGCCAAAATTTGACCATCTTCTCCCTTTATTTTCTTTCTTTCTTTCTTTCCGATTTCAAATCTCAGGATAATTTCTTCTTTCTTCATCAGTGGCTTCAGTGCCTTGTGCACCCATAAATCGATTATCGGCAAATATGTCCATTTTTCGTAGAAGTTTAGTCATCCTTACCCCCTGTTGCACCTCTTTCTTATCTTTTCTTTTCACGGAGGGAATATTCAATGAGCAGTCCGAGCCTGAAAAGCAAGCCGCCACCGAGAGTCCCGGCTCCACAAAAAAATGTTCAGATTTCTCATTTAGTTGTCTTTATGCTGCTAGCACCATGTGGTCCTTGAAGGTGTTGAAAACATGGGAAGCGCCGGAGGGATCAGAGCGGCCTCATTAGCATCGGCTCAGAATTGGAGTGGCCGGGGCTGTATGGCGAGGCCTACTCCTCTGCTGGGTCTGAGACAGCCGCCAGTGGTGCGCCTTGCCTTCGTCCCTCATTGTGCTTTTGTGTCCTTTCAAGTTCTTTTTTTGTCATGTCGTCTGGGTTGTTTTCCTAAGACCCAAGGTTGCCAAAAGGATCATGGGAAAAAAACAATAACATCATCGCCTTCCTGTACTTTGACCGCGTTCTTAATGAGAAATTCCTTGGGTTTTGTTTCTAAATGATTAAAGAAGTCCCTTTCAGTGAATGCTTGTGGCTCCTCTTCACGCCATTTTGCGATATATGGGCCTATAGCCTTATGTGTATCATAAAGAGAAGTCAAGATTAGTCAAAATTGCCAACGGTGCAAGATGGACAAGCATGGTCGAAGGTCTATTCCAAAGGGTCCAATATTAGACAAAATATGAGGCAGGTTTGCAGGCAAAGCAAGATAAATGTGAGAAGCCGTGTTAACATAGGCCTACACGTGCAAATATACAAACTTACCTTCGAATAGCTTGACAGAACTCTTATTTATTTAACGCAGACAGCATATTGACGTCAATATTTGTGAGGGAGATAGGACTATAGAGGTGTACATTGCCAAGCATCATTTTGTTAACCTTTTCAAGTTGTGGTGAAATGTGAAATGGATAAAAGGTCTCAGTGGAAGGGTTTATCTACTAAATCCTGATGGTTGGCCCAGCTATCTTGGACAATGACCCCAAAGAATGTCAACAGCTCATTTCCACAAGAGCTGGAGGGAGTTATAATCTGCTGCTGCTGCTCAAAAGCCCATATCTCAAACGCTCTGGTATCGTTATGCAGGCCATCTCCTCTCTCCTTGACAATCTGCATTTGATTGAGCAGCATTAGCTCCAGGTGAAAATAAAAAAAAGGCTTTAAAGTCACCAGACATGACATGCATCAATACAGGGTTCATTCCCTTTTCTATCTTTATCTGTAATACACAATCTATGTTCTCAGAAGTTACCGATTTTTTTGGCCTTTAAAGGCTAAAATGTATGAATGATTATTACAATAATGTTTCATCAATGTTTACAGCAAATCAAATAAATAGCGTTCCCAGCATTAGAGCTGCTGTCCCCTGAACACCATTACAAAACGCATGCCACCACCGCCATCAGAGAGAAAGTGCATGGAGGACGGAGGGATGAGGCAAATCCAAAAACACTTAAAATTGTCATTAGTGTCGAGCAACATCCTTTCATTAGCGAGTTTATCAGAGCAACCAGCCATAGGAGGGAGGTTCATGCACCCTTGAGCACAAAGACTCAAGTTGTTCTACATTTACAGAATCATTTAACTTATTTTAATTATTCTTTAAATTACAATTGCAAATAAAGTCGCGGCCTGTGGTTATGCATGGCCTGGAAAAAGAGCAACATTTTTAATGATTACTTTCCTCGTTCCTAACTAATCTCCGAGGGGGAAAGAAATGAATGAAAAAGGGGCGATTTCTCTGTCTGCTACTTTAGTGGAGAGGCCATCAGTCGTCAGCTACACGGACTGCTCAGGACCAGATGTCGCAGAACTGACCAACAATTGGGCCTAAAATAGAGGGAGGGTGGGGGGGAAGGGCGGAGGCTCGAATAAATTAATTGCTAATTTCTCCGTCTTTGATGGAATTAGGCTCACTCCTTTCCCCCATGTGCTGTGTGAATGTCCATGCGTTAAACGTTTTTTCTTCTTCTTTCTTTCTCCCTCTCTCCCCCTCTGCTTTCTTGACGGTTAAGGGCCACCCAGAGGAGAGCGAGTGATGCAAAACCGAGGAGTAATCCCTCTGTTTATCTCGGCTTCGAGGCTCGGCCCCAACCCTGCTTCTATTATCCCACGGATTTAAGGCAAACTTTCATTTATTGGCTGGCCTCAGTTTTCTATCTAACTCTGTTGCCTGAGCTCGGGATCCCCCCCCCCCCAGCCCCCTGTTCCAATGTGAATGGATTTGCATAGAGCAACAATGCATGTTGCCGGGGCACTGATTAGTCAGCGGTGGGACGACGCTCCTCGTATGCTTGGTTTGCCCAGGCACACATGGCTATGGAAGAATGTTGGGCTCCGGGGGGGGAAGAAGCAGCACCTGCGTGACATATCTAGGCCCAGCCAGCCACCAGATCAGGCCTCCCTCTGCCTCAGCCAACAGGATGCAGCAGGAGTTTGGAAACGTTGGCTAGATTGACACCAATAGTGATTAAGTATACGTAATGCAACACTGTCTATAAGCCTCTGATCACAACTGGCTAATGACTATAGACTACTTTTGTCAATATCTAGCAAACAAATACCTATTCAAAGCAATTCTACTACTACAACACACATATTCCTCAGAAAGGTGGTTCCACTGATGCTCATCTGGCCGTTGATTGTGAGAGGGTCCATGGGAGAGTGTATTGGTGACGGTGGCCATATGTTGTGTAGGGCCCTTGGTGTGAGACTGCAGACTATTAATTCAACAGTGCTCCAGATGAGTGCTGACAGAACGGCAGGGAACACAATGTAAAGATAGGCCTGCAGAGACCTGAATGAAAAGCCTTTTCACCTGCAGGTAAATAAGACTCAGACCACCCATCCCCACACCCAAACAAACAGACCTTATCGCTCTACCGGCACAGGCCATACACTTCCCATCGCACTACAGATGCACAGACAGAGAAAAAGAGTGGGGAAAAGAGAAAGATGGAAACGAGTGGAGGAGAAAGAGAGAAGTGAACGAGAGGAGGGAGAAGAAGACATGAAGAGGAGCGAAAACAGAGGTGAAAAGACATTAAGGGAAAGAGCAATAGAGCGAGAAAGAGTGGGAACGCAAGCAGAGAGGTGGAAAGAAGAGATAGCTAGTCAGTCAGTTCTACTACAGTCTGTTGACAGTACCAATGTGATTAGCATAATTGGCTCCGCCTCCCCCATTAGCACCAGTCTGTTTGGCTCCCCAGGGCATGTGTTAGAACAAATTTGAGCAGTGTCATATTGCACGCGTTTCAGCAGGGCCGACAGGGTTAGCCTCACATTAGCTTAATGAATGAATCTGCCGGGCTAATGGCTGCGCTAACACCATTAGTCTACGGCAAAGCATCTGGAGGAAGAATTCCAACAGGGAGTTTTTTTCCATTTCCATCTCCTTGAATTGTTTAAAGATAGCTAGGGGAAGGCAAAAGCTCTTCCCAAAATACAAGAGGGTAATTTCCTTTCCTATTACCTTATCTCTTATGTAATGTGCTGGTTTAACTGGTATTAGCTGCTTGTTGTTGCACCACCATGGGCCTGGCTTGAAAGGCAAGAAGCTGGTGCTATACCATCAAATGGGGGGGGGGGGGGGGGGACACCTAAAATAAATAACTTGACTGTTAAATTGAAGTAATAAATATAGTTTAACATTAGGCCTCTCACCAATAATAGATTGTTTAACATTAGATCTGCTCACCAGGAATAGCCTTGCAAAACAAAAATGTGAATATGTTTACAAGAAAACGATACATTGCATTTCCTATTCATTCCATTTTTTGCTCGTCAATTGCATTACAATTCCTGGAGTCTGGATGTCTATCAGCCAAAATACACTCTAGGCTAAAGGAAATAACAACTACTTAAGGAATGGAATGGCTAGTTTAGCAAGTCAATGAAGGGGCATCATTAGCAGGCTCCCAGTCATTGACCATTAACTGATAGGAGCGTCTTGATCAGTTTACATGTCAATGGATCCCTTGATGGACCACATAAATCAAATTCAATTACACTGTCAGGACATCATTTGTAAACTAAATGATGATCAATTAGGCAAAGTTTCCCTGTCCTCACCTAATAATAAACTATGATTTGGCTTCTTCTAGTTTAGATGTGGCAGAATGTGTAATCCTTCCCCCCAAAAACATTGAGGAAACAAACGTGGATTAAATTAATGGACTATCAAGATTAGGAAAACAGTATCACCTTTCAATTGATTAAAATTAGGGTGCTAATGGGTTCGTCAATACACATGGATTGTTCATCAAGCACATCAATGCTATGGGGGGGAAATGTTAGCCTACTTTTTATATAAAAAGAAATTGGAGAGACTTGAACAAAATGCTCTGGATTGTTGTTAACAGCGATGCTTTGCCAAACAGATTTGATAGACATTGAAAATCATAGTATGAAATTCCTATCTATGGCAATATGGTCAATTCTGAAGAAGATGCTGCAAGATTAAAAGATGAAGAATCCTGTCACAATATTTCCATTAAGATGATACAATGAGCTCCAATCACTGTCCTATTTTTGGCAATGTGCTGTTGCCATGCCAAATTTTACCAGCTTATTGCTAACATCAATATTCAGCAGCTGAAGAAAGCGTCACATGCAATGCAAGGTCCTTATGATAAGGGTTGGTTGGCTTGCTATATCAAAATATCAATATCATTTTTCTCAGTTGGCTCTATCGCTTCTAAGCACCCCCAAAATACCCACCCCCACCACCACCTGCCTCCGTACGCTACGAATCCCTCCCAGTCCCACCCCCTCCAGCTCCCCTCCCATTCCACCAAACCAATGCTTTTTATCTGCAGATTTTCAGACAATGCCTGGAGGATCCCGTTGCCTAATCTTCTCTATCCCCCATCCCTTTATCCCACTGTTAAAGAATGTTTGAAAAGGGTGACATCGAAACTAAAAAAAAAGAAGAGAGAAAAAAAAAATCACAGCAACATCTGTGGTAAAATGGGGTGGGGAGGATGGGTGGGTGGGGAGGGGTGGAGAATTTGCAAATAAACAAATAAAATGGCTTTCGTTCTAGATTATATAATTTGCGTATTGCATTCCGTGCGAAATGGTGGCGTTTTTGGAGTTTGTGTGTTAGCCAAACAATGCTGAAGTAATACCAAAAATAACAAACCCTGTTAATCTCACTAAATGTCATTCCAGTGAATATAAAACATACTTCTTCAAACTTCTACAGTTCTATTAACACGTCTATATGTTCATCTCTTATGTTGTCTGTCTGTATCATTTTTTCCTTCTAATTTGAAGAAATTCACAATTAGATATTGGTATCCCCTTCTAACAAAACATGATAAAATCATTAGACAAAATGAGCATCTATAAACATTCTGTAATTTCATCTCCAACTTTGCCTATTGAGGAGTTTTTAATCATCGAAAAAAAATAATTCCAAAAAAGCTCCCCAAAAATGTCAGCATTATTTTAAAAAATGGTGACAGAGAAATTAATACAAAACAAATCAACTGAAAATCCCAGGCAGGCAAAAATATGTCAAATATCTAGTTAATGCCCAAATAAACAAGTAGCTATGTCAGCCCTGCACTTCACAGACCTTCTCCCACTCACAACTTGGAAGGGTATTATGTTTAAAACACTTTATTCCTCCCTTACTTCGGATAGATTATACTAGTTATCCCATTAAAGTTTAGTAAAAATGCCATTCTTGTGTCTTTAAGCTCTTGCATAGGAGGTCAATAAGACTAGCCTCCGCTTACAAGACTGGCCTGGGTGTAATCTGTGCCGAACTTACATTAATTAAATGGTAAGCTTCTTTAGCAATACGTTCCTAAAGGAACTTGGCTGATAATATACTTAAAGCTGGGTGCGGGCTGTTTGTTTCAGAGCCAGTAGACATTTAGCCATGCGTCTCACGTACGGCGGCTTAAACCTTTGGCTAAAACCAGGGACTTGACAATGAGCATGCCGGCTGGCACAAGAAGTGCATTTTCAACTTATCAAAGCAAAACATATTTGTGCTCAATATATGTATTTTTGTCTCATGTAGTTGTTATTTTACATAATATTCACAGTTGAAATTGTGAGAACGAATGCAAAAAAAACACAATTTAAATAAAGAAGGATAGACAGTAAAAACCTGAGAGTCATCTAGGAAACTTTTAAGTTGAGGGCCTGTGTAAAATAAAGAATATAAGTGTTTTTATTTTAATGCATATAGAGGTTAGGACATGTCCGTCTACCATGAAAGGTTAGCTGTGTGTGTGTGTGTGTGTGTGTGTGTGTGTGTGTGTGTGTGTGTGTGTGTGTGTGTGTGTGTGTGTGTGTGTGTGTGGTGTGTGTGTGTGTGTGTGTGTGTGTGTGTGTGTGTGTGTGTGTGGGGGGGCAGTAGTAAAAAATACAACCCCCCCAAATCTGGCATTTAGCAAATTCAACTATTGTTTTGTTATCACAATTATAGTATTATTTCCCAGAGTTATTTTCCTGTAACCCCTGATGAAAGACTAACAAGTTAATTAAATATGCTGGCTGCTCTGAGCTCTCTGGTGAGCATCGTTAAGGCACTACTGTAATTAACGGTAGTTAGAGAGGGAATTCCCCAACCAACGATTAGGAAATGGAACTATTACCAATGACTATTTAATATGAGGGACAACAAAAGCAGTCACAATAACTTTAAAGGGCAATTGTGCAAAAACCTACTTAATTATGTAAAGTAGGATGTTAAATCACTCAACTTAGCCCTGAATCAAAAACCTCATACCGTCATCTTTTTTATATCATATTCATGCAGGCAGAGAAATAGGTTTAGCTATGATACACAAGTTTGTTTCAGCCTAACTACACCTCAACTGTCGTGGATGGAGGAAAGACCGAAATAAAAGTCTGACTTTCTTCTATGAGGAGTCTCTGTTCTGAGCCCACTCCCCATGGCAGCACCCCCTTGCCTGCTCTCGCTCCAAAGAGCCTCCACTCCCCATGGCAGCACCCCCTGCCTGCTCTCGCTCCAAAGAGCCTCCACTCCCCTGCGGTCTATCAAATATCACCCCTCACAAATCAATTTTACACATGATCGCCCCCTCCCTCACTCCTCCTGCTGCCCCGCCCGCCGGCCCCTCCCCACTAATTAAGTGGCGAAATTAGCATATATATGATATCAATGGTAAACATCACTCGGCTGGTAATTCACAAACGCTCCTGGATAATGGGAGGGTTGAACACCTATTAACCCTGTGCCAACAGCACTGGGGCAGGTAGGGAAATTCCCTAACCTTGCTGTACCTCCCCGAGGAGATACTAAGGATGGCTCCTAGGATCTGGCATAGCATTGGCTGTAATGATTTCAATGATGTATCTTGACGAAATTGAACACTGTCATGTAAATTCGGTAGATGAAACTGAATCAATTCCAATTGTTCTACTATGTTTTTTCCCAACACAATAAACCACATTAAAGCAGCTGAAATTGTTTCGTTTTAAGGATGAACATTAATAACTCTCACACAGACACAGAGACACACACGCACCAATGTGTTTTGATAGTAAATCACGTTGGGGCTAGGGTGCGTGACTAATGAGGCGAGCTGCAGTGTGACACAGGCAGTTATCAGGCCCTATGCAACCTACAACATAACAACAGCAGTGGCCCTTAGCATAGGAACAATCACCAATGGAGGGCGGAGGGGGGGGGGTTCTCCCCAAGCCCCATTCTCTTGCCTCCAGGGGCATGGGGATACCCATTCCTCCTGGGGACAGGGAAGCTGTTTATCCTCCTCCTTTAGCCCTAAAACACCACAAAGAAACATTCAAGGCCCTAAGACTTTTGCATAGAATCGGGCTGTGTATCTCGGGGGAGAGGGAACTACAGTACATCTAAATAAAACACCATCAACATGGTGACAAAAAAACAGCAACAAAAACAGCTTTGTCCTTATTTAGAGCACAAAGAGAGAGAGACAGGGAGAGCGAGAGGGAGACTTCGATCTTGAGCCTGCTGGGATTTGACAGCAAAAAAAACGATTCTACATTTAAAATCAATTAACTGGCGGCCTGTCCTGACTCTGTACCCCCACGCACAATCCTGGGGGCATCTTCAACCAAATCGTCCCGTTCCAAAAAGGTCACGGTCAACACGCCTGCTCCGTGAGCTGCACCGAGGAGTGGGATTAGGCCTTGTTCCTGAGCTTTGCTGCTCTTTAATCTAAAACCATAATATACACTGCAACCTTCCCCGGCAGTCAGTCGCTCATCGGCATAGGAGATAAACCTCTGGCTCAAGCGCTCGGGTGTCAGAGGCCACTCAAACAAATGGTATTTGTTTAAATTCCCCCAAGCCCTGTGGAGGCCTAACGATGCAAACACCACAGAGTAGTGCAGCAATCTGAGGGGGTTACGAACGTCCAGTGTCTACACAGGAACAGGCGGGAATCATATCACTCAGGGGTTCCTCTTGTAATGAAATGCGCAGTCTTCAATTGGAGGTATTGAATATCATTCAGAGGGGATCACGAAGACCATGCATATGATACTGATATGATCCTCTGTTGATTGGGTGGAAAATGGGTTGACTGGTCACAAGGGTGGGTCCAGGATTCGTGGATGATGGGAGGGAGAGTTAAAGACATCATCAGCTGGGTCTGCTGGATCCGCAGGAAGTGATGCAAAGGCTCCAGAACAATCAATAGAATAATCCAGGTGGCTAGTAGGTGATAATAACTGGAAAGCCGTGTCCCAATTGGTCCAATCCAAGACACTTAAAAGGACAGTAAAACTAAAATAAAGTTCTACCTTTTTTTTTTTTGACTTACCTTGGTGTTGTCCAGACAGTCAGCAATCCGGAAAATACTTTTGGTATCTATGGTAACGGCATATGTCATCCAGTTCCATAGGATTGTAGTAGTTGGTGGTCCAAAACTGGTCCAATTCAAGAGTATAAACTGGTCCAAAACTGGTCCAATTCAAGAGTATAAACTTGTCCAAAACTGGCCCAATCAAAGAGTAAAAACTGGTAATAAAAACTGGCCCAAAGAGCAGACTGCGCTAACAAAAAGAGCAGAGTGTGGATGCCGGCTGTGTAGTGGCAGGCAGCTTGGCAGAGCAGTGTGCTAACGGTGACTGACGAGCGGTTAATGATGAGCATCCACCGTGTTGGAGTCTGAGGTAGAATGGTCAGGGGTTACCAAGGTCACTGGTAAGGGCTCCCCAGTCAAAGAGCTTGTTCAGGACAACCAATAACGACTAATTAACAAGCTGATACTGTCAGTCAATGCGTCTCTATTTCAATGGGAAGGAGGCCAGAGACAACGTCAAAAATAGAGCTAGTGAGAAATCATTTTCTCTACTCTCTCTCATTACAGCCACATTTTTGTGATGTACTGAGGGAATATTATCCCGGATAGTGACAGTCAAACCAACACTAAACAAGAGCGAGATGGTTAAAAATAAAACATGATTGGGGAAACGGGCCAAGTCTCCAAGCTGAATGTTAAACAGGGCTGGTCATGGTTATGAAGATTGGTCATTCTTCTATACCAGCGGTCTGGTTTGGTCATGGGCGAAGTGTCATTAATCCCTTTCTGTGTGAGTCGAGGGATTCCCACTTCGCCTTAATGATGTAAACAAAGATGGCAGACAAGAAATTCAATAAACATGCCCAGGGTGCGTTTGGGAGGAAGGAGGTCATTCATTCCACAAACCAAAAGGTTGTTCATTCAGCACAAGGTCTGCTGTTGAGAAAGGCCCTCTTGACTTACCGTACTCTTATAAAGGTCTTCCATAAAATAGCAACTGCTGACAGAAAGTTATCTTCGTCAAACATCCCAAGAACTTCACATGAACAAAGACGATGACAAACACAATTGTATAAAGCACAGACCAATGAATGCACACTAAAAACAAAACTTTAGGAACAGAATACACAGGAGCATTATACTATACAGGTAAGACAGTCCTTGTATTAATCTTGCCAGTAGGACCTAACATTTAGATGTGATGTGATTAATAGCCATGTAAATATGTATAAGAAATATGTTCACATATATAACACATAAAGCTGCAATATGTAACTTTTTGGGCGACCCAAGCAAATTCACATAGAAATGTGTTTTATAGATCTGTCATTTGCATTGATAGCAAGTCTAAGAAGTGGTATATCTGTTCTATATGCAGTATTTATAGGCTTCCCGTTCTTCATTTTTATTTTTGCTTACTTTCGATTTTGTACACCAGTTTCAAACAGCTGAAAATACAATATTTTGGGTTATGAAAAATAGATTTCACTGCGGTTTAGATGGTCCCAATGATTCTCTGCACTATACTTTCTTGTTTAGTCACATGAACTGAAATTAGGCAAACTATTAGAATTTTTGCAACCAGGAAATGGACTATGCAGAAATTGCTCTTTAAATGTACTTAATTTTCCTTTTATGACATCTTGCTACATTGTCCTTACAATAGTCATAGACCAGTGTAGATTGACACTCACCATTCTCTTTCCCGGTGACTTCCCAGAAACCACAGCGGAGGAGGGGAGGCTTTGGAACCTCGTTGAAATCCAAAGCAATTTAGCTCTATCTTTTTAGAGCTTAACAATACAAGCACAGAAAACTAATTAGGTACATTTCGCCCATTTCCATGTTAATGTTTTGTTTGTTGCCATTGTTTGGCCACACAATGGGCCCAGATGCTAATGAGGGAGTCCCAATAACAGGGGCCTAATGGGCTGGCCGCTCATGGCCATTAGCCCAGAGGCACTGGTGGTGCAACCCTCCCCTCGGGGAGCAATGGATGCATTTTAAGGCCTAGCTGGGGCTTAACGAAGAGCAGGTTACAACGCATAAAGAGAGAGAAACCCAACCGTCAACAAACCCCTCTGTCTTGTGGGGGCCTGAATGACACTAGTTCATCTTTCGCTAATCAGATAGGAGTGATTGTGCATTTGTGTTGGTGCATGAGTGTGTGTGTGTGTGTGAGCGAGATAGAGGGTGTGTGTGTGTGTGTGTGTGTGTGTGTGTGTGTGTGTGTGTGTGTGTGTGTGTGTGTGTGTGTGTGTGTGTGTGTGACAAATAGTGTGGGGAGTGTGCTTGTGCATTAATTCTCACTTATTACCACTTCCTTTCAACGCAAACATACACGTCACCTGTTCTCACCGGGTCTAAGACGAATGGCAAACAAGAGCAAAGCTTATTGCAAACAAGCGCTTTATGGACAGTAGGCCTGAAATGACACTTACCCAAGCAGTCTTCGTGTCGCTGTGTGTGACCGTGCCATCGACAATCCTGCAACAACGAAAATAAGTGCAAACGGTTATATCGCTCTGAGATCAACATCTAAAGCATTTAGAATTTGAATTGCTAATACATGTTTTGCCTGCGTTTAAGAACGGGTAGAATGACAATAGTTGCTAAAGGTTTGTGTCCGTATTGAAGTGTCACTCTATGTAAATATAAGGCACATCTTTAAAGAGAAAAAAAAAACAGGCTATGAAAAACAGCCAACCACTCATCCCTCTGAGCCTTTTGAAGCGTGTATTGTCATGGAGTCGAGCCGGTGTGCATGTTTCCCCATTGGTAACGTAGCCCCGGCGCGGCTGTCGAGGTGTCAGCTTTAAAAAATGCGAAGCCTCCTGTGAAGCTAATAAGGTGCTAATCCCGGGCCTCCGCTCCCCCCTCCGGCCCGCGGAGGCGCGGTGAACACCGAGGGTGAGGCGCGGGGAGCGGGAGACGAGCCACCGCTTATCGCTGCTCTCCAGACAGTGGCCCCAGATCAATGCAGGCGCGGCGCGATCAATGCATCTGATAAGGAATTAAGACGGGAAAATAAACTGTACATGTTATCGGGGAACTCGGTACATGGCCTAATTATGATGCGGCGTGTGTGTGTGCCGATGATACGGCGGCGGGGGTGGTGATGGTGGGGTGGGATGAGGCTGGAAGGGTTACAGGGGGGCTGGGGGTAGACAACATGGAGGCAAATGGTGGGGGTGGTTGTGCATTCATGATGCACTCTCTTCACGAGGAACAGAACAAACATTTTACAGAGGGAATGTAATTTGTAATGTCACACGAGGGAAGACTGAGTCCCTCAATATAGAGATCTGAGAAACATGATTACGAAAATGAACAGTGCTCTCTGCAGTAGAGCGAATTCAGTCAACAATGTACCAAATGAGCTTTGGCAACAACCCCCAAAATAACGCAAAGAGGTGCAACGTGGGGTGAAGAAAAAGAAAAACGGACGTCATCACGCTTCAGCAGACGTCAACACACAAGGAGAGGTCAAAGTGAAAAACAAAAAATGTTCCCATGTTCGTCCCCGTAGTTTCCGCAGTGGTGCTCCCTGCCAGGACTGAGGGAAACGGAAGGCACATGTGACGGCTTGATCAGCAGAGCCCGCGGTTCGGTCGAGGAAGCAGTCTCTCTCTCTCTGACAGCAGGCTCTCCATTCGGAGGGACCCTTTGATCTCCCTTCAAACCAATTCAAGAACATCAACTGACGGGGCGGCACGAAACACTCTGATGCCCAGGCCCCGATGAGTCGCCCGCACCAACTATGTGCTTTCATTTAGGCCAGATTCCTCAACAGAGGGAGGGGTGGAGGAAGAGCACAAAGCCGAAACCTGCCTCTAGGACGCTGAGAAAAACAAGAGTGGGTGAGAGTGACAGAATATTAGATAGTACAGCTTCTTAAAATGCACTACTTAAGGAGAGACATTGCTTGACTGCCTTTGAGAGGGAAGGAGGATAATAGGGTCCTTGGTGTGTTTGTTTGTGCCGAGGACCGACCGGCGTGTGATGACCGGGGAGGTCTGTCGGCCCTAATTGGCCTGTTTAAATGTGAATTTCCAGCAAGCATGACACACCGATGGAAATTAGTTGGGATTCTTTCTCCCTCTTCTTTTTATCATAACCTTATGACAACCAACCGTCCCAATTAGGACTATTGAAGGGCTGGCGATAATCCAACAAAGCAGACACCTCAGGATGAACACATCATTGGAAGAGAGTTAAAAGTTCACGTAAAGTCTTGACGACCTGGGGAAAAGTTCAGGTAACCACACCATGTCTAATCACGTCCTCAAGAAGAGAATGCGATAATCCCATTGATGTCATCTGCAGCAGGTGACATTAGCGAAATACCTCATGGTCACAGAGGAGCAGAGGAGAAGACCCAAAGGCCAGGTGTCAATTTGTTTTCAAACGTTTCTTCCAGAAAAAGACAAGAAAATGCTGTGCTCAAAAGTAGGCAGGCCAAAAGGAGTGGGTGCCACACTTCAAAGGGTTTCTCACTACCCCCTCTCCCCATTCCCCTCTCTCTGACATCGAGGTCACTGTCAACTTTGACAAGTCACCATTCTGCCATTAAGTTAGGGGGTGGAGTTGGGTGCGTTTGTCTGTGTGAGTGCGTCTGAGTGTGTGTGGGGGGAGGGTTGTCGTCGGTGAAAATCAAACGGAGCCCCAATTAAACTAATTCTAACATGCCAGTGATCACGAGGAGGAGGCTCACCTGGACTCTCCCCTCCCTCCCCTTGCTTGCACATGCCTTTGCCTCCCTGACTCCCAGGCCTAATTGCCCAGGCCTAAAGCCTTGGGAATCTGCCGCTCCGATGTGCTAACAGCTCTTCAGCACCGAGGGCAAATTCCCACTCGGGCCAAGTCTCCACGGTGATTCCAGTCTCATCTTTAATGAGACAATTTACGAAATCAAAGGCGCTACTGGGACCAGCGGCGTGCGGAAACAGTTCCTACTTTGTTTTCCAGCTGCGACGACCGCCGACAAGACGCGAGACGTCCAATACCTTCAAAAAAAGTGACGGGAATCGAGATAGGGTCCCCATCCGTCACTTTAAACAACGTTCCACTAATTACCTATTTTCTCAGAGCAGGGGGTCCTGACATTGCATGGGGGTCTAGGCTTTGGTGTCCGTATAGATTATTGAGCCCACCTACGAGGGCCGGCTGCAGAAAAGTACAAAACAATTAACGCTATTGCGCCACTATCAAAGGCTGCTCGGAGAAACACTAGGGCCATACATGGATGGAGAGAGGGATGGGGGGGAGAGAAAAAGGAGAAATTAGTGTATTCACATCAAAAGGGAAAGGCAGGAGTCCGGTTGAGGACAATGGGCCACAATTACCATGGCACATGACAAGCACATGGCAGGGGAGACCCCCTCACTGCTAGATACACAGAGGGCCCAGGGCCTGCTCTGGAGAGAGGGGCTGACAGATGTTCTTTGTGCTGGCTGTCTCAACATCATGGACCATAACGAACATACAGTACTCTTTTTATGGAGTAACGTTGTAGTTTGACCACAGGATAGTAGACTACATGCCTACTATGCCTACCAGCAATGATTGCCCAAAAAATTGATTGAATTGAATACTGTCCTGTATGTGCTCTATTGCAGTTTGTTCAGAGTCAATGTAGAGAGCACTTTTTCTATGGTCATTTTGAATACTGCAGAAACCTGGGTTAACGTCACCGCAATGTGTTATTTCTGATTAAGGCCCTGACATTTTAACTCCTTGAAAACACCATCACATTCATTTTACAGTAACAAACACTGAGTATCGCCCTGCAGGCGTGCTTAGTCTAAAGAGCTAACACTTCAATGGAATAATGTGGCGTATGAGAACATATGGGTCCTCATAATGAGGGGGTCATATGTTCAAACCGGCGTATTTCCACGGATAATGTCAAACACGCTATTAATGGCATGTTGCTTTGAAGCCTTATCAAGGCTTGGATTAGAGGATGGTTGTATCTGAGATCAGCGCGTCTAAGCCTGGTGAAAGAGAGACAGACGCCGAGAGAAAAAGGCTGAGGGTGACGTGACGCTCTTTCCCTGGGAGCTAGGATTCTGCAGTGTAATCTTGTTATGCCATACAAACGTCTACTATGCCCTGGCTTCCTAACGCGGAAACGTGTAGCAGCGCACATGCACGTAAAAATGCACACACACACACACACACACACACACACACGCACACACACACGCACACACACACACACACACACACAAAACACCGATCTCAGCAATAAGATACTAGTGCACATTAATAATAGGATGGGGAGGAGAGAGGTAATTGACCAAAATGTAATCTTGATCATAAATAGCAGCGAATGCTGCTCATCTCCCTCTGTCACTGATATGAGAAGCTTACATCAACAGCTTAGGGATATCAAAGCATCCATTTTAAAGCTGCTGGCTAATGCCCCCTGTTGGTCACCCAAAGTCATTATGTTAGAGGTGACAAAATGTCAAGAGAGAATGAATGGAGGCGGTCCAGCTATCGTCCTGTCCAGTGACGACTCATCATTTACTGAGATGGGGCAGCGAGGGAAAGTGACTTGGGGGCTAGGGAGACAAATGAGAGAATGGTCCAATAGAATAAGTATCGTATGGGGTCAGTTTCCCAGAGCCAGATTGAGCCTACTCCTGGATTATCTAGACATTATCCTCAACGTCTGTCTTCTATCTAAATACAAGGTCCTGATATGGAGCATACAGTGGCTAAGTGGACAGGACGCCCTTGAGAAAATGAAACCACCAAAGAGGATGTTAAATTGTAGTTAATTAGTCAATAGACCTGATACAGTAAATCTGTCATATTGGACCATACGGGAATCAAACTCAATAGCAATGCTGAAGGAAGGCAGATGAGGAACCCTAAACTCCCCAGTTTAGGGGGTGCAGGAGTTTCAAGAGAAAATGGTATGACAGATATTACTGTTCCTCTTCCTTTGGATCCCACCCCTTTTACTATGTGCATGGGAGGGGTTTGAAAGTCGACCCCTGAAGGTTACATCCTTGACAGAAAACATATGAACTAAAGTCAAGTCACCTTAATGCTTTGGTGGGTAAGATTTACATATTGGACAGAATACTTTTTAATTAAGCTACAGATATTTAGGATTATTCTCTTAAAATTGTACACAACACATTGATTACAATGCTTGCCATCTCCTATCATTGCCCGTAAATAACGTATATCGTTCATTATTGAAACCATATTTGAATTGTAAATGTATTCCACTATTATTTCATTGCTGTATTTAATTAGTTAATACTCTCCACACGTAAGCCGGAAAAGATGACCTCATCATCGTAGTGTTTATGGATCACTGGGAACGTTGGCCTTTATATCTGCTATTGAATTATGGGAAATTCATTATTTTTATTGAAGGAGCGGCTTCCAAATCCAATAAGAGCGTCAGCACTCCTCGGCCACACTTTGATGCATGTTATAGGCCTACATTTTCCAAACGGACACAGTGTGCATAGCAGCAACGTCATCCAAGTTTGATGCACACATGATATCTTAAATGAAACAATTAGTGCTGAAATAGTTACAGCTGTGACCAATTTACCACATACAGCAAATTAAGTATCAAAAGCTCAAAGACAATGCCTGGTATAATGTAATGGACAAACACAGGAAAAGACGTTTCTTTAAGGAGCCTTACGTAAAGAGGGCAAAAGTCATCACCCACTGCAATGTCATGAAGTAGAAGCTTAAAGGAAAGGTATAGGCCTGAAACCAAACCACTATGGAGGATACAACCTAACCCGTATAGCTGCCTTCTCCATTCACTCACAAGACAAAAACTGATTCAAGCAAGTTTAAGTTCGGTCTGGGTCTTCTTTACTAGAGAGAGAAAGAGATATCGAGAAAGAGCACTGGCTGTAATTTAATTAAAATGTGATAGTGAGCACTTCAATCTATGAGGAGGATAAAGCGTCTTGGGTTAAAGGTGCGGTGTGTATGTTCCTCTGGATGTCTCTGGCCTGAGGAGCTGGATTGATCTTTGGTGGTGGGTTGCAGAAGAAGGCCTGCCTCCCCTGGGCTTAAGGGCCACACACCTGTGTGTGCGTCGGGGCCAGATAAGCCCAGATTAAGCTAAAGTTACCCGCTCTCTCTCCGCAATGTCATTCAAAACCTCAACGGCAACCATGCCGGGGACAAAGCGCCTTTTGGGCCGTCCTAATAAACGCCATTAGCTTTGAGACATCAAACATGAAGGATTATGGGATTTTCAGGAAGGGGGGAAAAAAAGATGGAGGGTCCATGGGACTCCCTCACTCAAGCGTCCTTTTCTCTCGAGAGATTACAATACAATTTGTTTTCCTTTTTCCGCCATTTTGTACATCCCTCCTCTTTTGCAGATTCAAAAAAAAAAAGCCGTACAGTAATAGCCTGCAGATGAAACTAAGGACCCACCAAAAAGGAAGATTACACAAGGCTTTGTAAAGCGTTCCTATACCGATGTGCGTGGGTATTTGGATGATTTTTAAGCACTTAACACAGGAACTGTGTAAGCAAGCACACACACACACAGACACTGACACACACAGAACAGAAAACTGCCTTTCTTCTGTATCTACTTCTTCCACTACTTCTGTTTACGGAAAACAGACGTTTAGAAATATGAAGACCGCAGAAATAAAACCCACGGACACTGAAGTCAAGAAGTGGATTCGGAAGGGGGATTAAGCCGAAAACTTGTGTTGAATGACAAGAAGTGCCACGTCAATCTGACATGCCCTGCTTCTCTCCATTTGCACAAGGAGACAAAACCCACTGTGTTGAAGGGCTCTTTCATTCCCTAAGCCTGGGAATTTCTCTTTGTAGAGTAGCAGGTGGTTTAGCTGGTATAGGTCGAGGAAAAAGGAGGATTTATCTATATATTTCTCATTCTTTCTTCCCACTCCTTCGTCCAAGTGGTTTGTGGAACATCATTTTCTTATCAGTCTGAGTCCAGAGAGGTGGTTTAGAGGTGAAAAGATGTCGATATCCACCAAACTGAAAAACCCACAATTCTGTAGCCTATAGCAGTGGAAACCACAACACAAAGAACTAAGAAACCACAACCACAATTCTGTAGTAGCAGTGGAAGAATTCCTTTCCCACGATTAATGCTACCTCTGTGGACCAGGGGCATCCCTCAAAATCTTCCAAGATCACTTACCACAAAGACAAAAGGGAAGAAGAAAACTGTTAACAGTCAAGCTTCAACCCTGAGGATTACTCTCCTAATGTTGCACAGATTAGCAGCAGCCCAACCTTTGACTCCACTGGGGAGGCCTGCGCTTCTGACTCGGTTTAAGGCAACGAGGACTCAAATGAATACAACAGAACAGGCGCCCACTTTATCTACTGCCATAGTGGACCCCAAAAGGTTTCTGTTGCGATTGAGATCCAGGACTGATCCAAAACCAGTTTTGACAAAGCTTTTAGGTATACTGCATCACACACAGTACAAAGCGATGTGTGGCCAACAACACAAAGCAACCCTATGAGAGCAGGTGGTGATTTGAGGACAATGGAGGGGAAGAATCAACATTTAATGGGATCAGTTATCATTCGTTTGTCTGATATATCAAAGATCAATATCCGCCAAATGCATTAATGCTAATGAAGAAATAAGATTCCGTTCAGATTGATCAAAGGCAGGGGTGTCAATGCACAGCTCTAGTTCAGCTGTGAATAAAGGTAGGCTAAGCACAATTGCTATAATCCTGAGAGTGTGATGGGCAGATCTTTTACTTAACGCAATACACCCCGTGTTCGTACATCTTGTAACCTATGGATTAGATAGGAGTGGCAAATAAATCAGATAAGGATATTAGGTTGCGATGCTATTGCCTCAAATTGAACGGATTAATGATTGGGGCAATAATTCAATGTATATCTTCAATAAGATATTAGCAGGATTTTTGAAAATATACTTTTTTGGCAACTCAAGAAGACATGTTCTCTGACTGTTTTCTTTTCTCCTATCGTTCCACTTAGAGCCAGGTCTGTCTTTTTTTTGCACAACATTTAAATACACACACACACTCAGCCCTAGTAAGCGTTGCCTTCAGGCGGCGGAGGCATCAACACTCTAGCCACGTTCACAGGAGGTTGCATCTGCCGCTCCCCTCGCCCGACGTTGGGAAGGCTTCTTCTGCCTTAATCCTCTTTGACTTTATTCATGGAAAGGTCATCTCTGATTCTCCAAATGGAGGAGGTGATGGCTGCAGCCGCTCTCCAGACATGCCAGAGAAACCATGGTAGCGCCTGGGAGAGAGAGCAGGATGACAGGGGGACACCGCTGGTTGTGCTTTTTGGATGGGTTTGTGGTTTAAGGTTGTGCCATAAAGTGGCCAGGAATTCAAAGGGGCCAATTTTGGAATGAAACAGTGTGGTATCATTAGCGATTCAGAAAGGGCCATCTTGCTGGAATGGCATTGTCAAAATGGCTGACTATACAGTATGGTATAGGGGCAAAGCCACGCATAACCAAGGAGAGAGAGACAGAAACAGAGTAAAAGCACAAAAGAGGAGGGTGAAAAAGAAAAGGTCACTTCTAACCAGAGACAAAGTACTAATTAAGAGGAACCAGTCCAGTGCGTTCACATGGAGACCATTAAAAAGCCCTCATCTGTCATAAGGGAGCTTGTGTCAGGACTTCAGAAGCGCAGTCAATTGTATGGAAACACCACCATCATTCCACTTGAACAGTTTCGACCAAGTTCTCTACTGTAGGACGTAGAGAGAGAGAGATTAGCTTCAAGGCCAATAAGACACAAGTGCCAAAAGAATCCTGACTGTTTCAGATGACGCAAGAATATTTGTTTTGCTGAAATGTGACAGGTCTTTAAAGCAATGGTGAACGAAAACAGGTTCAGGATTGTTGGTGTATTGTCTTTTGGTGCAGCTACAGCAAGATAACACTCACAGACAGAGGCGTCCATTTCCTACAATGATATCCAATGACATCTCTTTGTCAAAGAAACGGTTCCCATTTCCAACAAAACACATTTTTCCTTCTCTTTTTTCTTCAAAGCACGCCGCTCTGTTAATCGGCAGTTGGTGTAATTTGTCCTCGCCAAGATCTTTCCATAAACACGTGGTGTTCCCTGTTTGCCCGTTTTATTTGCTTGCATTGTTGTGTTTTTGTTCTCTCCAACTCCTCGTCCCTGCCTGCTTGATTGTTTGCGGTTTAATCGCAGCTTATTCCTGGGCCTTGTTTCCTTTCCTTGTGTTTTCATTTCATCCTCCCCGTCTCTGAGGGCTTGTTTTCTGTTCGTGCCATGGCTCTTTTCATGTGTCCCTCGCCGGCAGAAATCAGCGCTTAGATATACAGCAGGGAAGAACAATACAAATAGACAAACACAGCCACAGAACAGATGCAAAGTGACTCTGAAAATGTCTTCCGTCTCTGATATGACATTGGAACGAACCAGAGGGAGAAGCGAGCCGATGGTACGGTTGTGTCTCATGAATATGGTACAGTACAAAGAGTACGATTCTGAATGACAGTCTACGTTGCGTATACATGCATACTGTACATGTATAGGTACATAGACAGATGGTAGGCTCACTCGTAGGGTTGCAGTAGTATGTCTTCATAGTAGTATACCTCCATTACTCTATTCTATCAGTTACCAGGTTACCACCTGAACTAAACAATGTTACTGTGGCCGTTCCAGGCCCCAATGCGCAGAAGAGACTCCTGAGGGGCTGCACTGCCTGACGTGGACACAGACAGACCCGTGGTGGTGCGCATGCCAGACTGTGCCATGTACCTCGCCGCGCTGAACGCCAAAGCGTAGATAACGGACGGAGTCTCGCTGTGGAATTAGGAAAGCCATCCTGATTATAAATCAGAGGAGGCGTGAGAGAGGGGGAGGGGAGGCCAGGTGTGTCAGAGGGAGCTGGTGTTATCACATATTACAGAGTCCAGGCCTAGTGAGGAATTGTGATGGTGGTGGTGGTGATAAAAAAAGGTATTCCGGTATTCGGCCGTTGTGAAAGCACTTGACATTTCCGTTGACATTTGAGCCCCTTTGAGTCTGCTTGAAATTGCGGTGTTTGATCCCGGCGTAATGTTACACTTTAGAGAACCCATCTTATCTCTGAGATTATACAGCGGTATTATGCAGCGCTAATAGCGCATGTAGATACTTCACAAATGATACAAAAAAATGCATCACATCACATATAAGGAGGATTTGGCCCGCCACTAAAGGAATACTTCCTAATATGCAAATACCCCTTGGAAGAATAAGGGCTTAACAGATTTGACTCACTCAAACAATGACATGCACCTCTTTCCCAGGATGCAACTGTCCGTCAGAGAGCGAGATTAGGGCTCTGGGCTGTGACAATGTGTTAAATGAAAGAGGACAACGAGACACCTCTTTCATTACCTGGATATGACTATAAATGTTTCTCCTATTGTTGTATCCAAAGAATGATTAAAGCCCTGCACTGGGAGAAGAGAGAAGAGGGTGTAGTAGGAAAAGGCTGTGCACTGCCCCCTATAGACTATTCTAACTTGCTGCAGCATCACACATACAGTACTGGTAGGTCTACAGTATGTCATTGGTTCAATCTGGCAAGGAGTCTAAAAGCTGGTCCTCAAGTACCCCTGAGAACTGATTAGGCTATGTTGTTGTTTTTTGGTCTAATTTATCTCCTCATTAATTTCAAGGGAAACTGACCTCAAACAAACTACTGTATCAAGAGATATCAAGTCATAGCTTGAAAATGGTTCTGCAATATTTTGGAAATGGAATCGAAGATCTAGCCAATTCAGTGACAGGGGTTGGGAATAAGATTCAATTTCCACGTATCACTATGAGCCCCACAGAGTTACAGTAGTTACTGAGAACACTATGCCTGTATTTCTACATTTACAGGGTATGTTCAGTAGCAGGAGAGCCATGGGGCACAAAGGCTGGAACACCAACAGATGTCCCTGTATTGATCCACAGCTGGTCCAAGTGCCAGGGAGGAGGGGGGGGGGGGCATCACTGTTAAAGGGGATAGAGTTAGTGGTGGTGAGGGGTGCACTGGTTAGAGACCCCCCCCCCCCCCCCCCCCCCCCTCCAAAACTCTTCTGTCACATCCTTCTCGTCAATGCCCTGGAGCCATTTTATGAAATGTTACCAGTAAATATCCAGCCTGGATTAGTGAAGACACAAAATACCACAGCCATCTGCCCTACTTACAGTAATTCAAAAGCTTTTGATGGCCGCAGTTGATCAGCTGTGTATACACAGCACATCACAGCTTAGGAAAAATGAAGACTGTTTTGTTGACGCCTTTCGAGCTCAGCCAAGGTAAGGTACTGTATGTTTATAGAGAGCTGGAACAGGAAGTCACCCCTAGTTGTGTATGTTGGAGCTTGTCTCTAGGGGGGGATGGGTGGTCAGACCAGTTCCTCATATCTAGATTCAATCACAGTTGTAAAAGCGGTCCATCTGTAGCCAGAGTCACTGTGCTGTGTAGAGTATTGGACTGACTCTAGCCTTATCAGCTCGGCCAGTCCACTCTCCACCGGCCTGACCAGTTACCACTGGCTCACAGCCCAATCACACTTCAGAGGACTTGGCTAATAGAAAAATAAATTGCAGAGGCCAATTCCAATACATTGTGCCATGAGTAGAAAGGGGGATAAAACTCCCTCCTGCCTCTGATATAATAGCAACACAACAGTCATATCAGGTTAATACAAATCTATGGGACTATCACTGGACTCATCCTGTTTAGGAGATGCAAGGTCAGCGGTTTTCTCCAACGGCGGCTCTTCCTCAGGACAAGCAATATGGCCGTTTCCCTATGAACATGCAGACGTACTCTGGAACACACACATAGCCCTCCTGTCATATTAGTCCCCGTCCAGCTCTGCCCCGCAACAGAAGGGAGTAAGGCCCTCTACTCAGCAGTATGCTCACTGTGGTCAGAGAGAGAAGGAAAGAGAGATGTATTACAATCAATAGGCCTACGTTGTAAATTAGACAGGCTATGGAGCAGCAGCAAAGGTGGGATCGATACTTGTGCTCAAAGTTAATACAACTGCCAAATCCCCAAATAACTGTTCCTGTGGGGCAGGTTCTGCTTTGGCAGGATGGCTGAACATTGCCTTACTATGGTACGTTTATGTTCAGTGATAATCCATGATGAAACAGCAATGTGGGCATTAGAGGGCAGACATGTTGACCACCCAAGCTGAGGCTTGCAGCTGCAGTGTAAGCAGAGGTTCATTAACTAGTCTCTTGACACACCGGACGGGTAAAGTCACTCCATCATTGTGGCGGTGCTCCCTTGTGGACCTAACGAAGCAGATCACTGGCTCCACCACAAACAGAGAGTTACAGAAGTCCACTGTCACTGTGGCCTAGAGCACAAGGACAGGCGTCAGACCCCCACGGAGACGGAGGGAGGCACGTTGTGTTCCATCTAACTGACTCACTGGGAGAGAGTCATCCAGACTGGAAAAGACAACATCACAGAGGACTACTGTATCTGACTCAACAGTAAAACAAAACCTTCACAGATTAATACTGTATCTGACTCAACAGTAAAACAAAGCCTTCACAGAGGAGTACTGTATCTGACTCAACAGTAAAACAAAGCCTTCACAGAGGAGTACTGTATCTGACTCAACAGTAAAACAAAACCTTCACAGAGGAGTACTGTATCTGACTCAACAGTAAAACAAAACCTTCACAGAGGAGTACTGTATCTGACTCAACAGTAAAACAAAACCTTCACAGAGGAGTACTGTATCTGACTCAACAGTAAAACAAAACCTTCACAGAGGAGTACTGTATCTGACTCAACAGTAAAACAAAACCTTCACAGAGGAGTACTGTATCTGACACAACAGTAAAACAAAACCTTCACAGAGGAGTACTGTATCTGACACAACAGTAAAACAAAACCTTCACAGAGGAGTACTGTATCTGACTCAACAGTAAAACAAAACCTTCACAGAGGAGTACTGTATCTGACTCAACAGTAAAACAAAACCTTCACAGAGGAGTACTGTATCTGACTCAACAGTAAAACAAAACCTTCACAGAGGAGTACTGTATCTGACTCAACAGTAAAACAAAACCTTCACAGAGGAGTACTGTATCTGACACAACAGTAAAACAAAACCTTCACAGAGGAGTACTGTATCTGACTCAACAGTAAAACAAAACCTTCACAGAGGAGTACTGTATCTGACTCAACAGTAAAACAAAGCCTTCCCTGAATGTATACAGGTAGGCTAACTGGCCCCCCAAAAGGTTCCAAAAACACATCATCAGTCTCTGTCTGGATTCCTGAACACTACTGTGTGTAAACCAGGCTCATTGACTTAATAAATAACACGGGAAATGCAGTGATGTGATATGGTGAGACACCATTTGGTGATAAGTAAAAACGATCCCTGTCCACTTGGGAAAAGCAATGGAATCAGTGGAATCAAGGAAATTGGGAGGGAGGGGGGTTTTGCCTGTGTCACGCCCTGACCTGAGAGAGCCTTTTTATGTCTCTATTTAGGTTTGGTTAGGGTGTGATTTGGGTGGGCATTCTATGTCTGTATTTCTATGTTGGGGATTGCTTTGTTTCGGCCGGGTATGGCTCCCAATCAGGAACAGCTGTACATCGTTGTTGCTGATTGGGAGTCATACTTAGGCAGCATGTTTTTCCTTTGGGTTTTGTGGGTAGATAATTTCTGTTTAGTGTTTTGCACCTGACAGAACTGTTTGGCTGTCGGTTTCTTGTTTTTTGTGTTTATAGTGTTCTATCTTCAATAAATTCATGATGAGCACTAACCACGCTGCACCTTGGTTCACTCTCTCCAAAGACAGCCGTTACAGATCTACCCACCAAAAACGGACCAAGCAGCGTGGAGGGGAGCAGCACCAGGAGTGGAGGAAGCAGCGTGCTCACTGCCTGGTGAGTCCTGTGCCTGCGCCCAGAACCAGGCCTCCTGCATGTCTTCCCAGCCTGGTGAGTCCTGTGCCTGCGCCCAGAGCCAGGCCTCCTGCATGTCTTCCCAGCCTGGTGAGTCCTGTGCCTGCGCCCAGAACCAGGCCTCCTGCATGTCTTCCCAGCCTGGTGAGGCCTGTGCCTGTGCCCAGAGCCAGGCCTCCTGCATGTCTCCCCAGCCTGGTGAGTCCTGTGCCTGCACCCAGAACCAGGCCTCCTGCATGTCTTCCCAGCCTGGTGAGTCCTGTGCCTGCGCCCAGAGCCAGGCCTCCTGCACGTCTCCCCAGCCTGGTGAGTCCTGTGCCTGCGCCCAGAGCCAGGCCTCCTGCATGTCTCCCCAGCCTGGTGAATGCTGTGCCTGCGCCCAGAGCCAGTCCGGAGCCGCCAGAGCCGCCCGCCAGTCCGGAGCCGCCAGAGCCGCCCGCCTGTCCGGAGCCGCCAGAGCCGCCCGCCTGTCCGGAGCAGCCAGAGCCGCCCGCCTGTCCGGAGCAACCAGAGTCGCCCGCCAGCCGGGCGCAGCCAGAGAGTCGCCCTCCAGTCCGGGGCCCGCTGCGAGGGTCCCCAGTCCGTGGTCGGCGGCAGGAGATCACGCTCTAGGGGAGCCAGTGAAGTGGAGTGAGCCAGTGGTGGAGCAGGGTCTGCATCCCGCTCCAGAGCCTCCACTGCGGAGAGATGCCCACCCAGACCCTCCCCTATAGGTTCAGGTTTTGCGGCCAGAGTCCGCACCTTTGGGGGGGGGGTACTGTTACGCCCTGACCTGAGAGAGCCTTTTTATGTCTCTATTTAGGATTGGTCAGGGTGTGATTTGGGTGGGCATTCTATGTCTGTATTTCTATGTTGGGGATTGCTTTGTTTCGGCCGGGTATGGCTCCCAATCAGGAACAGCTGTACATCGTTGTTGCTGATTGGGAGTCATACTTAGGCAGCATGTTTTTCCTTTGGGCTTTGTGGGTAGATAATTTCTGTTTAGTGTTTTGCACCTGACCGAACTGTTTGGCTGTCGGTTTCTTGTTTTTTGTGTTTATAGTGTTCTATCTTCAATAAATTCATGATGAGCACTAACCACGCTGAACCTTGGTTCACTCTCTCCAAAGACAGCCGTTACAGCCTGGCCACTGTAACCAGGTTAATGAGGCACCATTGTCGACAAAAGGCCCCCCAAAAAGTAAATTAATCCATACAGCTGGATAATAATTAATAATTAGATCAATCATTTATTTCCATACATAATATGCATACATTTCATAACAGTATTAATATAATACATATTTTTCTCATAATAGTAGAAACAAGAATCATTAATCACCCACGGACTGGTTCAAAATAATGGACAATTCCACCGTGGCAGAGTTCCCGTTCATTGTTTCAAGCGAAACGACTGCAAACATGAATTTCATTGATATTAAGCTGCAGCAATGAGGCGCTTGTCAGAGTGGGGCAGAGAAAAGGAAAAGAAGGAAAGTAGATTTAATTTCCACAGAAAAATTTTAAGTTAACACATTTCTTTAGTAAAAACACAGGTGCTGCTGATAATACTGCTATCGTTATCGAGAGTACATGTATGTGTAGCCCATGTATCCGATGCTGTCTGGACAAAAAGAGTATTGCCTGTCATACTCATTTTGGCCAGACAGTATCAGATATATGCTTCAGATATATGGGCTACATATAGTAAGACAGAGAGGTGCTGTTTCACTCGCTCAGATACTTTGTCCAGCGAGACAGTTTCAGCCACTTGCGATTTGAAGGAAAGTTGTCAGGTGCACTGTTCGGATGCTGGAACTATTTTGGACGAATGTGCGAAGGTAACCTCCTTTTGAAGTGATTTGTTTGACAATAAGATGAAAACATTATGACTGGTTGTGTTCATGGCACATTCAGACTGGCCCCTGCCTGGGGCCTCCAAATCACTAAGACCACACCTGAATGGAATATCACTAGTTAGGAGGTATAATACCAAGTCTTCAACTTAAAATGGAAAGTTTAGTCTAATTATAAAGATGCATAAATCCCACTTTATTTCTTTATAAATTGAATACAAATACAGATGTGAAACAATATCAAGGATGCAAACTGGTGAGGGGCAAAAAAGGTAAGAACAATTTTGACCCGAAAACTCACATACTGTGTAGCGGCATAGACAAAAATGTGCTTTAAAAATATGAAAAAATAAATAACTACTATGCCAACTGTATGCTCTGTCTGGCTGTTAAGGATTCATATTCTGCATTAGACCAGTGTCATTAGCCTAGGCCTACAGATCCCTGCATTATATTGCTGCATCTGTTGACCAGAATCTTATTCCCATTCAATCTGTATAGTAGTAGGCCTATATGGTAATAAAACATCTGAATATGTAATGCCAATGACAAAACACTACACTACCACACCAAAAATACTATTACAGTTTGTCTCAATTACTAACACAATGCAAATGCTAGGCACATTTTTGCAGATCAAACACAACTCTCTACAAAAGATGCAAAAGCCAGTTGAAAAAGTCAAATCATGTCAAACTAAATTTGAACATTTGGTCACAGCTGATAAAAATGACTCCCATGAATGTGAACCTCTTCTGCACGTGTTAAATCAGTCCTTATGCATAAAATAAATGCTGTTTATTGTTGTTTGCAATAATGGACCAAATAAGAGGCCGAGGGCAAGGACAATGGAGAGGTAGAGGGGCCAACAGAGGAAGATACACTACATGGACACCTGCTCGTCGAACACCTCATTGTCATGTATACTCCCTCTCCGGCCTCTAGGTAATCAGGCTGCTGATTATCCCGCACACCTGTCACCATCGTCTCTCACACCTGCACCTCATGACACTCACCTGGACTCCATCACCTCCTTGATTATCTTCCCTATATCTGTCAATCCCCTTGGTTCTTTCTTCAGGTGTTATTGACTCTGTTTTCATGTTGTTTGTGTTTCGTGTTCATTGTTTGTTTTTTTAATTAAAACTCTCACTGCCTGAACTTGCTTCCTGACTCTCAGCCCACTCGTTACATTCATTACAAAATCATGGGCATTAATATGGAGTCCGGATGCTGGAGTGAGTAGTCGTGCTGTTCTTCGCTCCACGGGTAATATTACATTTCCTTACATTCCTTACATTACAACGGAACGATTTGATTAGTGTAATGTTAGCTAGTTAGCTACATAGTTGTCTTTGCATCAAGGATAAAGGTGTAGCTAAAGGTGTAGGTGTAGCTTTGAGAAACTAACTTTGAGAAACTAACAAGGTTAGCTAGCCAGCTGTATTCGTTCGTTCGCTCCGTTTTCCAAACGGCGTCAACATCACAACACCACAGCCACTGCTAGCTAGCCAACTTTACCAACTAGCGGTACTGTAGAAACTAAATACATTACAACGGAACGATTTGATTAGTGCAACGTTAGCTAGCTACATAGTTGTCTTTGTATCAAAGATAAAGGTAAACGCAGCCACTGCTAGCTAGCCAACTCTACCAGCTAGCAGTACTGTATCATTTTTAGTCAATAAGATTTTTGCAACATAAGCTTTCGAGTTGTGTAGTCCACTTGTGTAGCTAGCAGGACTGACTTTGTGTTAGCTAGCCAACGTTTAAATTACTTCTGTGTTATGAAAGGAACTAGACACGGACACGAATGATCCATTGGTAGTTTGTTGTAACCAAGTATTGGTGCTAAACGTGTGATATTGGATGCTAGCATGCTAGTTAGCACGGCGTCATAAGACACGGTGCACTGGGTGGGTTTCACGGAAGAATACTGTACCAAGTTATCTAGCTGAATAAACTAAGTTTGAGCCTATTCCCGGAAACATTGAACCACTGTAGTTTACATCAATTATAATTTCTAAGTGGAAGTTGGAATAGTTATATTTGAGTGTTTCAGCGAATGGTTAGTGAGGAAGGCCCTGCTCTCTCGCTTTCCCAGTTGTTTAGTTAATTATCTTTCCAATCTCCTTTGCATTAGCGTAGCCTCTCCTGTAGCCTGTCAACTATGTGTCTGTCTATCCCTATTCTCTCCTCTCTGCACAGGCCACACAAACGCTTCACACCGCATGGCCGCTGCCACTCTAACCTGGTGGTCCCAGCGCGCACGACCCACGTGGAGTTCCAGGTCTCCGGCAGCCTCTGGAACTGCCGGTCTGCGGCCAAAGAAGGCAGAGTTCATCTCAGCCTATGCTACCCTCCAGTCCCTCGACTTCTTGGCGCTGACGGAAACATGGATTACCACAGAAAACACTGCTACTCCTGCTGCTCTCTCCTCGTCTGACCACGAGTTCTCGCATACCCCGAGAGCATCTGGTCAGCGGGGTGGCGGGACTGGAATCCTCATCTCTCCCAAGTGGACATTCTTTCTTTCTCCCCTGACCCATCTGTCTATCTCCTCCTTTGAATTCCATGCTGTCACAATCACTAGCCCATTCAAGGTTCCCTTGGAGAGTTCATCAATGAGCTTGACGCCTTGATAAGTTCCTTTCCTGAGGATGGCTCACCCCTCACAATTCTGGGTGACTTTAACCTCCCTACGTCTACCTTTGACTCATTTCTCTCTGCCTCCTTCTTTCCACTCCTCTCCTCTTTTGGCCTCACCCTCTCACCGTCCCCCCCTACTCACAAGGCAGGCAATAAGCTTGACCTCATCTTTACTAGATGCTGTTCTTCTACCAATCTCACTGCAACTCCCCTCCAAGTCTCTGACCACTACCTTGTATCCTTTTCCCTCTCGCTCTCCTCCAACACTACTCACTCTGCCCCTACTCAGATGGTATTGCGCCGTCGCAACCTTCGCTCTCTCTCTCCTGCTACTCTCTCCTCTTCCATCCTATCATCTCTTCCCTCTGCTCAACCGATCTCCAACCACTCTCCTGATTCTGTCTCCTCAACCCTCCTCTCCTCCCTTTCTGCATCCTTTGACTCTCTATGTCCCCTATCCTCCCGGCCGGCTCGGTCCTCCCCTCCTGCTCCGTGGCTTGACGACTCATTGCGAGCTCACAGAACAGGGCTCCGGGCAGCCGAGCGGAAATGGAGGAAAACTAGCCTCCCTGCGGACCTGGCATCTTTTCACTCCCTCCTCTCCACATTTTCTTCCTCTGTTTCTGCTGCTAAAGCCACTTTCTACCACTCTAAATTCCAAGCATCTGCCTCTAACCCTAGGAAGCTCTTTAACACCTTCTCCTCCCTCCTGAATCCTCCTGCCCCCCTCCTCCCTCTCTGCGGACGACTGTCAACCATTTTGAAAAGAAGGTTGACGACATCCGATCCTCGTTTGTTAAGTCAAACGACACCGCTGGTCCTGCTCACATTGCCCTACCCTATGCTTTGACCTCTTTCTCCCCTCTCTCTCCAGATGAAATCTTGCGACTTTTGACGGCCAGCCGCCCAACAACCTGCCCGCTTGACCCTATCCCCTCCTCTCTTCTCCAGACCATTTCTGGAGACCTTCTCCCTTACCTCACCTCGCTCATCAACTCATCCTTGACCGCTGGCTACGTCCCTTCCGTCTTCAAGAGAGCGATAGTTGCACCCCGTCTCAAATACCTACACTTGATCCCTCCGATGTCAACAACTACAGACCAGTATCCCTTCTTTCTTTCCTCTCCAAAACTCTTGAGCGTGCCGTCCTTGGCCAGCTCTCTTGCTATCTCTCACAGAATGACCTTCTTGATCCAAATCAGTCAGGTTTCAAGACTGGTCATTCAACTGAGACTGCTCTTCTCTGTGTCACGGAGGCTCTCCGCACTGCTAAAGCTAACTCTCTCTCCTCTGCACCCATCCTTCTAGACCTATCTGCTGCCTTTGATACTGTGAACCATCAGATCCTCCTCTCCACCCTCTCCGAGTTGGGCATCTCCGGCGCTGCTCACTCTTGGATTGCGTCCTACCTGACAGGTCGCTCCTACCAGGTGGCATGGCGAGAATCCGTCTCCACACCACGTGCTCTCACCACTGGTGTCCCCCAGGGCTCAGTTCTAGGCCCTCTCCTATTCTTGCTATACACCAAGTCATTTGGCTCTGTCATATCCTCACATGGTCTCTCCTATCATTGTTACGCAGACGACACACAATTAATCTTCTCCTTTCCCCCTTCTGATAACCAGGTGGCGAATCGCATCTCTGCATGTCTGGCAGACATATCAGTGTGGATGACGGATCACCACCTCAAGCTGAACCTCGGCAAGACGGAGCTGCTCTTCCTCCCGGGGAAGGACTGCCCGTTCCATGATCTCGCCATCACAGTTGACAACTCCATTGTGTCCTCCTCCCAGAGTGCTAAGAGCCTTGGCGTGACCCTGGACAACACCCTGTCGTTCTCCGCTAACATCAAGGCGGTGACCCGTTCCTGTAGTTTCATGCTCTACAACATTCGCAGAGTACGACCCTGCCTCACACAGGAAGCGGCGCAGGTCCTAATCCAGGCACTTGTCATCTCCCGTCTGGATTACTGCAACTCACTGTTGGCGGGGCTCCCCGCCTGTGCCATCAAAACCCTACAACTCATCCAGAACGCTGCAGCCCGTCTGGTGTTCAACCTTCCCAAGTTCTTTCACGTCACCCCGCTCCTCCGCACACTCCACTGGCTTCCAGTTGAAGCTGGCATCTGCTACAAGACCATGGTGCTTGCCTACGGAGCTGTGAGGGGAACGGCACCTCCGTACCTTCAGGCTCTGATCAGTCCCTACACCCAAAGAAGGGCACTGCGTTCATCCACCTCTGGCCTGCTCGCCTCCCTACCTCTGCAGAAGCACAGTTCCCGCTCAGCCCAGTCAAAACTGTTCGCTGCTCTGGCACCCCAATGGTGGAACAAGCTCCCTCACGACGCCAGGACAGCGGAGTCAATCACCACCTTCCGGAGACACCTGAAACCCCACCTCTTTAAGGAATACCTTGGATAGGATTAAGTAATCCTTCTAACCCCCCCTTCCCCCAAAAAAAAGATATAGATATACTATTGTAAAGTGGTTGTTCCACTGGATATCATAAGGTGAATGCACCAATTTGTAAGTCGCTCTGGATAAGAGAGTCTGCTAAATGACGTAAATGTAAATGTCCCCCCCCCCCCCCTTTGCTACTATAACAGCCTCCAATCTTTTGGGAAGGCTTTCCACTAGATGTTGAAACATTGCTGCGGGGACTTGCTTCCAATCAGCCACAATAGCATTAGTGAGGTCAGGCACTGATGTTGGGCGATTAGGCCTGGCTCGCAGTCGGCATTCCAATTCATCCCAAAGGTGTTCTATGGGTTTGAGGTCAGGGCTCTGTGCAGGCCAGTCTAGTTCTTCCACACAGATCTTGACAAACTATTTCTGTATGGACCTCACTTTGTGCACAGGGGCATTGTCATGCTGAAACAGGAAAGGGCCTTCCCCAAACTGTTGCCACAAAGTTGGAAGCACAGAATCGTCTAGAATGTGGAAGCACACCCCCATTCTCATCGACGGGGCTGCAGTGGAGCAGGTTGAGAGCTTCAAGTTCCTTGGTGTCCACATCACCAACAAACTAACTTGGTCCAAGCACACCTAGACAGTTGTGAAGAGGGCTTGACAAAATCTATTCCCCCTCAGGAAACTGAAAAGATTTGGCATGGGTCCTCAGATCCTCAAAAGGTTCTACAGCTGCACCATCCAGAGCATCCTGACTGGTTGCATCACTGCCTGGTATGGCAACTGTTCGGCCTCTGACCGCAAGGCACTACAGAGGGTAGTGCGAACGGCCCAGTACATCACTGGGGCCAAGCTTCCTGTCATCCAGGACCTCTATACCAGGCGGTGTAAGAGGAAGGCTCTAAAAATTGTCAGAGACTCCAACCACCAGACCATTATACCTCCTCCACCAGATGGTGAAGCATAATTCATCACTCCAGAGAAAACATTTCCACTGCTCCAGAGTCCAATGGCAACGAGCTTCACACCACTCCAGCCGATGCTTGGCATTGCACATGGTGATCTTAGGCTTGTGTGCGGCTGCTCGTCCATGGAAACCCATTTCATGAAGCTGCTTCCAGAGGCAGATTGGAACTCCGTAGTGAGTGTTGCAACTGAGAACAGACGAGTTTTACGCGCCATGTGCTTCAGCTCTCTGCGGTCCAGTTCTGTGAGCTTGTGAGGCCTACCACTTTGCGGCTGAGCCTTTGTTGCTCCTAGACTTTTCCACTTCACAATAACAGCACTTACAGTTGACCGGGGCAGCTCTAGTGGGGCAGCTCTAGCAGGGCAAAAATTAGACGAACTGACTTGTTGGCAAGGTGGCATCCTATGATGGTGCCACGTTGAAAGTCACTGAGCTCTTCAGTACGGGCCATTCTACTGCCAATGTTTGTCTATGGAGGTTGAATGGCTGTGTGCTTGATTTTATACAACTGTCAGCAACAGGTGTGGCTGAAATAGTCAAATCCACTAATTTGAAGGGTTGTCCACATACCTTTAGCCATGTAGTATAGTTCAGCTCTCAGTTAAAATGGAAAAAGGTTAAATAAAGCCTTTGGTTTCTGGATACTCATGCTCTTGAGTGACATTTTCCTGCATTGGTCATCTTTGGTAAAATCATTTTAGGAAAAAATAATATAGCCCATGCAGTGATATGTTTACTTGCCTTTTATGGTGCATACTATAATTCTAGTATCAACAAATGGCACAGACATATAAAAGAGGTATAACCATGTTAGGATATATTGATAATTAGTAATTGATTGAAATAACTTTTCATTAGATAACAAGTTGTATGTTTTAATGGAGGTAATTGATTTTGTGTCACGTATTTAATGTTTTGAGAGTCTTAGTGCACTTAGCAAATTAAATGTGTCATTTTGGCCTATAGTTTGGGGCTGCGTGTTAATTGTTTCGAAAAAAGTGAATTCTGTTTGGACAAATGTGCTCAAGTAATCGAGAAAAACTGTAAATACCACACAACAAGGTAACAGCACATAGAGACGCTCGTGGCATAAGCTAGCAGAGCTAGCCAGAGCTATCAGCCAGAGCTGGTGGCATTGGCAACTGCCATTAGGTCATCCTTTATGCTCGTAAGCATTAGCTTTAGTGTGTTGGGGGCAGTGCCACTGTATTGCAAGAGGCTTGGATGCAACCCACACATGAACTCAGCAAAAAAAGAAACGTCCTCTCACTGTCAACTGTGTGTATTTTCAGCAAACTTAACATGTGTAAATGTGTATATGAAAATAACAAGATTCAACAAGTGAGACATAAACTGAACAAGTTCCACAGACGTGACTAACAGAAATGGAATAATGTCTCCCTGAACAAAGGGGGGGGGGGGGGTCAAAATCAAAAGTAACCGTCAGTATCTGGTGTGGCCACCAGCTGCATTAAGTACTGCAGTGCATCTCCTCCTCATGGACTGCACCAGATTTGCCAGTTCTTGCTGTGAGATGTTACCCCAGTCTTCCACCAAGGCACCTGCAAGTTCCCGGACATTTCTGGGGGGAATGGCCCTAGCCCTATCCAACAGGTCCCAGACATGCTCAATGGGATTGAGATCCAGGCTCTTCGCTGGCCATGGCAGAACACTGACATTCCTGTCTTGCAGGAAATCATGCACAAAATGAGCAGTATGGCTGGTGGCATTGTCATGCTGGAGGGTCATGTCAGGATGAGCCTGCAGGAAGCGTACCACATGAGGGAGGAGGATGTCTTCCCTGTAGCGCACAGCGTTGAGATTGCCTGCAATGACAACAAGCTCAGTCCGATGATGCTGTGACACACCGCCCCAGACCATGACGGACCCTCCACCTCCAAATCGATCTCGCTCCAGAGTACAGGCCTCGGTGTAACGCTCATTCCTTCAACGATAAACGCGAATCTGACCATCGCCCCTAGTGAGACAAAACCGCGACTCGTCAGTGAAGAGCACTTTTTGCCAGTCCTGTCTGGTCCAGCGACGGTGGGTTTGTGCCATAGGCGACGTTGTTGCTGGTGATGTCTGGTGAGGACCTGCCTTACAACATGCCTACAATCCCTCAGCCCATCCTCCCTCAGCCTATTGCGGACAGTCTGAGCACTGATGGAGGGATTGTGCGTTCCTGGTGTAACTCAGGCAGTTGTTGTTGCCATCCTGTACCTGTCCCGCAGGTGTGATGTTCGGATTTACCAATCCTGTGCAGGTGTTGTTACATGTGGTCTGCCACTGCAAGGACGATCAGTTGTCCGTCCTGTCTCCCTGTAGCGCTGTCTTAGGCATCTCATATTAAGGACATTGCAATTTATTGCCTTGGCCACATCTGCAGTCCTCATGCCTCCTTGCAACATGCCTAAGGCAATTTCATGCAGATGAGCAGGGACTCTGGGCATCTTTCTTTTGTTGTTTTTCAGAGTCAGTAGAAAGGCCTCTTTAGTGTCCTAAGTTTTCATAACTGTGACCTTAATTGCCTACCGTCTGTAAGCTGTTAGTGTCTTAACGACCATTCCACAGGTGCATGTTCATTAATTGTTTATGGTTCATTGAACAAGCATGGGAAACAGTGTTTAAACCCTTTGCAATGAAGATCTGTGAAGTTACTTTGATTTTTACAAATTATCTTTGAAAGACAGGGTCCTGAAAAAGGGACGTTTCTTTTTTTGCTGAGTTTAGGTAGTTACATGGCTCCCAGTTCGGGTCTACCCATGGCTACCCTTAAGAGTAATGGCCCTGACATTCAGCTGTACAGATACCAGTGAGCATCGGACAGAAACATAGCACTGTAACGTCGGCCCAAATCGTAACGAGTACAATATACAGGCGCTTGCATGTAGCATATACCCCTACTATATACCGTAGTCGAGGCCTGTAAAACATACCACTGCAGATGTCATCACTGTCATCATCATACAAACCCTTCTGCTTGTGCCCCCTTAGGGTCAAGCTCGTGGGTGAATAGGTGTAATATCTGAGACCTCTTAATGTCATTTTGTGGAACGCCTCAGAGCAGCCAGAACCACCTAAAGCCAAGCAACAGAAAATACATACCTGAGCATAACCACCACACAGAGACGAGATGGCCACTCCCCCATTCTTAACAGAACAGTCTCACACCCACTGTTACAATGCATCTGAGCAGAGGAAGGTGGGGGGATGGAGAGGATTATGGCCAGATGACGCTGCCTGGCAGGCAGGTGAGCTCAGCGAGATTCAGTGGACGGCAGGGGGGGACCAGGCCGGGCCAACCACAGGGAAGGGTGCCCTCCTCGACCCCCAGCTCCGCCAGAGGGCCCACTGTGAGCGACTGGAGGCGTCACCTCTTCCCACTGCCCTGTGGATCGCTGCCCAGAGCCCACTGTCCTTGCCAATTCTACCAAGCAGACATGAGAGGCATTCAGAGCAGCAACAAAGAAGTCCCAGGTTCAGGGGCCCTGGCATCTGATTCACGGGGGGGGGGGGGGGGGACCAGCGTGGGGTGAGGGAGGGAGGCAGCAGTGGAAGAGCAGATGCTGAGAGCACATCTGGAGGAGTGATCCGTCTGTCCCCCAGCTACCAGACCACCACAGACAACATTAAAACACACACACACACAATATGGTGGATCAAAGCCTCAGATGAGGCCCCCATATCCATTATCAAGCTTGAAATCCATTCCAGCCAAAATGTTATCATATATAGCCTATTAGTTTACATTTAGTCTAGCTGTACATAACTGTCAATGTGTCATAGGCCTAAAGAAAGAGACAGAGATTCTGATAGAACGGCTCGAGTCAGTTTGTTCAAATTGTACTGCCTCAGGGCTGGAGGACTACTGTGGCGGTAAGTCTAGTCTACACATCACAGTGACAGTCTCATTTCATGTCCAGCCCTTGAACACAGACATGAAGGAAAGGGACCGTGAATTTTATAAAGGGACATTTACTCCTGAAAAGAACACAGGGTTTGAGCGGGTTTGAGCACAAAAGGGCTGAAGAGCAAGTGCCCTGCAATAAAATAAAGTAAGGTCAGCAGACTTCCCATGTGACAGCACACTGCCTTGGATTAGGTGGTGTAAGCCTATTAATGTGGTTTGGACTAGGTGGACCACCCTGTCTCCCCACCCTGCCTGGCCAGCCAAAGATTAGCCTGTTAAATGCACTTCCCGCCTGCATAAAATGCAAACTCTGCTCATCCAATAGCAACAATTCAGATAGGGACCTGTCTGCCCACCCTTAATTTGAGTTAGCTTCTCTACCATTCAAATGCAGGTGGGATTTGTTTCCCTTCAAAATAGAAGTTTTCACTTATCAGCCATATTGTATTCAATTGTTTATCTTTATTAGGGCAATGCCGTGAGTAAAGGAGAATGTCAAACTTCTCAGCCAGGCATGTGGCAATGTTTTACACTAGAATTAGAATCAAAGCACTTTTGAGAGAAAGGTGGACATGTTTTATTGTGGACATTGGTGAATCATGCAATGAATTTTAGTAGGCCTAGCTACACAATTTGAAATATTCCTGTCATTTCTGAAATATTAATAATTTGGCTTGGATAACTGGTTAGGCCGCTGAGCAGAGCAGGTAGCCTAATGAAATTCAGTCAGCGACCTTTATCATTAGGCAATTTCCTTGCATAGCATTCTGGCAGTGGAACAAATGAAAGGGTACGGTTTGACACCGTGCCATTTCAACGACAAAACACAATCTACCACTAAGTTTTTTTCTACAGAGACTGGGGATTAACATTTCTGAGCTCGGGCCACAGATTAGGTGCGTGGGGGTCTAGAATTTCATCATCTTTCAGAGGCACAATGGCTCATTCTTACCGTTTCCTCATCTATTCCTCCGACGGTGGGGGTCATTGGTGCGTGCCTTTGCTCCTGTATTTGTTTTACGTTCAGTACACTCATTTTTTTCCCCCTTCACATATTTAAGAACCACAGAGGAAAACAAAACTTTATATTTACCCAGTCGAAAACGGAGCTTTTTCAGAGACACTTCCTAGCACGCGCTGCCACCTTGTGGGAAAAGCACAACATCGCGTAATAGCGCTGTGACATTGGTATTTTTATTTAAGGTCCGCTTCTGTGGCCTTTTCCCCTCAAGTAAATACATTTTATTTTGAGCCATACTGCCAAACAGCAGCTAGGCCTGCATATAAAACAAAGAAGCCTACTTTGTTACAGAAATTGTACTTTCCCATTTCAATATATAAAAAAAAAATCATTTTAATATATATTCAATGTAGAGTCAAGTTAACATTTATTTAATTGAAGTTAATCTGTTAAATATACAATGATCCAAAGAATATATCAAGTAGCACATCCAAACTACACACAAAGACAATGTAATACAAAAGGTAATAACAGTCAAGAAATTTCATCAATATTGAAAAGGCAAAGAAAAATAATGAACTCAGGAAACAGTGAAGTCAACCTGCCCAGAACGGGGTCTCAATGCACATTGAGGACAACCACAGAGCAATCTTCTCTTCAAAGCTTGACACCCTCCCCTGGCTCCATGTACCCATCAAGAGGCTGCAGGGGGCTGAAGCGCAGCAGGGGCAGGTCCACCGAAGGGCAGCAGTCCTTGGGGTGAGCCCAGCCTTCTTTAGGGCGAGCCCAGCCCTCCTTAGGGCGCCGTATGGGTGGGAGCGGAGGGGGCAGCTCCGAGTTGGTGCGGCTGGAACTGTTGTCATTGCCGTCGTTTTTGTAGTCAGGAGGGGGGATGGGGGGGACGCTCCCGAGGCTGTTGCTCCGACAGCGGACCAGAAACTCCCCCCGGTGGTGGCGGTGGTACAGCACGCCCACGGTACCGAGGAGCAGCAGGATGAGGAAGCTGAGCAGGAAGCACGCCACGTAGATGCCTTTGATCATCCCGCTGGACCACGTCAAAGTGCAGCCTAAGGTCAAAGGTTAGGCAAGGATTAGATGTACACAATTTACCTAGTGCAGTCACCTTCATAACCATGCACCTTTATGTCTAACATCCTGTTGGGGTTACCTAACAAACCCATTTTCAGGGGTTTAAAAACATTTTTTTATTTTTTTATTATATATATATATATATATATATATATATATATATAAAATAAAATTCGGGAATATTAGGGTGGTGGTCTATTACATTTACATTAGTCATTTAGCAGACGCTCTTATCCAGAGCGACTTACAGTAGTGAATGCATACATTATTTCATTTTTTTTGTACTGGCCCCCCGTGGGAATCGAACCCACAACCCTGGCGTTGCACACACCATGCTGGCATTGCAAACACCATGCTCTACCAACTGAGCCACAGGGAAGACTCTTGTTAACTTCTGTGCCACTGATTTTTCACTAACCAATGTCATACTGTATGTTTTCCTTGTACTTCAGAGAACAATAATTCTGACAAAATCTATGGAGTACCAGTGTTGCGGTGCTGCTGCTCAGGACTATGCTGATCCACCGTAATCGTCGACTTATTGTGCCGGTCCGTATCAGCGGCCTTGGTGTCCACGCAAATGGTTCCACCGGAGCCCAGCCTAGACATGTCCTCAAACCCGGAGTGGCATCGGCAAGCGTAGGAACCAAAGCGGTTCACACACTCAGCGTTGATGTCACACAGCACCAGCTGAGTCACACACTCATTCACATCTGAGATAGACACACACACAGGGTGCAAAAGTAAGGTTGATTAATGGAGTTATTAAATATGAGAACAAATAACTTCAAATCAATTATTTAAAGTCAAACAAATACATTTTTCACCTCACTGAGCCCCAAGACACCTAGTTGCAAGCTATACAACACAATATCTTATTAAACCTCTGCAGTAACCTTTAGTGCCAGTTGTAAAGATCAGAGTACAGTGCAAAATAAGCTACAGATTTATATTTGTTTGGAGGAAACTTTAAGACCCACCAGCGGTGGATACAGAGACGATGACACCCTGCGTTGAGCTGCCCCTGGGGCTAACCACCATCTCTAACAGCTCCTGCAGGGCTGGGTGCAGGGTCCTGTGAACCTTCACCCCTTCTGGCCCACCCCCAATATGCAACCAGAGGATGTAAAGCACTCCTGCACTCAACCTGGTGATACAACAAAAAAAAACAGTTAAAGGCATTCAATCCATCAGTTGTAGCATAACTCAGCAAAAGTTGACTTTGTATTTTTATTAACTACAGTGCCAACAAACCCTTTTTATGCAGTAAAAATAAGTATTTGTTTGCAGTCAAGAAAGATGACATTTGGAGCTCTTGGTTACATAATGTAGTAAACCAACCTTTTTATTCTTTTGGAGGATAGGGTTTTGGCTATGTGGACAAATTCCAACTGCTCATTAATCTGAAAAACATAATAATTGCAGTTCCAAATCACAAATGCACCAGTCCAGTCACAGTAAATAATGACCAAAAGCCATAGTGTTTACACATTTTGATTTGTTAAAGCCTTAGCTTAAAATGTATTCAATTGATAATTTTTTGGTCACTGGCCTACACACAATAACCCATAATGTCAAAGTGGAATGGGTTTGTTTTCACAAAGAACAGCACCTAAAAAGAAAAAAGTAATATCCCTTTGAGCATGGAGAAGTTATTAAATTACACACTTTGGATGGTGTATCAATAGTCACTACAAAGACACAGGAGTCCTTCCTAACTCAGTTGCCGGAGAGGAAGGAAACCACTCAGGGATTTCACCATGAGGCCAATGTGACGTTAAAACAGTTAGACTTTAATGGCTGTAATAGGAGACAACTGAGGATGGATCAACATTGTACACTGAACAAAAATATAAAAATGCAACATGCAACAATTTCAAAGAATTTACTGAGTTACATTTCATACGGAAATCAGTCAATTGAAATAAATTCATTAGGGCCTACTATATGGATTTCCCATGACTGGGAATACAGATATGCATCTGTTGGTCACAGATACCTTAAAAAGAAAAAGGTGGGGGAGTGGATCAGAAAACCAGTCAGTATCTGGTGTGACCATCATTTGCCTCGTGCAGTGAGACATCTCATTAGCGTAGAGTTGATCAGGCTGTTGATTGTGGCCTGTAGAATGTGTCCCGCTCTTCAAATGGCTGTGCAAAGTCGCTAGGGGAACTGGAACACACTTGTACATGTTGATCCAGAGCATCCCAAACATGCACAATGGGCGACATGTCTGGTGAGTATGCAGGCCATGGAAGAACTGTGCAATTTTCAGCTTCCAGGAATTCTGTACAGATACTTGTGACATGGGGCTGTGCATTATGCTGAAACGTGATGGCAGCGGATGAATGGCACAACGGGCATCAAGATCTCGTCACGGTATCTCTGTGCATTCAAATTGCCATCGATAAAAAGCAGTTGCGTTTGTTGTCCGTAGCTTATGACTGACAATACCATAACCCCACCATGGGGCACTGTGTTCACGACATTGACATCAGCAAACCACTCCCTGACACTACCCCATACACTGTGTGCCATCTGTCCGGCACAGTTGAAACTGGGATTCACCCGTGAAGAGCAGACTTCTTCAGCATGTCAGTGGACATTGAAGGTGAGCATTTACCTACTGAAGCCGCTTATGACGCCAAACTGCAGTCAGGTCAAGACTCTGGTGAGGAAACGAGCACGCAGCTGATCTTCCCCCACAACAAATTTTGGTTGTGCAAACCCAGTTTCATCCACTGTCCAGATGGCTGGTCTCAGACAATCCCGCAGATGAAGAAGCCAGATGTGGAGGTCCTGGATTGGCGTGGTTACACCTGGTCTGCAGTTGAGGCCTGTTGGGGTTACTGTCAAATTCTCTAAAACGACATTGGAGGCGACTTATGGTAAAATAAATTAACATTCCATTCTCAGGCAACAGCTCTGGTGGACATTCCTGCAGTCAGTATGCCAATTGCACTCTCCTTCAAAACTTGAGACCTCTGTGGTATTGTGTTGTGTGACAACTGCACATTTTAGAGTGGCCTTTTGTGTCCAGCACAAGCTGCACCTGTGTAATGATCATGCTGTTTAATCAGCTTCTTGATACACCACACCTGTCAGGTGGATGGATTGTCTTGGCAAAGGAAAAATGCTCACTAACAGGGATGTAAACAAATCTGTGCACATTTGAGAAAAGCTTTTTGTGCTTATGGAACATTTCTGGGATCTTTTATTTCAGCTCATGAAACCAACACTTTACATGATGCGTTTATATTTTTGTTCAGTATAGTTACTACACAATACTAACCTAACCGACAGAGTGAACAGGAAGCCTGCACAGAATAAAAAAATACTCCAAAACATACATCCTATTTGCAACAATGCACTAAAGTAATATTGCAAAAAAGCATTTAACATTTTGTCCTGAATTCAAAGTTGTGTGTTTGGGGAAAATTCAATACAACACAGTACCACTCCGTATTTTCAAGTATAGTGGTGGCTGCATAATGTTATAGGAATTATTGTGATCATTAAGGGGAGTTTATCCAGGATAAAAAGGCAAAATCCTAGTTCAGTCTTTCCCACCAGACACTAGGAGAGGAATTCACCTTCCAGCAGGACAATAATCTAAAAAGGGCAAATGTACATGAGTTTACCAAAAAGACAGTGAACGTTCCTGAGTGGCCGAGTTAGTTGACTAAAACTTTAACTTTTCTACTTGAAAATCTATGGCAAGACCTGAAAATGTTTGTTGTTTTTTTAAATGGTGTGGAAAGCTCTTAAAGACTTACCCAGAAAGACTCATCTGTAATTGCGGCCAAAGGTGCTTCTACAAAGTCTTCAGTCAGGTGTGGGAATACTTATGTACAGTTGAAATCGAAAGTCTACATACACTTAGGTTGGAGTCATTCAAACTAGTTTTTCAACCACTCCACTAATTTCTTGTTAACAAACTAAAGTTTTGGCAAGTCGGTTAGGACATTATTTTTCCAACAACTGTTCACAGACAGATTATTTCACTATCACAATTCCAGTGGGTCAGAAGTGTACATACACTAAGTTGACTGTGCCTTTAAAAACATTCCAGAAAATGATGTCATGGCTTTAGAAGCTTCTGATAGGCTAATTGACATCATTTGAGTCAATTGGAGGTGTATCTGTGGATGTATTTCAAGGCCTACCTTCAAACTCAGTGCCTCTTTGCTTGACATCAAGGGAAAAATGTAAAGAAAACGCAAGTATAAACACCACGGGACCATGCAGCCGTCATACCGCTCAGGAAGGAGACGTGTTCTGTCTCCTAGAGATGAACGTACTTTGGTGCGAAAAGTGAAAAATCAATCCCAGAACAGCAAAGGACCTAGTGAAGATGCTGGAGGAAACAGGTACAAAAGTATCTATAGCCACAGTAAAACGAGTCCTACATCAACATAACCTGAAAGGCCTCTCAGCAAGGAAGAATCCACTGCTATAAAACCACCATAAAAATGCCAGACTACGGTTTGCAACTGTACATGGGGACAAAGATCGTACTTTTGAGAAATATCCTCTGGTCTGATGAAACAAAAATAATACTGTTTGGCCATAATGACCATCGTTATGTTTGGAGGAAAAAGGGGGAGGCTTGCAAACTGAAGAACACCATCCCAACCTTGAAGCACGGGGTGGCAGCATCATGTTGTGGGGGTGCTTTGCTGCAGGAGGGACTGGTGCACTTCACAAAAGAGATGGCTTCATGAGGAAGGGAAATTATGTGGATATATTGAAGCAACATCAAGACATCAGTCAGGAAGTTAAAGCTTGGTTGCAAATGGGCTTTCCAAATCGACAATGACCACAAGCATACTTCCAAAGTCAAGATATTTAAGAGGCCATCAAAGCCCTGACCTCAACCCTATAGAAAATTTGTGGGCAGAATTGAAAAAGCGTGTGTGAACAAGGAGGCCTAGAAACCTGACTTGGTAACACCAGCTCTGTCAGGAGGAATGGGCCAAAATTCAGAAGCTTGTGGAAGACTACCCAAAACGTTTAACCCAAGTTAAATGATTTAAAGGCATGTAAACTTCTGACCCACTGGGAACGTGATGAAAAAAATACCCTATTATTCTGACTTTTCAGATTCTTAAAATAAAGTGGTGATCCTAACTGACCTAAGACATGGAATTTTTACTAGGATTAAAATGTCAGGAATTGTGAAAAACTGAGTTTAAATGTATTTGGCTAAGGTGTATGTAAACTTCTGACTTCAACTGTAAATTAGATATTTTCACTTTGTCATTATGGGGTATTGTGTGTAGATGGGTGAGGGAAAAAAAATGTATATTTCATCCATTTTGAATTCAGGCTGTAACAACAAAATGGTGAGTAAGTCAAGGGGTATGAATACTTTCTGAAGGCACTGTAAGATGACATTCATTTATGAAGAAAGTTAGAGTACCACAGCCTGTCATAAATCCCATAAATCCTAGCGGTCAAACAGGGAAATGTTCCCAATCGTTTCCCCACCATTCATTTCCCCCACAAGGGCCTTTAGGCTTACCCTGGCGTGGCGTTTTGATAACCGTGTAAATCTCTCTAGGACAAGGTGACTTAGGACAGTGCCTTCAGAAAGTATTCAGACCCCTTGACATTTTCCACATTTTGTTACAATACAGCCTCATTCTAAAATTGAATAAATAAAATCCTCAGCAATCTACACACAATAACAAAGCAAAAACAGATTTATGAACATTTGCAAATTTATAAAAAATAACAGAAATACCTTATTTACATAAGTATTCACACCCTTTGCTATGAGACTCGAAATTAAGCATAGGTACATCCTGTTTTACATTGATCATCCTTGAGTTGTTTTTACAACTTGTTTTGGAGTCCACCTGTGGTAAATTCAATTGATTGGACATGATTTGGAAAGGCACACACACCTGACTATACAAGGTCCCACAGTTGACAGTGCATGTCAGAGCAAAAACCAACACATGAGGTCTAAGGAATTCTCCGTAGAGCTCTGAGACAGGATTGGAGGCACAGATCTGGGGAAGGGTACCAAAACATGTCTGCAGCATTGAAGGTCCCCAAGAACACAGTGGACTCCATTATTCTAAATGGAAGAAGTTTGGAACCACCAAGACCCTTCCTAGAGCTAACCGCCCGGCCAAACTGAGCAATCGGGGGGGGGGGGGGGGGCCTTGGTCAGGGAGGTGACCAAGAACCTGATCGTCACTCAGAGAGCTCCTCTGTGGCAATGGAAAAACCATCCAGAAGGACAACCATAATCTGCAGCCCTCCACCAAGCAGGCCTATGTGGTAGAGTGGCCAGACAGAAGCCACTCCTCAGTAAAGGCAAGGATGAACGGAGAAAAGTACAGAGAGATCCTTGATGAAAACCTGCTCCAGAGCGCTCAGGACTTGACCGGGGCGAAGGTTCACCTTCCAACAGGACATCGACCCTAAGCACATAGCCAAGGCAACGCAGGAGAGGCTTCGGGATAAGTCTCCATGTCCTTGAGTGGCCCAGCCAGAGCCTGGACTTGAACCAGATCAATCATCTCTGGAGAGACCTGGAAATAGCTGAGCAGCAACACTCCCCATCCAACCTGACAAAGCTTGAGCATGGGAGAAACTCCCCAAATACAGGCGTGCCAAGCTTTTAGCGTCATACCCAAGAAGACACAAGGCTGTAATTGCTGCCAAAGGTGCTTCAACAAAGTACTGAGTAAAGGGTCTGGTAAATGTGATGTTTAACAAACTACAAAAAAGCAAACATTTCTAAAAGCCTGTTTTTGCTTTGTCATTATGGGGTAGTGTGTAGATTGATGAGAATTTTAGAATATGGCTTTAACCTAACATGTTGAAAAAGTCAAGGGGTCTGAACACTTTCCGAAGGCACCGTATTCGCCTGTATTTACCCCCAAAAAATGAAATGCTAATTAGCTACTAATGTGGCCATCATAAAGAACAACAAATGCCATGATCTGGATTAGACTGTCGAATCAAGGCAAAGGTAAGAATCTCTGGATTACCTCATGTTGGCTACATTTCTTTAAAATAGACAGTTTTGGGAACCGTCTTGTGCAAGTTTTAAATTGATACAATACCTGGTGTCAGCTAGAGATGACGTGCAGGAGCTTATAGGGATTTGTAGTTTTGCATGATGTCTACTTTGATGCTTATTAGAATTTTTGAATCCGAGTGTAAATAGAGCCGAATATATCCATCTATATCTCACCTTGTCTGAGATTTACATGGATATCAAAACGTCATGCCAGGGTAAGACAAAACACAGCCCTTATTTTAAGTGTTCCTAAAATCCCCTATGGAAAACATTCATTGTGGAAAAACGATTGGAACCATTTCCTTGTTTGACTGCTAGGTTTTACAGGTATTATGACAGCACTGTGGGGCTCTATTGTACATGAGATAACTCACCAGAGACTTCACTGAGATCAACAGTGATCTCACAAGATGGTCCCAATTCTCCTCTGGCGCCACAAGGAAGTTGACTTCAACAGCCACTTCAAATAGGTAGTCTGAGAAATACAAAAAGTAGGCATCTACTTTAATACTCGTACAAAGGCTACTGACTTAACTTTCGTTATAGCCTTTGAATTGTATTAAAAATACCTTTCTGAAAAGAAAATAATAAATCACCTTCTGGTAAGTGTGGTACTTCGGTGTGATTTCTGGCTTTCTCTGCAAAGTAAACATGCAAGACAGTTTTCATAAACCAGACAAAGTATGCAAATTAAATTGCTGACTACCTACCATAATGTCTGCTGTCAAAAAACAGTTCAACCATGTTTGGGTGATGGTTGAAGGGATCCTGGGTATCAGTGGGTGTATGAGTGTCACTGGATGCTGTAGACTCACCCAGAGTCATTTTCAGCAATTCCTTATTGCCAGACTCCTCACCTTGGTCATCCACCTCTGTTGTGTGCGACCCGATGTTAGACTCTGTAGGAGGGATGGTATCTGTAGTTTGAGCATCCACGTTCCTTCGCATAGCAGACGGGGTGCGCGGCGAGGATTTGGGATTCAGAACAGGGGACTGGTGTGTGGAGGGGTCACTTCCAAGGTGTGCTGTGTGGGTCTCAGTGGCATCCCTCCCTGACGTCCCCTGACGAGTGACCACCATGGGGGGAGTGGGAGTCAAGGGCAGATGGGACTCAAGGTCCACCACATCTCCACTCAAGTTACCCACTTTCCAGTCTTCCCTTGTCAGGTGGCTCTCGTCTGCTTCAGTCCCCTCTGAGATTCCTCTGTTCCAATCTTCCTCCTCTCTCTGAACAGGAGAAAACTTGAATGGCCCCTCTCCGACCATTTGCTCCTCTGCTTCCCATGGTGGAAGCTCATTGGACACAGAGGAGGAAGTGAGTTGGTCAAAATAGTCAAACACCACCTCCGGGTTGGTCTGAGCTGGCGGGGTGGGGCGCTCCAGTAAAATGGCCTCCGTAGGTTCACCCCCCTTCATGGGAAGAAACTTGGTGAAACTTCCCAGAGAGGGAAAAGGTTCCAGTTCTATCAGTTTTGGTTCAGTCATCAGCTTCCTTTCTTCTTCGGTGGTATCACCATAAGCATTGTACATGACTGGCGGTACGAACGCCTCGTATCGCCCATAGAAGCCCCTGTGGGGCGGACTGGGTTTGCCTCTGATCAGCTGAACTACGTGGAGGATGTTGGAGAGGGACGTGTACTTGGCCTCACCCCAACACTTCTCCAGGATCCTGTGACCCCCCGCGACCCCCAGGGGCTCATCCAGGTGGATCTGGTCCAGCTTCCCGCTGCATGCATCTGACTGGGTGAAGTCCTCTAGGTGGAGGAGCACACGTTTACCAGGGTCTACCTGGATGGTCCAGTTGCACCAGAGAGATGGGTTGGAGCACAGGTAGTCTGGGGAGAAGAACTCGCCACTCTTGCCGCGCATCACCTGGTGGCAGCTTCGCAGCGCGAAGAAGGCATTGCCCTCATTACCATGACGGTCATCTGAGAAGTTGTGGACAGAGTGTAAAGGACAATCCAATAATGTCCAAATGTCAGTCATAGGACTAACCCCCCCAACACGCGCGCGCGCGCGCACACACACACACACACACACACACACACACACACACACACACACACACACACACACACACACACACACACACACACACACACACACACACACACACACACACACACACACACACACACACACACACACACACACACACACACACACACACACACACACACACACACACACACACACACACACACTTCAAAGAATTAAACAAAGACCACAGTACAGGGCCCAAAGGCTACATAATAAATATTTGTCTTACCGGGAGGGTTGTAAGCGTCATCCCTAAAGTTATTTATCTAAGGACGTAATAAAAACGTTGAGGTAACATTAAACCAAGAATGTTAGTCAACAACTTGAAATCTACCTACAACCTCCAGCGAAATGTAGGGAAAATGCTTATAGAAGGAAGTCAGTCATCAACTTACCCAGGACAGGTCGCAGTTTGCGGTAAATAAACCATTGGCAAGTAGTAGTGAACGTACAAATGTTAACTTTGAATGATTTCGTGACATTTTAGTGTCACGTTGTGTTTACTTTTTCCACTATTTAGCAAGCAGGTCGGCTTCCTACACTGTCCCAGCTATTGTCAATTCTTTCCAGCGATGTTTCTTTCCGTTTCCGCTAAAAGTGGACGTAAACAGGTGAAATATATTGCCAATTAGCTAATTAGCACGCCTTGATATTCGTATTCCTCTGGTCTATATGGGTTGTATCCACTAGGTGTCACTGCTACACTGTTGTAGGTAAGATAACTTGACTTCTGCAGCTGTACTTCTCAGAAGCAACACGTATTATGTTGTACTTTTATCTTACCAAGTACTTTATAAATACAAATATACTTTACAAGAACGACAATGCCATGAATTATTAATGATCCAATGGTAAAGATGTTTATTCTAAACGTTTGATGTTTTGTATACAGTAGTGAACAGATACTTATTTTGGGGCACTTTAAGTAGCCTAATGCTACTGATGATAAAAGTAGAGCAATAGTTTAGCAAAGCTTATCAAGGTATGGCATCTTTAGTGAGTGCTTTATGATTCAGATCAACTTTGAAGCACGAGAGTGATACCAAGGTTTGAATCGTTTTTTTATTCACTGTCCATAAAAAATTAAAATACTCCAGGTATCCATCACATAAGACACTTTCTGAAAACATAAAAACAAAACAAACATAGGGCAGAAAATGGAACGTCACGCCAGGATAAGACACACCTTGCTGTCCTATCGCGTGTGTATTGATGTTCAATGATGTTCAATATGAAGGCGAAAAAACAGAGTTTGTTGTTTTAAGCAACAAATATGTTGTTGTAATATCGCAGAAACGGACATGGTAGTTTCACCACTACGGATTCCAGCTTTAAGTTATAATAAACCAGCAAACTTTCAAATAACATAAATAGTTTGTTTCTAGAATCAAGTGCAAAGAAACGTAAGATCCATTGAGAGAGTTTACAGCAATATACCACCCTGTGTATTGGCGTAACAGTCTGGAAAAACAGGTTGAGGACATTCACACACCATTTGCCATTTTGCACAAGTAGAGAACTGTCTTGTTACTATTAAAAGTGATATGGATTTCCCCCCCCAAATCGTAGGTGATTTTCACATGACTGTTATTGAGACAAATTATATTTCTTGCAAATGAAGGACCTCGCATGCAATAGTGCCTGTATAGTACATACAGTAGTAGTACATTTATATTAATGATACTACATTTGCCGAACGCTGTCTTGGAAAGTGTACATGAATGGTTGTTCATGTAAATAATACTTTGAACTGCCTGGGATATATCCGCTGATTCTATTGAAGCTGGAACACACTGACTTGTGACGTGCTTGTCGGAATCAGGAAACTCAAAAATGTTCAACTTGTTAACTGGTTGAACGCGGCACGTGTATAACTACAACTAGTTAGCAAGTCAGACTAGCACGTGAAGGCAACATTGCTACCGAACCTCGAGGATTTCACGAATTCCACAAAAACCAATGAAAGCACTTAGAACACATCAAACACATTTCTCAAAGACCCATTGGATACATGCCAAATGGCACCCCTATTCCCTATATAGTACACTACTTGTGACCAGGGTGCATAGGTCTCTGGTCAAAAATAGTTCCCTGTGTAGGGAATAGGGTGTAATATGGGATGATGTAGATGTCTCACTGACAGTTCAATTCCGGATCGCTGAGCCAGGCCCAGATTTTGATCATCTCTTGCGGTGTCCTGCTGTGTACGAGCATTAAGCTCTTATACGCGCACGGGTTGCCCCTGTATTTCTCGTCAATGTCAAACGTCCTGAAGCCCTTGTGCTTCTCCGGGACCAAGCCCAGCTTCTGGAGACACATCCCTGTGTAGACATCATCAATAGGATACAGCGCCACCTGCTGGGAGATGTTGTGCAACTGCAGTGCCAGTTCCCCAGAGTACAGGAACCCTCCTCCCCCAGCGTAAGGCGGGTATGGCCCTATAAATACACTCTCTGGGATGAAGTACTTGAGCTTCTTGTCCCGGTGCGGGCCGGCGTTGGTGATTACGTCCCCTATGAACAGATCCCTGGCCCTGATCTCTGGAAGATTGTGGAGGAAGTCTAAGATCCTCCAGGTGTTGACGAAGACGTCGTCATCCCCCTTGAAGACAAAGCGAGCGTCGGAGCAACGCTGGCTGAACCAGTCCAGGAATAGCACCTCTTTGAGGGTGAGGTTGAAGAAGGAGTCTCGGTAATCCCACTGGAGGAGGTCCCCGTAAAGTCTGGCCTCATGACTGAGCATCCCAAACAGGTTGGGGAAGTGGTCGACTGGCAAGGCATTGCCAAGGAGGAAGACCGTGGCTACAGTCCGATTGGCCAGAACCCCCACCCGCCCCCACGACTCCCGGATGGCCTGCCGCCGGTCAAAGTGAGGTGCCAGTGACTTGACAGCCAACAGGAGGTAGGGTTTGCTCTCGCACACGCGTGGCTGGTCCATGATCATCGGATACGAGCGGCAGCGCATGTGCAGCAGGAAGTCCTGGAAGCGGGGTGGCAGGGAGTTGTAGTCCTTCACCTGGGTGGTGACGCTGAAGTCCGGTTGGCAGGGGTCCGGGGACCTGGTGTCGTTGAGCCAATCAGGTAACTCCAGGAGGGAGTCATTGGTCAAACCCGACATGAGGATGGGGTTGTAGATGTAGTCCAGCCTCTGCTGCTCCTTATTCCAAAAGATCTCGCTGGTCATCTGCTTCCTCCAGAACCTCTTGGAGGGAATGCGCAGCTTCTGCTGGTCCCCCTTGTCCTGGCCCAGGTTCCGAGACACGCCCACGAGGATGAAGACGAAGATGTTGAGCATCATCATCACACACAGCACCCTAGTTTTCTTCCGGCAGCCGTGCATCTTGGCTCGCTGCAGTCTCCGGACCTGGACAGGAAGTGATAGAGACAAACAGGAAGTAAGAGACCAAACCCAGAAGTTACAGACTTACAACGTACAGAGTATGAAGCGACCATAACGAGATCGGCAGACTTACAACAAACCTAGAAGGCACGGGCCCATTCAGAAACATTGTGAAAGGTAGTTGTGGGCCACAGTTGGTGGCCTACGGTTTTGAGGTAGTATACTTAATGAGAAATGTTTTAAAGTAAAGCAGGTTAGAAGGCCTTCTTGTTCAGTGTGTTGTTTGTGTCCGAGCAGGACCCAGCAGCAGCCGCATACCAGCCCGCTTTTCATCCCCTAATCCTCGAGGAATGAGTTGTGCACACTTTTCTTTATCCCTTCTTTATTTCCTTCTCTTCCTCCCTCTCTTTCTACAATGCCCAGACTAGCATCATCACGCGGTCCCAATTCGAGGAACTCTCCTCATGACACCACTTACAGGTGGCAGTGTGTCAGTGTAATCTCAGGCTAAACTGGCCTCCCCACACAAAAGAGCCACACATTTCCATGTGCATTATTCATTTCACTGAGAGCTTTCTTGAGCCTCGGGGCACTGGCATGTAAGGAATCTCTATGGTTGTGCAATGTGAACCGAGTGTAAAATTAGCTACATGGGTCAAACTGTTCTAAGAAAACAAACAGAGCCTCGGATAGAACCAGCAAATGCTTTGATTAAATCATAAAAAGTACAACAATGGGAATTACTTTTATTTAACACATATCCTTATATATTTCAAATTTGAAAGTGAACATACAGCTTTGTGTTTCAAGCATCGTGATCCAAGCCACTGAGCCATTGTAACCACTGTTAGTTCCTCCCGCTGTATCAAATTATATCTAGCATATTACCTGTGAGTAGCAGGAAATGACTGGTCAGGCTGTTCTTGTGGTTCCCGACCCAGACCTTCTTAGCCCATGTGGGTCTCCTGCATGGGAGAAGGGCCCAGAAAGGGGAACTGGAACAGGACTGGTGTTCCTGCAGCAGCCACCTGGAAACAAACAACAAAAAAACACAAACACAAGCCCACAACATGTCAACAACACTGCTATTTTTCTTCAGGAAAGGCAGGCTTTTTCTCAAGGGGTTATTATAGGGCATGCGCAAACCACAGTGCAATTAGACATGCTTATACACTCCCTACATAAGCTAAGCCCTACACACAAATAACTACAAATCCCAACAAAGTACCTGGTTACAACCGAGGTGGTGTTGTAGTTCCTAGAGGTATTGTTGTAGTCAACGACTATCTGGGTGTTACTATTTCTGTTTGCTGTAGATTGTCTACTCGAACCGTCACTGTGGATCATCTACTGAAAGCAATGGAATCCTGTACCTTTGACCTCAGAGTTTCTTACTTGTGAAAGTAGACGGAAGAATCTTAGCCTTTTAGGAAATGACGGTTGCTGATTGGCATTGCACCTCTTTAACAAAACTAGACAGAGAGCTAGGCTACAGTAATTCAAAAATATTGCTCTGCTGTGTGAGTGCGTGTTCAGCAGCAGCATGATACACAAGCTGTCAAATCTAACCTGAAAAGTCGATCCTTGAATGCCGAGCCACGAACATGACTCCTCCACTCACTTGCAGTAGCAGACTAGTGTACGTCCCAAATGGCAGCCTATTACATATATAAATGTACTACTTTGACCAGAGCTCTATGGGGCCTGATCAAAAGTTGTGGACCATATAGGGAACAGAGTGCCATTTGGAATACAGCCTAGCAGTACAGAGTGCAGCAAGTTACACTTTTCCTCTGCGCAATCTAACTACGCAAACACTCACATCGGTAGTATATGCAAGCCATGGATAGAGTTTGTCACTGTTGAACACTGTTGGTGAGAGTAGTAGGCCTATACTGTAGATGTGGGAACACTGACATTTCATTCACTGACTGACTGCAGCCATTTTATATATATATATATATATATATATATATATATATATATATATATATATATACACACACACATATATATACACACACACACACAGTGAGGGGAAAAAAGTATTTGATCCCCTGCTGATTTTGTATGTTTGCCCACAGACAAAGAAATGATCAGTCTATAATTTTAATGGTATGTTTATTTGAACAGTGAGAGACAGAATAACAACAAAAAAATCCAGAAAAACGTATGTCAAAAATGTTATAAAATGATTTGCATTCAGACGGCGTATAAAGTTCTGTATTTTTTTTAATTTATTTAACCAGGTAGGCTAGTTGAGAACAAGTTCTCATTTGCAACTGCGACCTGGCCAAGATAAAGCATAGCAATTCGACACATACAACATCACAGAGTTACACATGGAATAAACAAAAACATACAGTCAATAATACAGTAGAATGAAAGAAAAAAAGTCTATATACAGTGAGTGCCAATGAGGTAAGTTAAGGCAACAAATAGGCCATGGTGGCGAAGTAATTACAATATAGCAATTAAACACTGGAATGGTAGATGTGCAGAAGATGAATGTGCAAGTAGAGATACTGGGGTGCAAAGGAGCAAAATAAATAAATAAATACAGTATGTGGATGAGGTAGGTAGATAGATGGGCTGTTTACAGATGGGCTATGTACAGGTGCAGTGATCTGTGAGCTGCTCTGACAGCTAGTGCTTAAAGCTAGTGAGGGAGATATGAGTCTCTAGCTTCAGAGATTTTTGCAGTTCGTTCCAGTCATTGGCAGCAGAGAACTGGAAGGAAAGATCCAGACGACCAAAGGAGGAATTGGCTTTGGGGGTGACCAGTGAGATATACCTGCTGGAGCGCATGCTACAAGTGGGTGCTGCTATGGTGACCAGTGAGCTGAGATAAGGCGGGGCTTTACCTAGCAGAGACTTGTCGATAACCTGTAGCCAGTGGGTTTGGCGACGAGTATGAAGCGAGGGCCAACCAACAAGAGCATTCAGGTCGCAATGATGGGTAGTGTATGGGGCTTTGGTGACAAAACGGATGGCACTGTGATAGACTGCATCCGATTTGTTGAGTAGAGTGCTGGAGGCTATTTTATAGATGACATCACCGAAGTCGAGGATCGGTAGGATGGTCAGTTTTACGAGGGTATGTTTGGCAGCATGAGTGAAGGATGCTTTGTTGCGATATAGGAAGCCGATTCTAGATTTAATTGTGGATTGGAGATGCTTAATGTGAGTCTGGAAGGAGAGTTTACAATCTAACCAGACACCTAGGTATTTGTAGTTGTCCACATATTCTAAGTCTAAGAGTAGTGATGCTGGACGGGCGAGCAGGTGCGGGCAGGGATCGATTGAATAGCATGCATTTAGTTTTACTTGCGTTTAAGAGCAGTTGGAGGCCATGGAAGGAGAGTTGTATGGCATTGAAGCTCGTCTGGAGGTTAGTTAACACAGTGTCCAAAGAGGGGCCAGAAGTATACAGAATGGTGTCGTCTGCGTAGAGGTGGATCAGAGAATCACCAGCAGCAAGAGCAACATCATTGATGTATACAAAGAAGAGAGTCGGCCCGAGAATTGAACCCTGTGGCACACCCATAGAGACTGCCAGAGGTCCAGACAACAGGCCCTCCGATTTGATACACTGAACTCTCTCAGAGAAGTAGTTGGTAAACCAGGCGAGGCAATCATTTGAGAAACCACGGCTGTCGAGTCTGCCAATAAGAATGTGGTGATTGACAGAGTCGAAAGCCTTGGCCAGGTCGATGAGTACGGCTGCACAGTAATGTCTCTTATCGATGCCGGTTATGATGTCGTTTAGGACCTTGAGTGTGGCTGAGGTGCACCCATGACCAGCTCTGAAACCAGATTGCATAGCAGAGAAGGTACGGTGGGATTCGAAATGGTCGCTAATCTGTTTGTTAACTTGGCTTTCGAAGACCTTAGAAAGACAGGGTAGGATAGATATTGGTCTGTAGCAGTTTGGGTCTAGAGTGTCACCCCCTTTGAAGAGGGGGATGACCACAGCAGCTTTCCAATCTTTGGGAATCTCAGACGATACGAAAGAGACGTTGAACAGGCTAGTAATAGGGGTTGCAACAATTTCAGCAGATCATTTTAGAAAGAGAGGGTCCAGATTGTCTAGCTCGGCTGATTTGTATGGGTCCAGATTTTGCAGCTCTTTCAGAACATCAGCTATCTGGATTTGGGTGAAGGAGAAATGGTGGGGGCTTTGGCGGGTTGATGTGGAGGGTGCCGGGCAGTTGACCGGGGTAGGGGTAGCCAGGTCGAAAGCATGGCCAGCCGTAGAGAAATGCTTATTGAAATTCTCAATTATAGTGGATTTATCGGTGGTAGCAGTGTTTCCTAGCCTCAGAGCAGTGGGCAGCTGGGAGGAGGTGCTCTTATTCTCCATGGACTTTACAGTGTCCCAGAACCTTTTTGAGTTAGTACTACAGGATGCAAATTTCTGTTTGAAAAAGCTAGCCTTAGCTTTTCTAACTGCCTGTGTATATTTGTTCCTAACTTCCCTGAAAAGTTGCATATCACAGGGGCTATTCGATGCTAATGCAGAACGCCACAGGATGTTTTTGTGCTGGTCAAGGGCAGACAGGTCTGGAGTGAACCAAGGACTATATATATTCCTAGTTCTACATTTTTTGAGTTGGGCATGCTTATTTAATATAGTGAGTAAGGCACTTTTAAAGAATAGCCAGGCATCATCTACTGACGGGATGAGGTCAATGTCATTCCAGGTCAATTAGAAAGGCCTGTTCGCAGAACTGTTTTGGGGAGCGTTTGACCGTGATGAGGGGTGGTCGTTTGGTCGCAGACCCATTACGGATGCAGGCAATGAGGCAGTGATCGCTGAGATCTTGATTGAAAACAGCAGAGGTGTATTTGGAGAGCGAGTTAGTTAGGATGACATCTATGAGGGTGCCCGTGTTTACGGATTTGGGGTTGTACCTGGTAGGTTCATTGATAATTTGTGTGAGATTGAGGGCATCAAGCTAAGATTGTAGGATGGCCGGGGTGTTAAGCATGTCCCAGTTTAGGTCACCTAGTAGCACGAGCTCAGAAGATAGATGGGGGGCAATCAATTCACATATGGTATTTGAGTGGGGGCCCATAATTAAACATCCGACAAACGTGTTCACTGAAGCACAGGTGACTCAACAGTGTGGTATCAATAGGACTTAAGAGGCCAGCCACTGATAAGAAAGTGAGAAGTGCTAACTTGAAGGACATTAGGGTAGAAATACATATACTCCCCTAAGTATTTATTTGGACAGTGAAGTAAAACATTTTATTTGGATCTATACTGTAGCATTTTGGAATTGAGATCAAATATTTTAAATGAGGCAACATTACAGGATGTCACCTTTTGTTTGAGGATATATTTTATACATATATTATACCGTTTAGAAATTAATGCACTTTGTGTCTAGTCCGCACATTTTAAGGTGTCAAGTATTTGGACAAATTCACTTATAGTGTATAACATTTAGTCAAAAGGTTAGTATTTTGGACCAATATTCCTAAGAGTTGAGGAAAGACTGACTACGTCACTTCTTGTTTTTATAAGAAACATGAATGTGTTGGAAATTGGAAATGACACACACACTTACTCCACCACACATGCCACCAGGGGTCTTTTCACAGTCCCTAGGTCCAGTACAAATTCAACGAAACGTACAGTATTTTACAGAGCCAGAGTGCAAGGAACTCCCTTCCATCTTATATTGGCACAAGTGAACAGCAAACCTGGTTTCAAAAAACAAATAAAGCAACACCTCACGGCACAACGACTCTCCACCATGTGACCTACTTGTTGTGTGTTTGTACTGACATGTATGTGTAACTGATAGATGCACACACACACTACATATTAATGTTTTTAAATGTATGTAAATTGTAAAGTCTTTTGTCTGTAATGTCTTTTGTGTTATATGTTGGACCCCACAAGACTAGCTGTAGCCATTGGCGTCGGCTAGTGGGCATCCTAATAAATCAGATCAAAATCCTAGCACACTACATCAAGCTTGTGACTCTACAAACTTGTTGGGTGTATTTTCCAGGTTTTTTGTGTATTTCAAATGATGTTGTGACCAATAGAAATAAATGGTAAATAATGTATTGTGTCATTTGAGTCACTTTTATTGAATATATGAATAGAATGTTTCTGAACACTTCTACATTAATGTAGATGCTACCATGATTACAGATTATCGTGAATCGTGAATAATGATGAGAGAGAAAGTTACAGATGCACAAAGGTCATGCCCCCAAAACATACTAACCTCTTACCATCAACAGGTTTGTAGAGTCACATGCTTCATGTAGTTATTTCCTGCTATGAATAGGGGACCAAATACTAAACTTTTGACTAAATCCAATATACTATAAGTGAATTTGTCCAAATACTTCTGATACATTCAAATGGGGGGACTAGATACATAAAGTGCTTTAATTTCTAAACCGTAAAACAGATATGAAAATAACCTCAAGTAAAAGGTGATGTTCTGTACTGTTGCCTCATTTAGAACATTTGATTTCAAATCCAAAATGCTGGAGTATAGAGCCACATTTTAAGTTCAGCACTTTAAGTTTAGCTTCACTGTCCAAATAAATATGTTGGGGAGTTTACATGTGAATTATATACATTTCAAAGGTTACTATGGACCTCTAATGATGTAAGCCAATGATGTAAAAATTACAACAAGTGAATGAGGAAAGGAAAGGGAAAGGGGCATGCTAACTGTTAACTCGAAGGACATTAGGCATGACGGGAGAAATAAACATATTTTCATGGTTATTATGGAGCGCTAGTCTGGTTGAAGACGCCCACAAGGAGTCTCTTCTGTGGGCTCTGGGGTGTTATAAATGGAGATAATGGAGAATAGAGTGCCTCTAAATGTTCCCTCAGTGAATACAAAGGAAAACATTGATTTACTAATAGGCTAGTCTATTTTCATAATCTGTGAAAAGAGACTAGTCATAGGCCTACATATGGAGCAACAAAGTAACAGGTTTGAGATGGACGGAGTGCACAGTTGGAGTGTACAGTGTGTGTGCGGCCTCCTCAGCACATGTCCACGCGTCTCCCTCTGAACCATTACTTACCCTGTCAGTGAAGAATACGCAATAGACAAAGGATTTTGACAGTATCCCTTCGTAACCATTTGGTTGCTATGGTGAATTTCCCCTTGGGATTCATTAGGCCCCAAAACCTGTTTCAGTCAATGGTTCTGCCTAGTGTTCCATATCTCCAGAAATTACTTCCTGTCTCTCCCCCTCCCCCTAATGCTATTAGATGAGCAACTGCTAGGAATCAGGTACTCAATGAAAACACAGACTGAGCCCGTATTATGTGGACTATACTGGTCACACACTGAGTGTACAAAACATTAGGAACACCTTCCTAATATTGATTTGCATCCCCTTTTGCCCTCAGAACAGCTCTACAAGGTGTTGAAAGCATTCCACAGGGACGCTTGCCCCACAGGGACGTTGACTCCAATGCTTCCCACAGTTGTGTCAAGTGGGCTAGATGTCCTTAGGTGGTGGACCATTCTTGATACACACAGGAAACTGTTGAGCGTGAAAACCCCAGGAGTGTTGCAGTTCTTGACACAAACGGGTGCGCCTGACACCCACTACCATACCCTCTTCAAAGACACTTAAATCTTTTGTCTTGCCCATTCACCCTCTGAATGGTACACATACACAATCCATGTTTCAATTGTCTCAAGGCTTAAAAATCATTCTTTAACCGTTTTTTCCCCTTCATCTACAGTGCATTCGGATAGTATTCAGACCCCTTGACTTTTTCCACATGTGATACGTTACAGCCTTATTCTAAAATTGATTACATTTTGTTTTAGATCTACACACAATACCCCATAATGACAAAGCAAAAACAGGTTTTTATACGTTTTTGCAAATTCATTCAAAATAAAAAACGGAAATAACACATTTACGTACAGTATCTCACAAGTGAGTACACCCCTCACATTTTTGTAAATATTTCAGTATATCTTTTCATGTGACAACACTGAAAAAATGACACTTTGCTACAATGTAAAGTAGTGAGTGTACAGCTTGTATAACAGTGTAAATTTGCTGTCCCCTCAAAATAACAACACACAGCCATTAGTGTCTAAACCGCTGGCAACAAAAGTGAGTACACCCCTTAGTGAAAATATCCAAATTGGGCCCAAAGTGTCAATATTTTGTGTGGCCACCATTTTCCAGCACTGCCTTAACCCTCTTGGGCATGGAGTTCACCAGAGCTTCACAGGTTGCCCCTGGAGTCCTCTTCCACTCCTCCATGACGGCATCACAGAGCTGGTGGATGTTAGAGACCTTGCACTCCTCCACCTTCCGTTTGAGGATGCCCCACAGATGCTGAATAGGGTTTAGGTCTGGAGACATGCTTGGCCAGTCCATCACCTTTACCCTCAGCTTCTTTAGCAAGGCAGTGGTCGTCATGGAGGTGTGTTTGGGGTCGTTATCATGTTGGAATACTGCCCTGCGGCCCAGTCTCCGAAGGGAGGGGATCATGCTCTGCTTCAGTATGTCACAGTATATGTTGGCATTCATGGTTCCCTCAATGAACTGTAGCTCCCCAGTGCCGGCAGCACTCATGCAGCCCCAGACCATGACACTCCCACCACCATGCTTGACTGTAGGCAAGACACACTTGTCTTTGTACTCCTCACCTGGTTCCGCCACACACGCTTGACACCATCTGAACCAAATACATTTATCTTGGTCTCATCAGACCACAGGACATGGTTCCAGTAATCCATGTCCTTAGTCTGCTTGTCTTCAGCAAACTGTTTGCGGGCTTTCTTGTGCATCATCTTTAGAAGAGGCTTCCTTCTGGGATGACAGCCATGCAGACCAATTTGATGCAGTGTGTGGCGTATGGTCTGAGCACTGACAGGCTGACTCCCCACCCCTTCAACCTCTGCAGCAATGCTGGCAGCACTCATACGTCTATTTCCCAAAGAGAACCTCTGGATATGACGCTGAGCACGTGCACTCAACTTCTTTGGTCGACCATGGCGAGGCCTGTTCTGAGTGGAACCTGTCCTGTTAAACCGCTGTATGGTCTTGGCCACTGTGCTGCAGCTCAGTTTCAGGGTCTTGGCAATCTTCTTATAGGCCAGGCCATCTTTATGTAGAGTAACTTTGCCATGTTGATCTTCCAGTGACCAGTCAGTATGAGGGAGTGTGAGAGCGATGACACCAAATTTAACATACCTGCTCCCCATTCACACCTGAGACCTTGTAGCACTAACGAGTCACATGACACCGGGGAGGGAAAATGGCTAATTGGGCCCAATTTGGACATTTTCACTTAGGGGTGTACTCACCTTTGTTGCCAGCGGTTTAGACATTAATGGCTGTGTGTTGAGTTATTTTGAGGGGACAGCAAATTTACACTGTTATACAAGCTGTACACTCACTACTTTACATTGTAGCAAAGTGTCATTTCTTCAGTGTCGTTACATGAAAAGATATACTCATATTTACAAAAATGTGAGGGGTGTACTCACTTTTGTGAGATACTGTAAGTATTCAGACCCCTTTACTCAGTACTTTGTTGAAGCACCTTTGGCAGCAATAACAGCCTTGAGTCTTCTTGGGTATGACGCTACAAGCTGGGCGCACCTGTATTTGGGGAGTTTCTCCCATTCTTCTCTGCATATCCTCTTAAGCTGTCAGGTTGAATGGGGAGCGTTGCTGCACAGCTATTTTCAGATCTCTCCAGAGATATTTTATCGGGTTCAAGTCTGGGCTCTGGCTGGGCCACTCAAGGACATTGAGACTTGTCCTGAAGCCATTGCTGCATTGTCTTGGCTGTGTGCTTAGGGTCGTTGTCCTGTTAGAAGGTGAAATTCGCCCCAGTCTTAAGTCCTGAGCGCTCTGGAGCAGGTTTTCATCTAGGATCTCTCTGTACTTTGCTCCATTCAGCTTTCCCTCGATCCCGACTAGTCTCCCAGTCCCTGCCGCTGAAAAACATCCCCACAGCATGATCCTGCCACCACCATGCTTCAACGTAGGGATGGTGCCAGGTTTCCTCCGGACGTGACGCTTGGTATTCAGGCCAAAGAGTTCAATCTTGGTTTCATCACACCAGATAATCTTGTTTCTCATGGTCTCAGTCTTTAGGTGCCTTTTGGCAAACTCCAAGCGGGTTGTTTTGTGCCTTTTACTTAGGAGTGGCTCCCGTCTGGCCACTCTACCATAAAGGCCTGATTGGTGGAGTGCTGCAGAGAAGGTTCTCCCATCTCCACAGAGGAACTTTGGAGCTATGTCAGAGTGACCAGTCACCTCCCTGACCAAGGCCCTTCTCCCCCGATTGCTCAGTTTGGCCGGGCGGCCAGCACCTTCAATGCTGCAGAAATTTTTCGGTACCCCTCCCCAGATCTGTGCCTCGACACAATCCTGTCTCGGAGCTCTACGGACAATTCCTTCAACCTCATGGCTTGGTTTCTGCTCTGCACTGTCAACTGTGGGACGTTATATACACAGGTATGTGCCTTTCCAAATCATGTCCAATCAATTGAATTTACCACAGGTGGACTCCAATCAAGTTGTATGCACCTGAGCTCAATTTCGAGTCTCATAGCAAAGGGTCTGAATACATATGTAAATAAGTTATTTCTGTTTTTTATTTTCACTTTGTCATTATGGGGTATTGTTTACAGTTTCAATGCATATAGTGTATGTAGTTAGATTAGGGTTGTTCCACCACAAAAAGGAAGAGGATTTCGACACCATCCAAAGGAATAGTCAAAAGCCACCCTCGAACCCCCACACCAATCCCACCACCACAACGACTATATAGTATCTGTTCTATGTGTCTGACAATTATTATGGTGATGTTTCTTTCCCTGTACTGTGGCAACACTTGCAAACCATTACAGACTACAAAGGGAAGCACAGCCGAGAGCTTCCCAGTGACACGAGCCTACCAGACGAGCTAAACTACTTCTATGCTCGCCCAAGAACACTAAGGTAACCTGCCTAAATGACTACCGACCCGTATCACTCACGTCTATAGCCATGAAGTGCTTTGAAAGGCTGGTCATGGCTCACATCAACACCATTATCCCAGAAACCCTAGACCTACTCCAATTTGCATACCGCCCCAACAGATCCACAGATGATGCAATCTCTACTGTACTCCACACTGCCCTTTCCCACCTGGACAAAGGAACACCTATGTGAGAATGCTATTCATTGACTACAGCTCAACACCATAGTGCCCTCAAAGCTCATCAATCTAAGGACCGTGGGACTAAACACCTCCCACTGCAACTGGATCCTGGACTTCCTGACGGGCCACCCCCAGGTGGTAAGGGTAGGTAACAACACATCCGCCACACTGATCCTTAACACAGGGGCCCCTCGGGTGTGTGCTCAGTCCTCTCCTGTACTCCCTGTTCACTCATGACTGCACGTCCAGGCACGAATCCAACACCATCATTAAGTATGCCGATGACACAACAGTGGTAGGCCTGATCACCGACAATAACGTGACATAGGGGCGGCAGGTAGCCTAGTGGTTAGAGTGTTGGGCCAGTAACTGAAAGGTTGCTGGATCGAATCCCCGAGCTGACAAGGTTAAAAATCTGTCGTTCTGCCCCTGAACAAGGTAGTTAACACCTACTGTTCCTAGGCCGTCATTGTAAATAAGAATTTGTTCTTAACTGACTTGCCTAGTTAAATTAAGGTTAAATAAAATAAAAAATAGTGAGGAGGTCAGAGACCTGGCTGTGTGGTGCCAGGACAACAACCTCTCCCTCAACGTGATCAAGACAATGGAGATGATTCTGGACTACAGGAAAAAGAGGACCGAGCACACCCCCATTCCCATCGACAGGGCTGCAGTGGAGCAGGTTGAGAGCTTCAAGTTCCTTGGTGTCCACATCACCAACAAATTAACATGGGCCAAGCACACCAAGACAGTCGTAAAGAGGGCACGACAAAACCTATTCCCCCTCAGGAGACTGAAAAGATTTGGCATGGGTCCTCAGATCCTCAAAATGTTCTACAGCTGCACCATTGAGAGCATCCTGACTGGTTGCATCACTGCCTGGTATGGCAACTGCTCGGCCTCCGACCGCGAGGCACTACAGAGGGTAGTGCGAATGGCCCAGTACATCCCTGGGGCCAAGCTTCCTGCCATTCAGGACCTCTATACCACGCGGTGTCAGAGGAAGGCCCTAAAAATTGTCAAAGACTCCAGCCACCCTAGTACGCAGTACACATCCTGTTCTCTCTGCTACCACACGGCAAGCGGTACCGGAGCGCCAAGTCTAGGTCCAAGAGGCTTCTAAACAGCTTCTACCCCCAAGCCATAAGTCCTGAACACCTAATGAAATGGCTACCCAGACTATTTGCATTGGCCCCCCTCTTTTACACCGCTGCTACTCTCTGTTGTTATCATCTATGCATAGTCACTTTAATAACTCTACCTACATGTACATATTACCTCAACTAACCGGTGCCCCCGCACATTGACTCTGTACCGGTACTCCCCTGTATATAGTCTCGCTATTGTTTATTTTACTGCTGCTCTTTAATTACTTGTTACTTTTATTTCTTATTCTTATCCATATTTTTTTTTATTGCATTGTTGGTTAGGGGCTCGTAAGTAAGCATTTCACTGTAAGGTCTACCTACACCTGTTGTATTCGGCGCATGTGACTAATAAAATTTGGTTTGGAATTCACCCAATTTATAAAAGGACATTGATTTTCTTACCCAGTAAACAGTCTGTTGACAAGGTATGACAGCAACCAATGCTTTTTCTTTTTACCACTGTTTCAAATACTGTTTTCAAATGTAAGCTACTATAATTTCGAATATTATATGAATCCTATGAATTAAAAGGGCCCATTTGGGTTCAATTAATTAGATTAATTTCTCAGAGATCAAACTATATTTCAAGAAAATAATGTTGCAGGAATCTTATCCGTTTCTAACTACAGAAATAATTTGAGATAGTGCATGTCATGGCTTGATGAAATTACACGAAACGACCCATTATGATGTCATTATCAACAGTTACTATGTTCATTACAGGTGATTAACTAAGTCACTGTCATCTTTTCCTCTAGAAACAGTGTTTGATTCATGGTTAAAGTAATGATTATTCATTATTATATAATATAACATTGATCAAATACTAGTATTTATAGGAGCAAAAGTGATGGAAGCAAAATTAATAACATTCATATGTTTTTCTATCTGGCATACGTAGCTATGGTGGCGTTGCAAAATTATAATAGAATATAATTTCTGCTATAGCCGCAGGACTCAAACGCATGAATGGACTTCTAAGTCATTTTGCTAACCAAAATGGTTAAACAGCATGTATTCTCTAAACCTGGTTGCTATACTTTACCTGAATAGCAAAGTTTCCAATCAAAGGAGTCCACCACATCTTGGCGCAAAGCCTATACTGTAGCCTACAAAACGAGTCTATATGAATATGATCCTTTTTCCGCAAATAGTTACAAGAAGCGTAACTTTAGAGTGAGGCGCCTATGCTCACTATAAGCAATCCATGTTAGTTTAATAATATTTCATAGATCATAGTAGAAGTCCTGTGTAAAGTGAAAGTCAATGCCTTTCCAAAAAGAGAGAGAAAGAATACGCCTTAGTAACGCTCTGTCTGTGTTCCTCTCTGATCTTGACTTCTACTCACACCTTCCGCATTTTAGGAAGAGGAAAATTCCAGCCTGCGTTCAGATCATTGGGAGAAAAAATTCAATTCGTGTTTTTTTCCTGGGTAACGTTTGAGGGAAATGACTCCTCCTTGAATTATGTGGTGTAGGCCTTTGATATTAACTAGGGGAACCGGGTGTCCTTTGTTTGTATACTTTAATGAATATTTTGGGAGACCATGTGATTAGACATCTCATATTATAAAACCAAGGTAGAGAACTTCCATTTTCCGCCCTATACAAGTGTACAGAGACAGAATTAAAATGAGCGAATTCAGCTGAATGCATAGGATACCTGGCTTCAAATATGTTTTCAGTTAATGTTGTTTGTTATTGAGGATTATTGACAATGACATCTTCGTCACCCTCCCCCAGTCAACTCAGTTATTACAGTGTTTCTGTCGAAGGTTGGCATTTATTGTCACGAATCTTGCCCTGGAGACAGCTCTGCAGAGTGGTCACTATAGCCGTCACAGCCACAAAATCATAAAATCGGATTTTTAACCCAACCTTAACCATACCGATAACCCTAATGCAGTGGTATTCAAACTTTTTCAGCGACCATTTTTTTCAACCAGAATTTCTGGGGATTACATTTCTTGTGACCCCACCCCAATTTTCACGTCAACAAATAACCTTCAATTCATTACATTTTCAACACTTACCAAAATGAAAAGAAACCAATGAATACATTTCCTCAACATTTTATTTTCCTAATTATCTTTCTCAAAAACGTGTGTATATTGTCCCATACAATAATCTGTACTTGATTTTTTTTCTCCATAAAAAAAAAAAAAAAGATATTGCAAAAAATAATAATTGGCTTATCCAATTTGTACTTTGCAGCTGGCAGAATTCGTTCAGTTCCGCCTCCAGGGCAAGATTCATGACAATAAACGTAAGCCTTCGTTTCTGTCTTGCCATTACAGAACCAAAAGCTCCACTGTGATTACCATCTATTTTATGAGCTTGCGGTCCCAAGTTCATATGTGGACTACATAATTATATGTGTTGTTTGTATCTTGAGTGTACAAGTGTACAAAACATTAAGAACACATTAAGAAGGTATCGAAAGTGTTCCACAGGGATGCTGGCCCATGTTGACTCCAATTCTTCCCACAGTTGTGTCAAGCTGGGTGGATGTCCTTTGGGTGTTGGATCATTCTTGATACACATAGAAAACTGTTGAGCATGAAAAACCCAGCAGCATTGCAGTTCTTGACACACTCAAACCGGTGTGTCTGGTACCTACGACCATAACCTGTTCAAAGGCACTTAAATATTTAGTTTTGACCGGTCACCCTCTGAGTGGCTCACATACACAATCCATGTCTCAAGGCTTAAACATCCTTCTTTAATCTGTCTCCTCCCCTTCATCTAGACTGATTGAACTGACATCAATAAAGGATCAGAGCTTTCACCTGGTCAGTCGGTCATGGAAAGAGCAGGTGTTCCTAATGTTTTGTATACTGTAAGCGATAGGCTTTCATATACACAATTCAATTCAAGGCAGTTTTCAAATGAATGACTAAACAAAACTGGCTGCAGACTTCAATGAAATATAGTAGGATGTAATGTTGGATGAAATGTTTTAGAAAGTAAATCCTCTATCGTATAGGTTTTGGCCGGTGATTCAGGACTACAGGTGTTTCCGGTATACTATCTCTGCCTCACACTCCTGATCTTTGTCTTTACAGTAATCTTATAGTAAGTCCTCTTAACATAACTTTCTCAGCAGTGTCCCTCAGGCAGTTTCATCCATCAGGGAAGAGGGAAATTGAGGTGGTGTGAGCTTTTTCTTTACTTGAGAATAGCAAAAGCCCTGTGTTCTCCAATAAACCAAACACCATTTAGACTCTAAAAGGAAGTGACACCGCAATTAAATTCATTTCAAGCCTCTTACAGTTCCTAATTTCCCAGTTCAATAGTCAACTCCGGTTTCTGCACACACACAGTCTTGCTCATTTACATATTAACTAGATTAAACTTTGGGTGTCACCGCCCCACCTGTATTTGGCAGGACTGTAGTACAGTTGTCTAAATACACGGCAGACTCAAAACACAAAAGAATGACTACAGGCTGGTATAATTGGGTTAGCTGGAATGTCAATTTCTTTATCGCCTATCGTAAACATGGGACGATGCCATAATTACTAGAACTCAGTCTGACTTTTTTATAATTGCTAATTGAATGTCTATCTCCCTGGTTGAATCCTAAATGGCTTAAATCCCTGGTTACCTCCCAAATGACACCCTATTCCTTACACAGTGCACTACTTTCAACCAGAGCCCTATGGGCCTAGTCAAATGTAGTGCACTATATAGGAAATAGGATGTCATTTGGGAGGCATCCAGGGATTTAAGCGGGGAGTCTGCAGTCATGCTTTCGTCAGCGAGCACTTGCAAGCCTAAACCATCACACGCCCCTGCGCTAGTCCTTAATCAAAGCCCACTCCTTATTAAAGTGTTACAAAAGAAATCCATCTTGAACTCTGGTGAACGTCCAAATAAAACCAACTTTGAGTTCTAGATGTTACAGTATGACCTGTAGCTGTCTGTTGTCTAATCCACATCCTGTTTAATGCAATTGTGAAATGGGCCTCCAGACTGAGGCGTTTGGCTAGGGTGCTGGGTTTCTCTTCGGGTTACGGAGTTGACGAGGACTGGATTTCAAACCCGACTTTGGTTACTTAGTTGACGGCGAGAGGGTGTGAATGTACACCAGACGACTAGTGGGTTATAGGGACTACAGGTCAGCTCAGCTCATGGCAGATGAGTAAACCACAAAATCTTCCCGACCCGTCGGTCTCATCACCGCCCCTTGTGACCACAATCATCATGTCAACACAACCGTATTAAAGTTGCCCCAAGACGTCCTCCTATCACTTTACAAGGAGGGTGTGTCCTTATGTACGTGGGTGTATCTGTCCTCTCAGACCCAGTCAGCTCCCTGCCAATGGTGGTGTCACGCAAAGGGTGTGTATGAATCAACTTCCCCCACGTCATCAAAGCCTCGAGTGTCATTCTCTCCCGTCAGGAAGCCAGCCACCCCTCCTCACTTCAGAAGCAACAGTGCCAGTCCGTGCATGTCGGCTTGGTTGTCAAACAGTAACGCTATAGCTACCGTCCAGACTTTGAACAGGAAGAATCGAGGAGGAAAAGATACCGAGGAGACCTATGGTTCTTGGAATGCGGACGACAGAAAGTGTGGGGGTCCTTTAACTTTGTTTTATTCATTACAAAGACAACATGAAAAGCAGGCTTTGATACATTTTGTTACAGTTTAATAAAACATTTTAACACCTGGTCCAAAGTGTTGGTTGATATCCCATTTTGCAAATGGGGGTAATAAGATGACATGGACCTTTCATTAGAGCTGGGCGATATGGACAAATCAACTGAATTATCACGATAACGACAAACTGAACAATAAATTGATAACATGAATGTGCACCAGTTACTTCAGTTACAATGTTGTAGCAATCAATTATCCAGTTAGAAATAGCATATATTAGCAGACTTAATGAATTTTTTAAACTACGCATTCCTCGATATCAGTAAAATGTTCCAGCTAATTGGTCGGTTCGGTCAGTATCAATCATTTTTGGTTTATCGTCCCAGTTCTAACCTTTATTGTACAAATTCATCTTTATGACATCACTATGGATGAATAAATGTTCCTTTTTTCTCTTTTATGATCACTGACAGTTCAAAGAACCTGATACATTTCCATCATTTTGCTTTTCCACAATCAAGTCTTTCCAATCAATACAAAATAAGTGAGACACGAAAATAAGGATATTTAAGACATTGGGCCAATTGGGACAGCATGTGGGCCTGTCCAGGAGGGTGTCCAGGAGGGTGTCCAGGAGGGTGCAACCATACATGTTCAGATCCTTATTTTGCATGTACAACAGATAGGCTTGTCTGTCATGTAGAATAGCAAATCTTGTCAGTTCTATTTCTACTTGCAATGTTGTGAATGTCTCACCTCAATGAACAGCCTACACCCCTGGTCTGTGCCCAGTACGGAAAGTTCAGGCCAGGTCAGGCAGCCGGAATGTTGAGGGGCTAGAAATAGTGTTGAAAGAAGCAGCTCCTATTGGGAACAACGATATTGTACAAGTTGTCTGCCCAACATTAAGCAAGGGGATGTTAGGTTTACTAGGCTTAAACTGAAAAAAATCAATGTGTCACTGTCTGGAATGGCAACGGGCATGTACAAAATGGATATTGCACTAATTGTAAATCAAGCATAAGAGTACTACATGTTCTGTACGTGAAAAGAAGTCTTCCTTCCTGGCCACAAAACAAAACACACAGCAGGTTCTCTAGCAGTGATTGAACAATATCCCCTTTGTTAGACTCAGATAGGACTTACTGGAAGAAATTAGCTAGCCAGTGTGTACAGTAAATAAGGTATAAAGATACATCTATAATGCATAGTTTTCCCGTCTGCTGCATGGCAGGCTAATGTTTTCTGTCCAAGTCATAGAACGAAGAGAAATGACAGGAAAAGACAGGAAACCCACTTATTGTTTTTACAGAACGGGGACGTTTCTCTCCTATTTCACACAGAAATGTAGACCCTAGCTGCGGTGTACGATGGTGTCGATGCTCTCCTGGATCTCCGCCATCTTCTTCAACACCTGGTTCACCTTCGCCTCGTCAAACTCCAGACACACAAAGTCTGAGTCCTGGAAGGAAAACGAGAACGGAGAAGAGGGAAAGGGTGGGGGAAAGGAAGGAAGGAAGGAAAGAAGGCAAAGGGAAAATAGGGACAGTATTTTAAGACCAAGACAACAGGCAGTAGAGTCTACTTCATGGATGATGGGTTGAGGGATGTAGCTCAACTGACGTGACATCAGAAACATTGTGATAACAGGAACCTTTACTCACATCAAGTCCTATTTTAAGGTCCAAGCTCTCAGCCACATAAAGCGGGAGCAAAGGTCAGATTAGGAAACTCCTATAAAACATCCACTGTATGACATCAGAGCTGTAAGAACTAGACTTTGTTACATTTACATTTACATTTAAGTCATTTAGCAGAATGTTGTTATGCAGTGGTGCTAAAGATGGGACCTGAGATCTAAGCCAGTTTGACATCCGTTGAGCCTTTTAAAAGCATTTCAACACTGTGCTACAGGAAGAGGTGTGTTTGAAAATGGGGTCAGAAAGTTAACAGAAAGAGGAGCCTAGAACCAGGATGTGGTCCAGACACGTTCAGTTAAGACCAAACACTTGTTCTTTCTCTTTCCAACGGACAACAAACTAAAAAGGACTACTGTAAATAAACAAACACTTAGTTTTTTCCCCCTAAAGGTTTATAAAGGATGCTTATTCAAGAAAGTTATTTTTAATGTGTTACCAAGAAACGAATACAGTGGACAACGATTTCATTAGACTGTTGTAAGTGCTGCGTGTGGTAGATGACCTAAAGGTACAGCTAGCGTTACTTACTGACACAAATAAAAGGCAACAGTTGGCCTAAATATAGCCACACTTTTCCTGTAGCACAGTCATTTGAGTTTTCCCCATTTATAGCAGGGTCCCTAGAAACTCACTTTCATTCTCTCATGCCTCTGAGGCATTTCAAAAATAGCCTCCAATATCACTAGTGAGAATGTGACCTTTAACCAGCGTGCCATCAAAAGAGAGATGACGACAGGAACAGGGGATGAAGGACAAATGAGGGAAAAAGAGGAGGGAAAAGGAGAAGACCTCAAAAAACAAAAACAGCTGACTGTCCAAGGACATCCATACCCCTTGAAGAGCTACTTTTGAGTCTTAACATGATGTTTGGTGGCATCATGTTTAACTCATAATGGTCACAGATATGAATGACTAGAATATGGAAGCTGATCCCAGAACAGTGAAGTAACGCCAGGAGAGCAACTATAGCACCTGCCTTTAAAGGAAAAATCCACCCCAAAAACTACATTTTCGTATGTTTCACTAGCCCATGGTTGATATAGTCCCAAAATGGGATGTATGTCAGCAATCAAGTTTTCAAAATTATAACTTGCATCATATCGGCTGTATTTCAGTATTTTGAAAGTTTAACATCTTGAAAAGTTGATTGCTGGCATGCAAAACATTTTGGGATACTTGAGTCAGAGTATATTTTCAAATGAGTCGCAGCGTACACAGACCCCGTGCAGATCGTGTGATTGGCCGATCTATTCATCAATTTCTATGATATGTAGCGTCTTCATTACATGCCACTGAAAAATGTATGAATGTCCCTGGGTGGCCACAATAGGACACAAGACCTTCCATCGGTCCATGTCTTTGTTAGTCCGTTTGTTCCCGAGAGTGGACATCACTACACAAGGGCCCCATCACCTCTCTTAAAGAACGGTTGCCTGGTTACTGGCTACCGCTGCCTTATTTCTTTCCACAGTCATGTGTTTGTTTGAAGCACAGGGTTTGAAGCGTGTCTGTTGCCCGGGACGATTCAGTGTTAATTTCGGTTGGCGAGAGAGAGGACCCTCTTGAAGCTGTCCGTCCACCTCGTATAACTCAGCTTAATGGAATGCCACGCGCATTGTTCAACTGTCACTCAACTCTATAAAACAAAAACATTGTGGCTTAGTAAGCAGGACTTGATAGATCAAGTTAAGATGCAGTTACTCTGTGTAATCTCCTTGCATAGACTGAAAGGACAAAGCCCTGAACACCTATAATCATTTACTTTTATTAGGCTGCAAAACAGTTACTGTATAAGTGCTCCTCATTAGCCTTAATACAGGCGAGTGTTGCAGTGGTCTAATGCACTGCATCTCAGTGCAAGAGGCGTCACTACAGTCCCTGGTTTGAATCCAGGCTGAATCACATCCGGCCATGATTGGGAGTCCCATGGGGTGGCGCACAATTGGCCCAGCATCGTCCGGGTTTGGCCGGGTTAGGCCGTCATTATAAATAAGAATTTGTTCTTAACTGACTTGCCTAGTTAAATAAAATAAATACACATTTAAAAAAAAAAGACCATTAATTTACTGTTTAGCCTACTAAATTGTCAACTAAGTACCATGAGGCACACCTCGATCCTAATCTACCTCTACTGACACCGAGGGGCAGTGTTTTACAGCTAATGCCGGTTTGCCTGAGGCTGATGCCGTGCAGGTGTTTGTACACACGCATACACACACACACACACACACACACACACACACACACAAGAACACATACACAAGAACACATACACATGCATGTAATAGTGCCAGACATGCACACAAACATATACAGTTGGCATTGCTGTTATGATTTTAGTTGTCCTTGATGTCCTTTGTTTTTTGTTGTTTTTATTTTGCATTGTTTTCTTCTGTCTTTCTTTTTTCTCTATAGTTCATTATCTTGGTTGGTGGTGCATTGGGGGTTCTCGAAAGGTTCAGGGACAGATGTTGGGGAACTATGGGGGAGATCTTGGAGGAGGGTTGAGGGACAGCTATTGGGGAACTATGGGGGGGATCTTGGAGGGTTGAGGGACAGCTATTGGGGAACTGTGGGGGGGGGGATCTTGGAGGGTTTGGGTTCATGTTTTTTGGCCTGGAGGAGATCTGTCAACGTGCCCTTGAGCAGGGCATTGACCCTGGATGTGTGTGTCACTCTGAATGGGAGTCTGGTGGATGACTGGTGTGGTGTAGTTGTTGAGCGGCTTCACTGCAAGTGTATCGTATGTTTCGGATATTCAATAAAAAAATAAAAACCTTCCTCTACTCTCAGGTGAAAAAAGGTAGTAAATTCACCATAGTGACAGCAACTTAATTTATGAATAACTCCTCTCATACAACAGAACTGTAGAGACTTCAACTAAGTGGTGTCTTGTCTTCAAGGGCGTGCTGCTCTGCTGGCCTCATTCTCAGTACCAGGGGAGCGGCAGACAAGAGATCTGAGGGAAATGGGAGCCCCAGCAGCAGGGGCGCCGTATGGGGGGGGGGGGGATGGGGGGGGAATAGTGGCGCCTGTGACTGAAAATTAGCACATTAGGTTAATCATTTTTTAAAACCTAGCATTAATATATATATATATATATATATATATATATATATATATATATATATTATATTTTTTTACAATGTACTAATAAAACGGTTTCTTTTTCTTTTCTTGTTTGTGGCAAAAAGTAAACATCCAGAGAGCCTCCGTATTGCACAGCTTCCTAAAGAAAAATCAGGCTTCCAAAAACGAAAGGAAAGAAAAAAGACAGGAGAGAGAAAAGGACAGTATGTCACCCAATTTTTCACAAAGGAAAGTGGGTGTAGTCCGCGAGTAGTGGGAATTAACCTGTTAGCTTAGTCCATAGCCCACTTTTTGCTCCCCTAACATTAGTTACTTAATATCTTCACAGAAAATTCAGTGTTTACATTTCGCTCCTCTTTCAGCCAACATTTAATCAATGCAGGCAAACTTTTAGCAAGCTATTCATACTAAATCAGTTGTCCCAGCCCCTGCCTGGTGCCAGGCCCAACAGATGCAGCTTCAGGTTCAGCAGCCCCGTCTCCCCATCCCCCCGAACCAGCCCCGTCTCCCCATCCCCATCCCCCCGAACCAGCCCCGTCTCCCCATCCCCCCGAACCAGCCCCGTCTCCCCATCCCCCCGAACCAGCCCCGTCTCCCCATCCCCCCGAACCAGCCCCGTCTCCCCATACTCCCGAACCAGCCCCGTCTCCCCATACTCCCGAACCAGCCCCGTCTCCCCATACTCCCGAACCAGCCCCGTCTCCCCATACTCCCGAACCAGCCCCGTCTCCCCATACTCCCGAACCAGCCCCGTCTCCCCATACCCCTGAACCAGCCCCGTCTCCCCATCCCCATACCCCTGAACCAGCCCCGTCTCCCCATCCCCATACCCCTGAACCAGCCCCGTCTCCCCATCCCCATACCCCTGAACCAGCCCCGTCTCCCCATCCCCATACCCCTGAACCAGCCCTACTCCCAACTGAAGGAGGAGGTGAGCAGCATTGTGTTGAGTGACATGTCAGTTGGCATAATTGCAGGTACTGCTAGGCATTGAGGACAGGAATGTGATTCTCCAGTCAGGAAAAATCTCACTTGACACAGAGGCAGCCAAAATCAGAGCCTTAAAAGGAAGAGATCCAGGCTCTTATATATGTTTTATTTTTATTTTATTTAACCTTTATTTAACTAGGCAAGTCAGTTAAAGAACAAATTCTTATTTGCAAGTCAGTAAAGAACAAATTCTTATTTGCAAGTCAGTAAAGAACAAATTCTTATTTGCAAGTCAGTAAAGAACAAATTCTTATTTACAATGAGGACAGAACGAGCTTGTCAGCTCTGGGATTCGATCTAGCAACCTTTCAGTTACTGGCCCAACGCTCTAACCACTAGGCTACCTGCCAACCCTAAAGATGATGCGAGTCTCTCCTGTCTGAGGCAACACTGATTGCTACGCGAATGAATGTTGCACCTCAATTTAGCAAGAAACACAGCCGCCAGAGGAAAAGGAAGAGATTCCATGATGAGACCTCTCAAGAGGAGACAGCTCAGACAGTGCAGCAATTCAGAACACTTTTTTTTACTGCCATGGACATCATCATAAGTAACTTGGACACTAGGTTCCACACCACTGCAAAAATTGTAGAATAATTTGATGCTGTTCTGAAAGTTGGGCAGATTAGTGAGGATAAAGTCCCTTCTGTGTGCCAATCACTGATCATGAAGTATTCCAGAGATCTTACACCTGAGTTTCAAAATGAAGTAAGACACCTGAACACTGCATGTGCTGCCACTTTCCCCCTAACTTGTCCCGTCTTGGTCTCCTGAATGCAATCTGTAAGATGCAGCTGCAAAGCATTTTTGGAGCATTGCTTTATGTATATTTTGCACACTGCCTGTGACAAGAGAGCTTTCAGTAAGCTAAAACTGATAAAAATAAAAATTAAAAAAAACTATGGAGGTCCACTATGTTCCAGGACAGGCTTTGCAGTCCTGCCATGCTGTCCATTGAAAGTAGGTTAGCTAGAAAGCTGGACTTCAAAGACTTGATCAGTGACTTTGCTAGCAAGAAGGCTCAGCGCTGGGCTCTTGGTGAGTAAGGCTAAGCAAGGGCCAGTGATAACTGTTAAATGGCATCGCTATTGGATCACTACACACATAATGCCCACAGGCTGAGAACAAGATATCTCAAAGTAATGGCTGGATTGCCATAAAATGTGTCGTACACAATCAAGACCCCAAGTGGAAGAAACCTATTGATTTGGTGACCTCTTGACCTTTCCTCTAGCACCACCGTCAGGCTTTTTCATTTCCATTTTGTTTTCCATTTCCACTTTTCCAGCTGCTTATTTTCTAGTTGGTATGTATACTTAGTTCAAAAATCTGCTGCTGATTTCATTATTTTGTTTGTTATATCATTCTATAGATAATGTTAATTTAATTATAGAGGTTAATGTATATTTAAGTTATATTTATTTTAAGTCATTCATTAATGTTAAAATAATTTTTCATTCAATAATTTTACCATTAAAAATTACATTTAGACTGTAAAAGATGGCCTTCAGCACATTTCTTAGAGGGTATCAGTCTTGCATCAAATAGTGAATTCCACTGTATGCAGAATGTTGCATGCATGTTTGCACAGTGTTATATTTTCACAGCTCACAGCTTGTAAATATTGGACTACAAGAGAGTTGCAAGGCTGCAAAGGTAGAGTTATTTAAAGCTTTGAACGGGTTGATTGGGTTCTGGAGGTGTGTGGTTACAGCAATTGCGCAGGGTTGGTGTGGCCTGTGGTGGTGGGGCCCAATGTGATATCTTTTCATGGGGCCCAAAATCCCTCCCAGCAGTGCCATTGGCAATGAAGCAGGCCAGCCCCAACTGCCTCAGACACCGGAGCGACTGCCGACACCAGTTGCACCGGCAACTGATCACCTGTACACCGGCAACTGATCACCTGTACACCTTCTCAATGGGCTTGACCCCACAGTGACCCACATCCACACAGTGCCACATGCCCGTTCGGGCTGGACATGACAAAACACAGGTAACCAAGGGTGTATATTCATTAGTGCACAATGTAGCAAACGTTTTGCAACAAAAACAAGCATTTTCTTTATTGGAGAAATTCAGGTAGGTCCTGTTTGGTTACTAGTGAAGACATTACTGATACTGTATGTTGAATGATAAGTGTTTATCCTGTTTGGTTAAGTAAACTACCGTTCAAAAGTTTGGGGTCACTTAGAAATTTCCTTGTTTATGAAAGAAAAGCTCATTTTTTTGTCCATTAAAATAACATCAAATTGATCAGAAATACAGTGTAGACATGTATTGTTGTAAATGACTATTGTAGCTGGAAATGGCAGATTTTTATGGAATATCTACATAGGCGTACAGAGGCCCATTATCAGCAACCATCACTCCTGTGTTCCAATGGCACGTTGTTAGCTAATCCAAGTTTATCATTTTTAAAGGCTAATTGATCATTAGAAAAACATTTTGCAATTATGTTAGCACAGCTGGAAATTGTTGTGCTGATTAAAGAAACAATAAAACTGGCCTTCTTTAGACTAGTTGAGTATCTGGAGCATCAGCATTTGTGGGTTCGATTACAGGCTCAAAATGGCTAGAAACAAGAACTTTCTTCTGAAACTTGTCAGTCTATTCTTGTTCTGAGAAGACTATTTCATGCGAGAAATTGCCAAGAAACTGAAGGTTTCATAAAACGCTGTGCACTACTCTTCACAGAACAGCGCAAACTGGCTCTTACCAGAATAAAAAGAGTGGGAAGCCCCGGTGCACAACTGAGCAAGAGGACAAGTACATTAGTGTCTAGTTTGAGAAACAGACACCTCACAAGTCCTCAACTGGCAGATTCATTAAATAGTACCCGCAAAACACCAGTCTCAACGTCAACAGTGAAGAGGCAACTCCGGGATGCTGGCCTTCTAGGTAGGAACTCTCTGTCCAGTGTCTGTTCTTTTGCCCATCTTAATCTTTTATTTTTATTGGCCAGTCAGATATGTCTTTTTCTTTGCAACTTAATCCAGCCACCGTGTCAGATTTCAAAAAGGCTTTACGGCAAAAGCAAACCATATGATTATCTGAGGACAGCGCCCAGCACACAAATGCACAAATCATTTTCAACCAGGGAGTTGCGACAAGAAAGTCAGAAATAGCGATATAATATATGCCTTACCTTTGAAGATCTTCTTCTGTTGGCACTCCAAAAGGTCCGAGTTACATTACAAATGGTCCTTTTGTTCGATAAAGTCCTTCTTTATATCCATAAAAACTCAGTTTAGCTGGCGCGCTTCAGTCAATAATCCACTTGGTTTCCCTCCTTCAAAACGCATACAAACTGAATCCCAAACGTTACCAATAAACTTATCCAAACAAGTCAATCAACGTTTATAATCAAACCTCAGGTACCCTAATATGCAAATAAACGATCAAATTTAAGACGGAGAATCGTTATTGTCTTTACCGGAGAAAAATACCAAACAACGCGCTCTCATTCACGTGCTTGGAAACACTAACAGCCAAAATGGGAACCACCTAGAAAGACTACAATTTCTGGCTCATTTTTCCAAAAACCAGTCTGAAACTCTTTCTAAAGACTTGACATCTAGTGGAAGCCCTAGGAACTGCAATTGGGCACGATTTCGCCCTATTATAAAAGTGCCAGCCATTGAAATCAGTGGTTGCTGCAGGGGGTTGTGAGCTGTTGGCCGGGGTAGAGGTAGCCAGGTGGAAAGCATGGCCAGCCGTAGAAAAATGCTTATTGAAATTATCATCGATTTGTCAGTGGTGACAGTGTTTCCTAGTCTCAGTGCAGTGGGCAGCTGGGAGGAGGTGCTCTTATTCTCCATGGACTTTATGGCGTCCCAAACCTTTTTGGAATTAGTGCTACAGGATGCAAATTTCTGTTTGAATAAGCTAGCCTTAGCTTTCCTAACTGACTGAGTATATTGGTTCCTAACTTCCCTGAAAAGTTGCATATCGCAGGGGCTATTCAATGCTAATGGAGAACGCCACAGAATGTTTTTGTGCTGGTCAAGTGCAGTCAAGTCTGGAGTGAACCAAGGGCTATATCTGTTCTTAGTTCTACATTTTTTGAATGGGGCATGCTTATTTAAGATGGCGTGGAAAGCACTTTTAAAGAGCATCCAGGCATCCTCTACTGACGGGATGAGGTCAATATCCTTCCAGGATACCCGGGCCAGGTCAATTAGAAAGGCCTGCTACTGAAGTGTTTTAGGGAGCATTTGACAGTGATGAGGGGTGGTCGTTTGACTGCGGACCCATTACAGACGCAGGCAATGATCTCGGAGATCCTGGTTGAAGACAGCAGAGGTGCATTTAGAGGGCAAGTTAGTCAGGATGATGTCTAAGAGGGTGCCCATGGTTACAGATTTAGTGTTGTACCTGGTAGGTTCCTTAATAATTTGTGTGAGATTGAGGGCATCTAGCTTAGATCCCAGTTTAGGTCACCTAACAGTACGAACTCTGAAGATATGTGAATTGATTGCCCCCCCCCCCCCATCTATGGTGTCCAGGGCACAGCTGGGGGCTGAAGGGGGTCTATAAAAAGCGGCAACGGTGAGAGACTTGTTTCTGGAAAGGTGGATTTTTAAAAGTAGAAGCTCGAATTGTTTTGGCACAGACCTAGATAGTATGACAGAACTCTGCAGGCTAACTCCACCTCCTTTGGCTGTTAGGGATGGAAATGTCAGGATCTTTGTTGGCCTTCCTAAGCCATGATTCAGACACGGCTATGACATCAGGGTTGGCGGAGCGTGCTAAAGCAGTGAATAAAACGACCTTAGGGAAGAGGCTTCTAATGTTAACATGCATGAAACCAAGGCTTTTACAGTTACAGAAGTCAACAAATGAGAGTGCCTGGGGAATGGGAGTGGTGCTGGGGGCTGCAGGGCCTGGGTTAACCTCTACATCACCAGAGGAACAGAGGAGTAGGATGAGGGTACAGCTAAAGGCTATAAGAACTGGTTGTCTAGTGTGTTCGGAACAGAGAGTAAAAGGAGCAGATTTCTGGGCGCGGAAGAATAGATTCAAGGCATAATGTACAGACAAGGGTATGGTAGGATGTGAGTACAGTGGAGGTAAACCTAGGCATTGAGTAATGATGAGAGGTTTTGTCTCTAGAGGCACCAGTTAAGCCTGGTGAGGTCACTGCATGTGTGGGGGGGTGGAACAAAAGGGCCATCTAAGGCTAGGGGCTCTACAGTGAAATAAGACAATCACTAACCAAAACAGCAATAGACAAGGCATATTGACATTAGGGAGAGGCATGTGTAGCCAAGTGATCATAGGGTCCAATGAGTAGCACTAGATGAGTCAGGGAGCCAATTCCGTAGTCGCTGCTACGCTAGGCGAGCTGGAGATACGGCGATTCAGACAGCTAACGGGCCGGGGATAGCAGGCGGGCTTCCGGCGAAGTCGCAACGGAAGAGCCTGTTGAAACGACCTCGGACGGTTAGGTCGGCAGACCAGCCGTGATGGATCGGCGGGGCTCCGTGTCGGCAGTAAAGGGTCCAGACCAATTGGCAAAAGCGGTATTGTAGCCCAAGAATTGGCTGGTGGACCTCTTTGGCTAGCAAGGAGATGGGCCTAGCTCGAGGCTAGCTCCAGGCTAACTGGTGCTTGCTTCGGGACAGAGACGTTAGCCAGGAGTAGCCAGTCATTTACAACATGAACAATGTCTACACTGTATTTCTGATCAATTTGATGTTATTTCAATGGACAAAAAAAGTGCTCATCTTGCAAAAACAAGGACATTTCTAAGTGACCCCAAACTTTTGAACGGTAGTGTATGTGCTGTTATGCTAGCCATGTGCGGAGGGAAAATGCATTGAGAATTAACTACGTTGCAGACCAGATGCACTCAGTGTTTAAGTTCTCTTTGAGGGAGCATTAACAGTATGCATGCGTTTATGTTTTTCCCACACACTTAACAGCACAAACTGAATGATATGCTTTATAGGCCTACACAGTATACCTGGCACAATTAACCGAGACAATGGTTTGCTAAACACTTTGACAGGCAACTGTAAAATTTGTAATACAAAAGGACTCAGAAGACACTGAATACAAACTGTCATTTCAGACACACTACAGGTCAACCGAGAGACAACGGTAGTCCTATCCAATCTATCTACAGTGGGGGGGAAAGTATTTGATCCCCTGCTGATTTTGTACGTTTGCCCACTGACAAAGAAATGATCAGTCTATAATTTTAATGGTAGGTTTATTTGAACAGTGAGAGACAGAATAACAACAACAAAAAAATCCAGAAAAACGCATGTCAAAAATGTTATAAAATGATTTGCATTTTAATGAGGGAAATAAGTATTTAACCCCTCTGCAAAACATGACTTAGTACTTGGTGGCAAAACCCTTGTTGGCAATCACAGAGGTCAGACGTTTCTTCTAGTTGGCCACCAGGTTTGCACACATCTCAGGAGGGATTTTGTCCCACTCCTCTTTGCAAATCTTCTCCAAATCATTAAGGTTTCGAGGTTGACGTTTGGCAACTCGAACCTTCAGCTCCCTCCACAGAATTTCTATGGGATTAAGGTCTAGAGACTGGCTAGGCCACTCCAGGACCTTAATGTGCTTCTTCTTGAGCCACTCCTTTGTTGCCTTGAATGTGTGTTTTGGGTCATTGTCATGCTGGAATACCCATCCACGACCCATTTTCAATGCCCTGGCTGAGGGAAGGATGTTCTCACCCAAGATTTGACGGTACATGGCCCCGTCCATCGTCCCTTTAATGCGGTGAAGTTGTCCTGTCCCCTTAGCAGAAAAACACCCCCAAAGCATAATGTTTCCACCTCCATGTTTGACGGTGGGGATGGTGTTCTTGGGGTCATAGGCAGCATTCCTCCTCCTCCAAACACAGCGAGTTGAGTTGATGCCAAAGAGCTCCATTTTGATCTCATCTGACCACAACACTTTCACCCAATTGTCCTCTGAATCATTCAGATGTTCATTGGCAAACTTCAGACGGGCATGTATATGTGCTTTCATGAGCAGGGGGACCTTGCGGGCGCTGCAGGATTTCAGTCCTTCACGGCGTAGTGTGTTACCAATTGTTTTCTTGGTGACTATGGTCCCAGCTGCCTTGAGATCATTGACAAGATCCTCCCGTGTAGTTCTCGGCTGATTCATCACCGTTCCCATGATCATTGCAACTCCACGAGGTGAGATCTTGCATGGAGCCCCAGGCCGAGGGATATTGACAGTTCTTTTGTGTTTCTTCCATTTGCGAATAATCGCACCAAATGTTGTCACCTTCTCACCAAGCTGCTTGGCGATGGTCTTGTAGCCCATTCCAGCCTTGTGTAGGTCTACAATCTTGTCCCCGACATCCTTGGAGAGCTCTTTGGTCTTGGCCATGGTGGAGAGTTTGGAATCTGATTGATTGCTTCTGTGGACAGGTGTCTTTTTTACAGGTAACAAGCTGCGGTTAGGAGCACTCCCTTTAAGAGTGTGCTCCTAATCTAGCTCGTTAGCTGTATAAAAAAGACTCCTGGGAGCCAGAAATCTTTCTGATTGAGAGGGGGTCAAATACTTATTTCCCTCATTAAAATGCAAATCAATTTATAACATTTTTGACATGCGTTTTTCTGGATATTTTTGTTGTTATTCTGTCTCTCACTGTTCAAATAAACCTACCATTAAAATTATAGACTGATAATTTCTTTGTCAGTGGGCAAACGTACAAAATCAGCAGGGAATCAAATACTTTTTTCCCCCACTGTACCATCCCCATTGTGTGCATAACTAATAACCACCAACCACTCCTTAGGTCTGAATACAGTAGTTTCACAAGTTGGGCTGCGTCTCAAGGTCATGGCAATCTATTCCCTATATAGTGCACTATTTGTGAGGGCCATAGGCTCTGATCAAAAGTAGTGCACTATATAGGGAATACAGGGCCATTTGGGATGCACACCGAGTTAGAATGCTGACTCACTGTTGCTACAACAATTCCTCTCTTCAATATTGGAGACACCTATGAGTCTACCAGATCTGTCATCATATATTAGAGAACTCATTTAATACTCTCAAAGGGCCACGCTCAGGATCGTGCGGCACGCTAATGCATTTATTTACTGGAAAAACAATAAGATATAAGATAATGAGAGCGCTAGCCAAAACAGAGCCGGGGCCTATCGTGAGATATGATACCCCAACCTGGTCTCAGAGCATTTCTTATTATTCTGTATGGAAATCTGAGACACTCCATTTGGTATGATATGTTACGTTTCATATGGTACGTATTCATTTGTGGGTGTCCATCATCCATTTCGTATTGTTACGAATTTGCTAAACTTACAATATGTAACAAATTTGCAAAATGCATGACATGTTATGAATTCTAGAAAAGTGGCTAACATTAGCTAGCTGGCTCACGTTAGCTAGGCTAGGGGTTAGGGTTAAAGGGTAAGGTAAAGGTTAATGTTAGGGTTAGAGGAAGGGTTAGCTAACATGCTAAGTAGTTGCAAAGTAGCTAAAAAGTAGCAAGTAGTTGAAAAGTTGCTAATTAGCTAAAATTGTCCATGATGAGATTCGAACTCAAAACCTTTGATTTGCTAGACGTTCACGTTCTACGCCCATCCTACTTTAGTTTTTGCCTTCAGGAACCATCGGTCTTATGTAACCATACCAAACGTAACATATCATACTCATTTGAGTGGGCCGGATATACATTTACTATGTTACGTCTAGTCTATGAGATCAGGCTGGATACCCTGGGAATACAAGTGTGCTCCCGTTACTGTTATCGAGAGACAACAAAACGGAAGAATGATGGGAGAGAAAACAAGCGGAATTTTTTGTATTTAAGATTTCACTGTGCAGTCCTCTGAGAAGTCACCTGTGTGGAGAGAATAATTGGTCATGCCTTCAATGTTTGCCGATGATTGACATGTAGGTAAACACATTGACATGTAAGAACAGTTATAAGACAGCATCCTGAGAAAATAGAACAGGGAGACAATGTGTAATAAGCAATCATCCTCCTCTACTTTCCATGTCTTGACTCTCCACCTTCCAATTAAAAAGACACCTAATGTTACATGCCAGCTCTCATCTATAGTCAGGAATTGGAATGCCTCATACCTATCATATTTCTTCACTTTCCTAACTCTTGAATTGGCACACACACACACACAGAACAAACCTTCCCTTTTGCCAAAAACAACTTGGTCATAGGGATTCAGTCAACGTTCTTTCTGCCTGATATTGTTGGTGCATTATGTCTTTGACTTCACAAGGTAATGGAGGTTGGGTTCGTTCGCTGCTGGTAAAAGCTTGTCTTGTAAATCAAACAACTGGGAGCTCCTCTCTTGATTCCACGGATCACTGGTGCAAAACACTGTCTGTCAAATGTACTGCACTTACAGTAGGAGAACTAAGGATTAGGCTGTCATCCGGATGAAAAGTCAAGACCAACACCTGGATGGGTTTAGTTAATGGTGTTCAGTAGGACAAAACATTTTACAACGGGAAAAACAAATGTGTCTTCTTATTGGACAAGATCCTGTAGCACCTCCATTTTGAAATGTTTCATAACGTTTCCTGCCAACAGAACAGGAACATGTGCTATATGAAATGTAAAAATGTGGAAACTACACCCTCATACAGCACAAAGAGATGGTTTACTACTGGAGCTCTGAGAATTCAATAGAATGTACAGCATGTACTGTGGTCATCCTCAAAGGGGAGAGCACAGCCAGCAGTGGTGCTATTTACTTAGCTTCCCCCAGCTAAGTAAATATATCCATTGAACAACGACTTCAGCGGATCCCCCCCCCAAAACCAACAGAATTAGTTTACTATTTCACAGCACCTGATAAAATGGTCAGTTGCAGAGAATAGTATGTGTAGGTAGGATAGAGAATGTTTTAACCACAATCACTGGGCAAATGATAAAGGGAAAGGGGAATACCTAGTCAGTTGTACAACTGAATGCGTCTTTTCACATTTAACCCAACCCCTCTGAATCAGAGATGTCCGGAGGGCCGCCTATCGACATCCACGTCTTCGGCGCCCGGGGAACAGTGGGTTGACTGCTTTGCTCGAGGGCAGAACGACAGATTTTTACCATGTCAGCTCAGGGATTCGATCCAGCAATCTTTTGGTTACTGACCCAATTACAAACTGTTACAGAACCAAATTGGCCTCCTTATCAGAAAACCTATACTGCATAATTCAGACTCGTGCTACTGTTTGTTTTATAGATGAGGGGCGACTAACCTGTAGAAAAATTGCATGTGACCTTGTTAATGTTACTCTACACAGACTACCAATGGTCTGTCGGCCTCTAGTTTGCATGCTGTAAATGTTACAACTGTGCTACTAGGTTACAAAGTGAAGTTATTGATTTATCACGTTATTGTAAGAAGTACACGCACTGGAATTCTTGGTTCAAGTTCTCGAGAATGAAAAAGAGTCTCTCCCACTGAAAAAGAGTCTCTCCCAAAATGTCAACAGACGACTTCTATTCACCCTAGTAAAAATTATGTTTTCATAAATCGGCTTTGAATCTGCTTTAGTATGCATGAAAAGGCTCAATGGCTGTGGTTACAGCAAGGAAGTGATTGGGTCAGATTAGAACATATTTTTGATCCCAGATAAAAGCTGAAGCTCCATTGGGAACGTAGCAGACTCCACCCAGCCCATTATTAGGCTATTCCAAGTTTTTTTAAATAAGTGGGAGCGGATGCCATGCTCCATTTTAGCTCAAGTCTACAGGGAGCTACCGATTCAGAGTAAATAGGCCTGTGTGTTGAATGAAAGTGGGCCACGCCGGTCCATTAGAAGATGAGACATGCAAAAGAAACAGGAAGACATGTGAAATGTTGTCTTGATTGTATTCTGTATGGTTCATACACATTTTCCTGTTAAATTAGGTCATTTCTGTGCAATATTTCTGGGGGACCCCTCTTGGCTCTAGAGCACCCTCAGAAGCAAAAGTTCTGTATAGCCTTTTCAAGCAGTTGACTCTAAAGCAGAGGTGGGCAATTGCAGTCCTCGAGGGCCTGATTAGTGACACCGTTTTGCCCCAGCTAACACACCTGACTCCAATAATCACCTAATCATGATCTTCAGTTTAGAATGCAATTTGATTCATCAGCTGTGTTTGCTAGGGATGGAGAAAAAGTAACACCAATCAGGCCCTGAGGACTGGAGTTGCCCACCCTGCTCTAGAGAATCAAGGCTATAGAAGCATTAGCGGGACAAACTAGCCCACCAACCAACCAACCATAGAATGGATGTAGCTCAGTCATGCAGATAAGATGTCGTCCTATTGCTGGAATAGACTCTGTTTGGTGCTTTGGCCGTTGGTGATTAAGATGAGGAAAGGGGTGGGGCAAGCTGATCCCAGACCTGTAACCTCCGTGGTGGTTGCTTTAGCTGGGGTCTGTCTGTTGACTTGGCGTGCGTCCCAAATGGCACCCCATTCCCTTTGGTCAAAAGTAATGCCCTATAGGGAAAAGGATGCCATTTGGGCCGCACACCTCAAAATACTTTCCCCCTCTCAGACGCTCTACGGAATATCCACGTGGACATCTGAGCCGCGGCGTCCATAGCGACTTTACAAACCAAACAAGGGAAAATATTTTTCCATCTGATCTATGACCAAATCAAAGCCAATCAACATTTGGCATCATTCTATATATAGCTTATAGATACATAGGTTATAGATGGGATAATGAAATAGGCCTAAGTCATTTAAACCCTTCAAGTTGTAGAGATGAAATTAAATGAAAGCCCACAGAATCCTAACCTAAAGCATTTAGAATGATCTTGATATGGGAGTATGAGCCTATTGGCCAGTTATATTTACTGGCTATAAAAGGACGTTTATTGGTAGGGACAAAGAAAATATATGGATTCATTGGCATGGATGATGTAGATGATTATACTTGTTATAATGCACTGTGTTGTAATCAATCATGGATATTAAAATAATCAACTAAATATAGCTAGTGTGGTGGTTGGAAAACAAATCTGTAGTAGGAGCAGAAAAAGCTGAATGTACTTTTCTTTTACGAATTGATACAGTAATCATATTCCCTGGGACTGATGTGCCGACACTGCAATGTAGTCTCACTATAGTACTAGGCCCCCTTGTTTTCACATTCTAACAGTGTTTACCTTACATTGGGGCAATTCCACAGTAACGGAGTGATGCTGAGACTCATTTTTCACACACAAACCGTCATTCTTTATGGTTTGTTTAACTTTGCAATCATTGGTTTTTGTTTGACATAGATTTTAAAGTGAAAAATCAGATTCTCAGCATCACTGTTCCCAGGGAATTGCACATTGTCTTCTGGCAGGTGACGTCACTCCTACGCAACACTCGTCTGTCAACCGAACAGCAGGCAATATTGTTGCCTTGTCTATCTGGCGTAAGACAATGCTTTTGGCACCTATAATTGTGAAACGTTTTGTTTCCTGGAACTCTCCCTGCTACTAATACCAAGAGGAGAAGATACTAGTGTCCTCAGCTAATTCCAGGCTAAAAGGATTGAAGCTAGAGCCAAGTCGCCATCTCAGCAGAGCCACAGAGATGCCAACTCTCCACAACAATGCTGGCCAATAACATGATAGAGGCTGGGGAAAAACTTTTTAAAAAGGCACACACACTTTTGGGATGACCAAAATGAACACCACTTTTGCAACAAAAAAAAATATATCGTGCCATTAAAAAGTCATACCAGCATTCTTAGATGTATTGTGAGATATGGGGTTACAGTGATACTATCGAAATTCCAGTATAGTCCCAACCCTCAACTATGGATGCGTCCCAAATGGCACTCCACTTCCTATATGGTGCACTACTTTTGACCAGGGCTCATAGGGTCAAAAGTAGTGCTCTAAATTGGGAAAAGGGTGTCATTTGGGACAAAACAATATGTTAGGTTGAGGACTAACAGGTGAGAGGCAGACTAGTACTGTATATGTAGTGCTGGTATATCAGACACAAACATTTGGAACTATGACAATGTAATAAATATACCGCTAAAGCAGGAAAGAGGAAGGCGAGTAAAAAGTCACTGTGTTCTGAATGACGTGCTCTTCAGCTTCCTCAGTTTGCATAGTCCTACATTATATTGACATTACATTTCCTAGATGTTCAACTATGCATGACCCGGTGGCCCGGGCGGGTGGCAATTTCACTTTAAGACTAATTAGATGATGGTTTGAAATCAAAATGTGCAAACTCCGCCCACCTGGGGCACATTATGGAACAAATCCAGAGGAGAAAGCCTGTTGATTTCCATAATGTACTATGTCTGAAAGCACAACTTGGGAATCAAAACATAACATTGGTCTAATTGTATGCAGCCATGTAATGTGCTTGTACAGTCAGTGTGACTTATTTTAAAGCGTGGGCTTCTTCCGCACCCCTCCCTTCCTCTTCCCACTCCCCTTTCCCCTCTCACCTCTCCAGCCCTGCCCAGTTCCAGCTCCACCAGGGCCACGGGAATGTTAACGGCCCCTCCTCTGCTGGCTGAGGTCTGGAGGTCCACCCTCCAGGTGAGGCCCTTCAGGCCGGGCTCCCAGCGGCTCTGGCCCAGCAGGCTCTCCCTCACCCGGGCCCGGTGGCTCTTCCAGAACCGGGAGAGGGCGGCCGCCTGCTCGGCGCTCACACCCCCCGTGCCCTGCTTCCTGGTCTGGGCAGTCAGGAAGGCTTCCAGCTGGGCCTGATCCATGTTAGCAGTGGCGATAGACTGAGAGGGGGAGGAGAAAATAAGCAAAGATTCGTTAGTCTAACAAAGAGGTTGACGTTTTTGTAGTTGTATTATCTTGGCCTGGACAAGATAGAAATGTAGACAACGTCATCTTCACATCAAGGTCATTGAAGGGAAACTTGACGTGTTTACACAGGTATTCTAGTGCTGCCACCTAGTGACGGGTAAATCTCAGTCTGTAGGGCAGACAAACGGATCTATCATTGAAAACCACTTGTCAACATGATTGAATCTACAATCCCTATCCTAGCAATTTATTTACAAGGCCATTTGTACAGTATAGTACAAATTAAATTAACTGATTGAGCTGAAAGCTCTGTTTTGGTAAGATTGTACAGACAGCTAAAGAAAGACAATAGAGAAACAGGTTTCAAGCATATGGGCTGCAGGACAAGGTTGAGCATTTGAAACATGTTACTATTTGCTACCTATAGCCTATCCCTATAATAATGTAGCTTGTTACATTTCTCAAGTCAATCAACACGAGAGGAATCAGGTGAGAATGGTCTCAAAATGCAGAAGTTGGCAGTACCTTTATAAGACCTTTCATCTTTTCATGCATCGCGCGAAACTCCTCCTGCGTTAAGTCTGGATAAAGTTCATTTTTCAAAAGTTCCTCTGTTATTTCAGCATTATTATAATACACTATTTGTGCTATTCCATTCAGCAAACCGTTCAAAGATTTCGATGTTTCAACATCCGCCATGTTGCAGCCCCACAGGTCACGTGACTCCTGTCAGGTGTATGCCCGCTCATTGGTTGTTTTTCTCTTGGCCTACATATCCAAGAAAACCCATACACACCAATCATCGTTGAAAGCTACGTGAGGTTGATAAAATGTAGTCTTACATAATGAATATTCAAAATATAGTATAGCCTTTGTAAACCTTTGACAAACTAAATAGAACATGAAAAGTATTTTTGTACAGTTTCAAAATCAGTCTTTAATGTTGACATGCAAAAAATGTGGTACTTTCGGTTTCATTTCCTAAATTCCAGCCTCCCAGCCCTACCAGGATAATACCCGTAAAACACTCACTAGGACACAGCATACGCACAGCAAGAAAGCAGAAAGAACAGATCTACTTCATAAATAAGGTACAGGGCAAGAATGTATGAGTGTGTGTGTGTGTGTGTGTGTGTGTGTGTGTGTGTGTGTGTGTGTCAGGGGCGAAAATCTGATATCAACTTTGGAGGGGACAATTACATGAAATTTTCTCAAGAGCAATTCCTGAGGGGGACACCAAAAGTAGTGCTGTAACACATAGCCTACATTGTAATATGGTAAATGTATATTGAGGAACCAAAGAAATAAGGTGTTTGCCGTACTCCTGTAGGTTATTTACAGTAGGAGATGGGCTTCTATCATCTTATCTTTTATCATTCTATTTGGGCTTCGATCTAAAAGGTAGCTAGCAAATGTGAAACGGATTAAAATGACAAGAGTTGACAGCTGTATGAGTTCACCATTTACACAACATATGCTGCAACCTTTTGTAATTTTAATAGTTTGTTTCATATTGGCTGGCTTCCAACAATAGCTGAATTTGCAAAGCTAGCGAGCACCAATTCCGTTTCAGTGGTGTTTGCTATAATCTTTGCTACCCGGGTTAAGTAAAGGTGAAATTAAATAAATAAATAAATGAATAAAAGTTCCCTTGCGTCAATTTAGCTTTTGTACCGAGACCATTAAATATATTTAAGACAATGGTAGAAGAGAGTGTAGTTCTGTTCAGTTTGGACTTCAGTTTATCGCTAACCTTATCACAGGGACTTTGAAGCACTAATTTACATCATCTGCATGCTGATCTTGGAATAAATTTACGATAGCAAAGATTCCATCTTTGACGAGGCCACATAAATGGAATAGGTACTAGCTAGCTTAATAGTTAATATTTGCGCGCTAGCTCTGCATATTCAGCTAGTGTGTGTGCGCGATTGACTGGATTAACCTCACGTCAGTTACGTTCATTGACTGCCTTTCAGACAGTAGACACGACCCCTCTGTTACCTTGCCAACTAAGGAACTGGAGGCAAGGGTGGGGGGGTCGCAATCTTTTGAAACTTAAAAACGCGCTATTAAGTGTCTATAATCAGCACAATTGCTTTCATTGCGTATTATTCATATTATTTAAATTACATAGTTATGTTTCAGTGATATATTGGGGGGGACAAATCATATTTTTCCCAGGATGGGGGGGGTCGTGTCCCCCCCGTCCCCCCCGGGATTTCCGCCCCTGGTGTGTGTGTGTGTGTGTGTGTGTGTGTGTGTGTGTGTGTGTGAGAGAGAGAGAGAGCGCACGGTGCGTGCTCGCTCGCGCGTGTGTGTGTGTGTTCATGGCAACATAGTAACGGCTACTAAAGGTTGTTTTCTCCATTTGGCATCGTATCTGTAACATCAAACATCTATTATTGTATAGTTTGTGAATTACAGTATCAGCCAGTACTAATAATAATCAAAACAATTGACAAAATATTTTTGAGTGTTTGAATATTGACAAGGTTCACAAGTTACTGACCTCAACTTCTTCAACTCAGATCATATAGTATGAAGTTTGAGAGCAGCATTACATGCAGAATGAGGTTAGAATATATTGAGCTTTGTGGCTCAGAGAATGAGGATGGTAGAGTGGTTAGGTTGTTATAGGTTGTGGCAGGATCAGGAAACAAAGGTATTTGGCTTCAGTCCACTCTACCCAGTAGGGCACAACGTTGTGGAACTCTCACATAGAAATACATACAAAAGTATAGGACACCCCTTCAAATTAGTCGATTCGCCTATTTCAGCCAAACCCGTTGCTGACAAGTGTATAAAATCGAGCACACCGCCATGCATTCTCCATAGACAAACATTGGCAGTAGAATGGCCTTACTGAAGAGCTCAGTGACGTCCAACGTGGCACCGTCATATGATGCCACCTTTCCAATAAGTCAGTTCGTCAACTTTCTGCCCTGCTAGAGCTGCCCCGGTCAACTGTAAGTGCAGTTATTGTGAAGTGGAAACTTCTAGGACCAAAAACAGCTCAGCTGAGAAGTGGTAGGCCACACAAGCTCACAGAACGGGACCGCCGAGTGCTGAAGCGCGTAAAAATCATCTGTCCTTGGTTGCAACACTCACTACCGAGTTCCAAACTGCATCTGGAAATAACATCAGCACAATAAGGGTGGGACCTATTCCATATCTAATACTCATGAAATTGGAATGACATGTTCGACGAGCAGGTGTCCACATACTTTTTGTCATGTAGTGTAGCTATATTGTGTATGACAGGCATGTCATGTAGTTGTAGGGTAAACATTTTGTTTTCCTCTCTCCTCTCCTCCAATCTCTTCAGGTGTAACGATGGCTAACATTAAAACGTTAAATGAAATTGGACACCTCAACTCGTCTGGCTTTGGTAGGCCTTGGCCCAGGCATGGGCTTTACCTGCTCTACTGGTTCTCCCATAACTACGTCATATTCGACAACAATGGTGACCTGCTGGCGCTGTTCAACCCCAAAAGGAAGGAGTTCGGCTTCCATCACTTCGATAACCGACTCGAGTGTGACGGTAACTGTTATCAACTGCTCCCCAACCAGAACTTTCCGTATTATGAGGTGGGCAACCTGAATACCCTAGGGGCAGGTGACCTGCCACCATACGTTAGGCACAACTACAAAAGACACCATGATGACAGCAATATGGACCGTATCATCATCAGTCTTCACCCTGGCATGGTGTTGGATAAAGTCTATGTGACCCAACACGAGGATGTGAGGACCTTTGATCGCCAGAACACCTATCGAATCAGTAGGGGTTTGGTCAGGCTCATCCGTAATCTGGAACTGGAAGAGCTGCTAAGGCAAGCTGGGTACACCAGATCCATTATGTTAGTCAAAGCAGTCAAGTGGCAAGAGACTCCAGCTCGAAGCCACACCAACGTTTGTCAACCAGCTGTCAGCCAACATGACTGGGTCAACATCAAGAGGGCCTCTGTTGTGAGTCCCAGGCCAACACCGTCAAGGGAGTCTGTGATTGACATGCCACGTGACTCAATGCCTCATGAGAGCAAAATACATCATGTGTCTGTCAGTATGCCCGAGGGCAGAGACTCCCATAAGCCTCAGCGGGAGAGGCGATGCTGTGTCATTCTGTAGACTGGGCCAAAGAGAGTCAAAAGGGTTCATCTTACAGGACGAATGGGGAAATAACTGTGGACATCATTTATTACAGTGCTCCTGTAAGTAGGTCTACAGTGCAACACTATTGTAATTACTCATTATTGTTACACTGTACCTACAGCAGTGACCATAACCCTAAGTCACTTTTTAAACAATTATTTAGAATAAAGTTATTTTTTTATTACAAATTATTTAACATACAATCACTTCTTAATATGTGTAGATTTCTTATAGATTATAATCAACCTCTATACTTCTAGAGAAAACTACAATACAGCCCAATGGCAGCCCAGTTACCAGGTTTGGAACAGAATACAGAACCTTTTCCAGGTTTGGAACAGAATACAGAACCTGTTCCAGGTTTGGAACAGAATACAGAAGCTGTTCCTGGTTTGGAACAGAATACAGAACCTGTTCCAGGTTTGGAACAGAATACAGAAGCTGTTCCTGGTTTGGAACAGAATACAGAACCTGTTCCAAGTTTGGAACAGAACACAGAACCTGTTCCTGGTTTGGAACAGAATACAGAACCTGTTCCAAGTATGGAACAGAACACAGAACCTGTTCCAGGTTTGGAACAGAATACAGAACCTGTTCCAGGTTTGGAACAGAATACAGAACCTGTTCCTGGTTTGGAACAGAATACAGAACCTGTTCCTGATTTGGAGCAGAATACAGAACCTGTTCCAAGTATGGAACAGAACACAGAACCTGTTCCTGGTTTGGAACAGAATACAGAACCTGTTCCAGGTTTGGAACAGAATACAGAACCTGTTCCAGGTTTGGAACAGAACACAGAACCTGTTCCTGGTTTGGAACAGAATACAGAACCTGTTCCTGGTTTGGAACAGAATACAGAACCTGTTCCTGGTTTGGAACAGAATACAGAACCTGTTCCTGGTTTGGAACAGAATAAGCTACATCGGATGTAAATGGAGCTATGCTTGCAAAGACTGACAGCCCAGGAGATTGGCATGATTGTCACATCCTGACCAGTGAAAGAGGTCATTTGCCATAGTAGTATGGTCAGGGCGTGGCAGGGGGGTTTGTTTTGTATATATTTTGGGTTTTCTGTTCCTATGTGGGTTTTTCTAGTATTCTATTTCAATGTTTTGTTTTCCATGTTTTGGCCGGGTATGGTTTCCAATCAGAGGCAGGTGTCTTTCGTTGTCTCTGATTGGAAGCCATACTTAGGCAGCCTGTTTTCGTTTGGGGTTTGTGGGTAGTTGTTTTCCGTTTTGTCTGAGTACCTTACAGAACTGTTGGCTGTCGTTTTGTGATTTTGTTTAAGTGTTCTCATAAAATAAAGTAAGAATGAGCACTCTACACGCTGCGCCTTGGTCCCCTTTCATCGACCGCTGTGACAATGATAGTGTGTTCCAACCAGGACTCCAGAAAATAAAGGAAAGCCGCACACTCTAAGAGCTCAGATGCAAAAATGTAATAACCAACGTTTCGACAGCGAAGCTGTCTTCATCAGGGACTCCAACCCGGGTCCGTAGACTGTCGGTCAAACACTCAAACAGTTGTGCTACGCCAATAGGTCCAAACCTCTTCTCGAAATCACTGTGATATAAAGGTATACATAGTTTGTTTACAAAGACTCAAATGACATCAAAAATATAAGTATGGTGTAATACAGCCTTACATTTTAGATTAAGCTTTTCGATAGGTGTATCCAAGTCAAATGATATACTCTTGTAAACGATTTGTTAATAGTTCAGTGAAATGTCCGCACAAACTTTTTTGTCACTTTGGGTTATCCTTGCATACATCATTTTTTCAAAGGCCTTAGTATGCCTATTAAAATATTATTTTATTTATGATTTATCTAAATCCTAAGGGGCCTGCCTTGTCGCCAATAAGAGTAGTGTCTATGAATTTCAGGGTGGTTACATTTCTTCAGCCCTATCCCTCAGAGTTTTACCAAAACAGTGGTGGGGTACCCACTTTGTTATTATTTGAACAGCAGATTGCCCTTTAATAATCGTAATTCTCTTTCACTAATGCAACTGTGCATAATTGATTTTCTGTAAAACCAAGGCCAATAGTTTATAATTTCCCACAGTGTTGTAAGAGCTCTGTTCTAATTGGTTAAACAGCTTCTTGTTTAGATTCAACTAAGGGCTCTATTCAATTCGTATTGCGGATGTTCAGCGTTACAGCGTGATAGAAATGTTAAGGCAAATTTCATTGGCGACTGCGCAGTCACGGTAAACGCTGCATATGTCGTCTCAATGGGAAATTACCTTTACATTTCTTTCTCGCAATCTGTAACGCTTTAGCGACACAGATTGAATAGAGCCCTACAGTAAATTGTTTCCGCTAAAAAGCAGAAAAAAGTACGACCATCTTTAACCACAAACCGATACCACACCTTATAGTTAAAACGTTTGTGAAAGTAGAAAGAGATGAGTAAAGTGGTTTTACAAGCGGGTAACTGGTATAAACTGTCAAAGTAGACTCATTATGAAGCATTCATTCAGAATGCGAATTTGTTATAAATCATAAGCCAACTGTTGATAAAAGGGAATAAGTCACCATTTATGCATTAGCGAACAAAGAAAGCATACATTAAATCAGCCCATCTATTTCCCACTCTTTATTCTCTATTCACTGTAAGATTGCACTGAGATTGACCAATCAGAATATCCTGTAGTTCATTGATTATGCCTGTGTTATAGTTCCCAGGTGTGGGATGCTATAGGCAGATATGTACATCTAGAACAGGATTCATGAAGAGAAAGACAGAATTAGCTTCTTTAACTTGGTTTCTGTTCCAATGCATTTATTAAAGTTTCTCATATTCAAAATGTATGTTTTATTCAAAATCATCTCATTACAATATTGTAGAAAATGACCTGTTTACATTCATTTAAATAGATTCACACATTTATTCTCATATCAAGTGAAATCCATTTTTCTCAAGCAGTAGTTTATAACTACTGTGTATCTTTGTGTGTGTCACACCAGCTGTGATTTAGGTCAAAGTTCACTGATTACAGTCAAAGATGGTCTATTTATAGACGGTTTACAGTATACACTTTGTTACAGTGTCATAAGGTGGTCAGTCTCGATTTCTCAAATCACATTGTTTCAAAATAACCTCATCTCTCACTCAGTTTTTATTGAATATATAGTTTAATGTCACCACAAACAGGACTAGAAACTTGTACAGTAACAGCCAACTGGCTATTTAATCTGAGGTGAGAGTATTAAAGCATAATTTCCCTGCAGCATACATATGTTTTAATTGAATTGAAATGCACTAGATATTTTCCGAGACAGACATACAGCTCAACCTCAACTCAAATCCTAGGTATGGGTCTGACCATTATCTCAATATCGGTAAACTTAGTGATAAGGCTGAGGTGTGTTTGACAGGCAGTGTACCAGTTACAGGAAGTTTTTATTGGAACACCATGTTACCATGGAGCTGCCAAGCTTAGGAGTCCATTTTGGATAAACTTTTATCCATATCAATTTATATGATTTTTGGCATTGATATGTTGGTGGCGGGAAGGCTGAAAGCACACTCACTGAACCTCTTTAGGATCCGCCCCTTTCTTTCAATTTTCGCCTAAATTGACATACCCAAATCTAACTGCCTGTAGCTCAGGTCCTGAAGCAAAGACATGCATATTCTTGGTACCATTTGAAAGGAAACACTTTGACATTTGTGGAAATGTGAAAGGAATGTAGGAGAATAACACAATAGATCTGGTAAAAGATAACACATAGGAAAAAAAACAACCGTTCTTTTGTATTTTATTTGTACCATCATCTTTGAAATGCGAGAGAAAGGCCATAATGTATTATTCCAGCCCAGGTGCAATTTAGATTTTGGCCACTAGATGGCAGCAGTGTATGTGAAAAGGTTTAGACTGATCCAATGAACCATTGCATTTCTGTTCAACATTTTGTATCAAGACTGCCCAAATGTGCCTAATTTGTTTATTAATTTATGTTCAAAATTGTGCACTCTCCTCAAACAATAGCATGGTATTCTCTCACTCTAATAGCTAAGCTTTCTGCCAATATCAGATGTGTCTATGTCCTGGGAAATGTTATTGTTACTTACAACCTCATGCTAATCGCATTAGCCTACATTAGCTCAACCGTCCTGTGGACGGGACACCGATCCCGAAGAAGTTTAAAACTATAAAGCACTCCCTTTCCTCTTACAAGGAAATGAAACAGACTTCATACTACAACGTAGCGCCCTACCGATGTAGGATCTTAATTTGATCACTCTTTTGTTGCTGATAATTATCCTGCACAGCAGGGAATGCAAACTTGAAGTGTATTTGGCTTCTAAAGTTTGTAATTTGGACATTGATTTCAGAATTTATTTGCCCTGACGAAAAATGTATCAACCCCTAAAAGAAATCCCTTAATTATAATCCACATCATAATTCAACTTTCCTGTTGCTGTAGGATTATTTTCCTGCCATAGCAAATTGGCTCAAATTAAGATCCTACATCTGTATGTGGCTGTTACAATGAATGCGCAACACATTTCATGGTGTTGTCAGTGCCCCTTGGACCTGTTTATATCCCTGTAGTCAGGCAGTAACACTTAATGGCAAGTCATAAATATATTGTAGGGCAAATAAAGTGTGGCCATTTCAATATTCCCTTTATTGAGGAAATCAGTCGGTCAAGCAGGTGCTGTGGACGGTACTTACTGTAGCAGGGGGTAGAAAAGTAGGGACAATCACCATCCAATATGGGGGCTATACGTTTTATGTGGATGTTACTCCTCTCAGGCTCTCTATGTGTTCATGTTGTCACGGGCATCCCCATCAGTGAGTAAAGTTTGTTTGTGGCTATATTTTGAAGATTGGTATGATATCAATACGGTACATGGTTTGGGGAATACTGTATACAGTAGATTAATAGAAAACGGTTAAGATCAATTAGAAATGTTAAATCGGTAATTGATTTGCCTTTGTATTTTGCTAAATGTATGTTCTTATATTATTTTACACATATAAGCTATTTATTATTTTATTATTATGTATTTTTGACACTTCATTTAGACGTTAGTAAACAGGAGGGGGAGACAGGCAAGTTGGAGTAACAGTAGGAAGGGTAAATGCGGGGAATGAACCGGTAGGGAGAGGCATATATGTGGCTGGATCCGAGAGCGATGCCATTAGACCATGACGCATAGATTTTTGTTGCCTAATTACAGTGGCAATTTTAGCATGTCAATCTTGGTAGGGCAGACCCCCCCCCAAAAAAATTGGGGGGGAGATGCATGCCAGCAAAGCCACTACACAACACTAAACAATTTTGTCCTCAAACTTTGTCATCAAAGTCTGGCATTCTCTGGATTTATGGTGCTTTCAAGACAACTGGGAACTCGGAAAAAAACAAGGTTGAATCATGACGTCAGTGATCTTCAGGTTGGATCTTTACAAAGAGGCCTGAGTTCCCGACATGGAATTCCGAATTGAATGACCGTTAAAAACGTATTTTTCCCAGTAGGAGCTCATTTTTTCCCAAGGTCCCAGTTGTCTTGAACTCACTGAAGTCTGAGATTTCCGAGTTTACAGTTGTTTTGAACATGGCAGAGGTCATGCTGGATTAACAGCATAGACAATGTTTTCAACCTTTTATGGCCCATGGTGTTGAATGTTTATCCTTTTAAGCTTGGAAAAGAGACCCTTAAACCCAGACTTGGACCACACACCCACCACTGAATAGCAGGCTAGTGATTGCTTTACAACGCTTGCAGTTCGCTACTGATTCCTTCCAAACCACTCATTGTTGAATTTGCGATTTCCAACTTGTTGTGTAATGTTTATGTCCAATGGCCAATGAGCACCAATACGTTTTATCTATAATTTCTCTCCATTATTTATCTTCATATGACAAGGGTTGAAAAGGATTTGCCAGTAGATTGTCAACGTGATTCATGATGATGACTGCTTGTCTAGTTTGCTAGCTAAGATTTTGAAAGTATGATGTTGACATGATCAGTCCCAACAAATCTACGGTAGATATAATGATTTTATCTGTGGCCAATGACCTTGAGACTTCTTGGATGGGCACTTCTAATGTAACTTTATGGCAGCACCCAAGGGGCTTGAATTTTTGAGTTCTCCCCGTAGATTTTGCAGGGATATAGTGTCCCCATGAGTGACAGAACACTGAGCCAATCACGGTGTAACTAGAGAACATTACCAACCCCTATGCTCCGTATTTTCTGCTGGCTGCCCCACCACCACAGAAAGCACTGAGCTAGGCTGAAACACCTGCATTAAGGAGCTGCCTTATTCAAAAAAAAGCAAAAAAGAGACCATGTTTGTATGCGGCTTTATTAACTCAATGATTTTTTTAAATATTTGTTTACATTGTTTGCAAACTGATGTGACACATTAATGTCAAAATAACATGCAAAACAGGCAATACAGGAGATATTGACACAACTCAAAAATAATTCACCAGAATTCTGATTAGAGATTGTAATTTGCCATTTCATGATGCTAAAGATCCACATAAACAATACCATGTTTGCCCTAATGTTTATTTCTAGGTACATCAGTGAACTGTGCTGAAGGGTCAGACCTAACACTGGGAACTGTGGATGAGGAATATGAGGGTAATCAATGCAGTCATTCATTGCAGTCATCCATGCCATATCCATTCAAGTATTATATTTGTTCATGAGTCACCAAACCAATTTGTCTTACTGGTATTTCTCTTAATAAACGATTACACAGGAAAAGAGAGATGCCTGGATGAGGGGAGAAAATTAGATTTATAGAACGGATTGTCTTTTTTGTAACAACCTTTGTTACAATATATTGACTGTAATGGGGGAAACATTCAACAACATTCAAAACAAATTGCTGGTACTATACATCACCAAAATGAATATTTGCCTCCCCCTGATGCTACAACAGGGGAAGTGGAAGTCCTCAACGAGATCCCCGTGGGTAATACCGTGAGGCTTGCGGCGGATGCCTTTCCAGAACACATCCATTTTCTTGAGTTAGTTTACACCCCTGGGAGTACAAATGCAACAGTCCGTACGAAGATGGCGCTGGACGCAGATCTGTTACCACAGGTGAGATGGTTCTGGTTGCTCTACAATGTCTAGCTCTGGTCCAGGGTGTTGGTGCGCGTGCCTCTGCTAAACTCCTACAGTAGAGGAATGCGCAGTAGCGCTCTGGATCAGAGCTATACAACGTCATTCATGGTCTAGTATGGTTCACTTTAGGTCTTAGCTTTTTTTATTGACAAAATGGGTGAAGGCTAATTCCTGATGATCATGCTGCAAAGGGCTTTGAACTTTACAATTATCCCCCCCCTATCCCCCCCCCCTCTCTCTCTTGTAGGTTGGCGGGCAACTTTGGTATTCTGTTGTGTGTGTGAATGGCGGGGTAAGTAAAATTGAAAGATTATAAACTACAATGGTTAGTATGTATGCTGTAACGGTATATGATGGATTGTAACAATATATTGTATTGTATGAGAAGTGCATTTTGTTGCCATAACAACTGTTATCACTTCAGCTAGAAAATAAACGAAAACTTATCCTCACCGACCTAAATGACAACGCTCCAATATTTGAGCAAAAGGTGTACATGAAAACGATATCTGAGGTAAGAGTACATCAGTCAACAGAAGACGAGTTGGCAAAAACATAATACTCCTGTCTTACACCTTGCAATACAATGGAGAGCATGAGCCCCTACGGGTTGTTTACGTGTTTAACCACCATGTGTTTTATCTCTCCAGATTCAGGCAGTGAATACTGAGGTGATCAGAGTGAAAGCAGTGGATGCCGATATCAGCATAAACAACAACAGAATTACATACCGCATATTGGTGAGTTACACATGGGCCTGTATTCACCAAGAGTCTCAGAGCAGAAGTGCTGATATAGGATCAGTTTAGTCTTTTAGATAATAATAAATAAGAAGGGAGACCTGATCCTAGATCAGCAGTCCTACTCTGAGACGCCTGATACACTTATAAAAAAGTATAGACCAGGACCTGAATGTAACAGCAGTGGTTCTATGACCACACTTGAGCTACATTACCTCCCTTAGCTTAGAGGGATGGACAGGAGATCCAGGTTCGAATCTTTTTGGTCACATAAGTTAGTCACAGCGACGTGATCAATATGTCACATTCACCAAAGTAAACAGCTAGTCTAAACTGTCCATAGAACTGTCTTACAAAAATATATACAGCTATGTAAGTCTATAATCTATAGCAGGTATTGGATAACCCAATGGAAATTATGACAATAGATTCATCTGATTCTTCCTCTGATACTGTTCCACAATGACTTGGTCTTCCACCTTATTTAAGGACCCAGCACCCGCTGAATTTGCGGTCCGCAACGATGGGGCTGTACTGCTGAAGAGACCTCTGAACTACAACATCGCCCAAAACTACAAATTCACAGTTGAGGCGCAGGTAGGTGATCTCACCATATCACACCCTACCCCATTGGTCCATAAATGGATATCCATGTTTATCTATTAATATTGCTTCTGGGATCCTTCTTTTTAGGATAATGGTGATCTCTTCGACACAGCAGACGTTCTTCTTGACATTACGGACTTTGATAATCTGAATCCCTATTTCAATCACAGCCTTTACCAGGCTACCATACAGGAAGACCAAGTGAGTGTCATCATACCCATCAGACTACAAAATGTCATATGTCTCCTTAATAAAGCTACTGTGTTGCTATGGCTGTGATGTCTATTTAATACATCATCTCCTCTTTAGACAGGGCCTTTCCTCACCATCCAGCCAGAGGGCATAAAAGCACAAGATGGAGACACTGGCATTAATGTTACTATAGTCTACAGCATCAGTTCAGGTAATCTACTTAGGCTTGGACTACAACTCCCATCAGTCTTAAGAAAACAAATTGATATGAAACAAGTACACTATATATACAAAAGTATGTGGACACCCCTTCAAATTAGTCGAATCGCCTATTTCAGCCATACCCGTCGCTGAGAGGTGTATAAACTCAAGCACACCACCATGCAATCTCCATAGACAAACATTGCCAGTAGAATGGCCTTACTGAAGAGCTCAGTGACTTACAACATGGCACCCTCATAGGATGCCACCTTTCCAACAAGACAGTTTGTCCAGTTTCTGCCCTGCTACTGTAGAGCTGCCCCGGTCAACTGTAAGTGCTGTTATTGTGAAGTGGAAACATCTAGGAGCAACAACGGCTCAGGCGCAAAGTGGTAGGCCACACAAGCTCACAGAACGGGATTGCCGAGTAATTCATTCTCTGGAATGAATTACACTTCACCATTGGGCAGTCCGGCGGACAAATCTGGGTTTGGCGGATGCCAGGACAACGCTACCTGCCTCAATGCATAGTGCCAACTGTAAAGTTTGGTGGAGAAGAAATAATGGTCTGAGGCGGTCTTTCATGGTTTGGGCTAGGCCCGTTAGTTCCAGTGAAGGGAAATCTTAACGCTACAGCATACAATTACATTTTAGACGATTCTGTGCTTCCAACTTTGTGGCAACAATTTGGGGAAGGCCCTTTCCTGTTTCAGCATGACAATGCTCCCGTGCACAAAGTGAGGTCCATACATAAATGGTTTGTCGATATCGATGTGGAAGAACTTGACTGGTCTGCACAGAGCCCTGACTTCAACTCCATTGAACACTTTTGGGTTGAATTGAAAACGCAGACTGCGAGCCAGGCCCAACCTCACTAATGCTCTTGTGGCTGAATGGAAGCATGTCCCCGCAGCAATGTTCCAACATCTAGTGGAAAGCCTTCCCAGAAGAGTGGAGGAGGTTATAGCAGCAAAGGGGGGACCAACTCCATATTAATGCCCATGATTTTGTAGTGAGATGTTCGACGAGCAAGTGTCCACATACATTTGGTCACAGAGTGTATCTTTGCATATGGAAAGCATCAGAATATCATATTTGCATGAAAATGCATGTATGAGGAAATTTTTTGGGTTCTGTTCACATTGTGGTGGAATGTTGTTGTGTGACTTTACCTCAGTATCGCCAAGCAAGTATCTCAGTAACTTCAACATCGACACAAACAGTGGAGTCATCTCTGTGGTGACTGGGCTGGACAGAGAGGAGATACCCACAGTCACTGTCAATATCAAGGTATTGGGAATTGTAGCTATAGCATTCTAGCGTTTTACGACTACTCTAAGTAAAACCGTACTTCTCTCAGTTCATCGTCACTGTAGATTTATTCACAATCATAAGTGCATTAAGACAGTTAACATGGTATGGGCATTAGGAGGGCTGGTGACCATTGTATACATCCCAAGTTGCAGATGTCAAATATCAACATCTATCACTTCCTTCCAGGCATCTCAGCAGGATGACAGCCTAAAGACCGCTGACGCTTTGGTGTCTGTTACAATCGAGGACGTTAATGACAACGCTCCAGAGTTTGACAAAGCCAGCTACTCTGTCGCAATATTGGAGAACTCTCAAAAAGACACAGTTGTTTTCAGAGTCACAATCACTGACCTGGACAAGGTAGGTACAGTGGCTTAGAGGTTCATTACACATAAAAAAAATGGGTGATGGATTTACAAAAAAAGAGATGCGATGTCAATAAGTGCATATATCAAAACAGTTTACACGTTTGTATCTTGAGTTGTGTCTGTTTCTACATGAGCCAAATCATTTGTCACGCTAAAACTTCATTTTTTTCCCCTCCCAATTGGACATGAAACCATTTTGTCTTTGTCTCAGGGTGGATTTGTGGGAACGTTACAGATCCTTCCGGAGTCTGTACCTTTCTCTATACTCTTGGATGGAACTGTCATAGTGAAGAGTTCAGCTGACCTGGACAGGGAGACTGTTGGAAACTTCATCTTTCAGGTCAGACCCTCTGAAACATAACAGTACTCAGACCTACAACTTTTATCCATTTAGCAGCAGACAATCACACTAACTAATAAATCAGCAACGAACCTGTAAATATGTCTAAAAAGGTGCAAACTCCAGGTCTAATGGCACTTGGCAGTGTCCTGTACCATCTAATAAAACATGTCTTATCAAGAAGTCTGTCACAATGGGGAGTGCAGACGTCAGTTGATATGCTGTTTAACACCTTCCCATATCTTCCCTTACATCCAATATGAAGATTGAAGCACGGGAAAATGACCCACCTAACCACGTTGTGTTGGCTGATGTGAACGTCACCCTCCTGGATGAGAATGACAACAGTCCTCAATTTAAGAGCTCCATGTACGAGGGCAAGGTCTTCAAGAACCAAACAGTGGGGATGTTGGTTACCCAGGTGAGATGGTTTCTAACCTTGAACCTCAATTCGTCACTGTGTTTGTTAAAGAGTTTTGTCAGAGCCATTTACAATGTGGGAAACATATGATAGCCATAGTAACACGATTGTAAAAAGAAAACAATGGTATTGCTTTGTCACCACACCATGCGATTGGTAGGTTGAAGCAGCAGACCTGGATGCTGGTGCTAATGGACAGGTGAAGTACTCAATAGAGTTTGGGAACCTGGAAGGATATTTCTCCATCGATGAAAATACAGGCGAGATAAAGCTGGAAAAAAACATTCCTCTGGAGGAGAACAAGGTCCTTCAGTTCCCTCTCTATGTGGCAGCAAGAGACGGTGAGTCTAGGTACACTCTCTGTATAGAGAACTTGAAGGTAGTGTCATGTAAACAATTTTGTGGAGCGCATTGTAGTGCGGAATTAATCTGAACGTAAAGTTAAGATATGTGAAAGAACTCAAGCAATCATACCATAGTCTAGTAACCATAGTATATATACACTGTAGACTAAAATAATATGAGAGGAATAGTGTATATCTACAGGAGGCTAGTCAGTCAACAGCTGGAGGTTTGGTTATGGGTTCCCAAAGAAATTGTAACCCAAAGTGACTGTTCTCCTCCTGTCCTGTAGGTGGCATAATATCTCGTTCCTCCTCGGTGCTAGTGAAGATCCAGGCACCTGGAGATTCCAAACCCCAGTTCCTCTTGAACACTTACCATGGGAGGATAGAGGAAGAGATGGATCCAGGGACGATGATTGTCAAGGTGAACTTCCCCAGAACCGCTAAATTCTACTTCATCTGAAAAAAAAACAACCAGATTGATCCTATAACATTTTTGTCACCCCATATACAGGTGACATTCATAGCAGTAACAACAGTAGCTCCCGTGACACTTCAGGTCCTGACAGACGCCAACCAGTTCGCCATTGACTCCAAAGGCGTTTTCACCTCTAAGGTCAAACTGGACTATGAGACCCAAAAGAACTACTCAGTCCAGATCTCAATCTCGGATGGCACCAGTAGCGATGAGGCAACCGTTGTGGTGGAAGTGATAGACATCAATGACAACAGCCCTGTGTTTGGCGCCAGCTCTGTGACACAACTGGTCCCGGAGGATACGGAGGTAGGGGCCAACCTCACTGCCATTACAGCCACGGACGCGGACGACGGCTTCAACAGGGAGCTCCGCTACGCCCTCCGTGGAGGTGAGGGGAAGTTCGCTATCGATCCCAAAATAGGGATGGTGTCCCTGGCTGGGGTGCTGGACAGAGAGACCAAAGCAGAGTTCAGCCTGGAGGTGGTGGCTCAGGACCAAGGTCGTCCAGCTCTCTCCGCAACCGCCACCCTGCTCATTCAAGTATCTGATATCAACGACAATGTTCCAAGTTTCTCCAAGACGGAATATGAGGTTGAGGTCTTAGAAACAGAGTCTGTGGGAACGACACTGGTCACCCTAGAAGCAGTGGATCTTGACGAAGGCACAAATGGTACAGTGACCTATAGTATATTTCAGCAAGACCCTCCCTCGACCGTGGCGTTCTTCCAGTTGGACTCTTCCACTGGGGAACTGCGGCTGGCTCAGGCCTTGGACTATGGAGCAGTGAAGGTGTACAACCTAATGGTACAGGCTGCAGATGGGGGGACCCCGTCCCTCGTTGGGAATGGATCAGTGGTGGTGTGGGTGAAAGATGTGAACAACAACCCGCCTCAGTTCAGTGCAGAGCGCTACGATGTCGCCGTCTCTGAGAACCTGGCCAGTGGAGCGGCTATCGTGACCCTGGAGGTCACCGACGAGGATGAGGTCAGAGAAATGAGACTGTCATTATCATCATGAGATCGATTATATTTTGTTATGATATAAACAATATCTATAACATTACCATCTACATTGAGATCAGTGATATATCTACACGATATGAAAAATATTGACTACTGTATATCGATTACGGTATAACAATGACGATATATCAACTACTATATATATATATATATATCAAAGCAAATATATACAGTACCAGTCAACATTTTGGACACCTTCTCATTCAAGGGTTTTTCTTTATTTTTACTATTTTCTGCATTGCATAATAATAGTGAAGACATCAAAACAATGAAATGACATGTATGGAATCATGTAGGAACAAAAAAGTGTTAATCAGATCAAAATATATTTTATATTTCAGATTCTTTAAAGTAGCCACCCTTTGCCTTGATGACAGCTTTGCACATTCTTGGCATTCTCTCAACCAGCTTCATCTGGAATGCTTTTCCAACAGTCTTGAAGGAGTTCCCACATGTGCTGAGCACTTGTTGGCTGCTTTTCCTTCAATCTGCGGTCCAACTCATCCCAAGCCATCTCATGAAGCAGGCAGGTAGCCTAGTGGTTAGAGCGTTGGACTAGTAACCACAAGGTTGCAAGATCAAATCCCCGAGCTGACAAGGTAAAAGTCTGTCGTTCTGCCCCTGAACAAGGCAGTTAACCCACTGTTCCTAGGCCGTCATTGTAAACAATAATTTTTTCTTAACTGACTTGCCTAGTTAAATAAAGGTTACATTTTAAAAAATTGGGTTGAGGTCAGGTGATTGTGGAGGCCAGGTTATCTGATGAGGCACTCCATCATTCTCCTTCTTGGTCAAATAGCCCTTATACAGCCTGGAGGTGTGTTGGGTCATTGTCCTGTTGAAAAACAAATAATCCCACTAAGCACAAACCAGATGGGATGGCGTATCGCTACAGAATGCTGTAGCAATATGCTGGTTAAGTGTGTCTTGAATTCTAAATAAATCACAGACACTGTCAGCAGGAACCACCCCCACACCATCACACCTCCTCCTCCATGCTCCACAGTGAGATCCACACATGCAGAGCTCATCCGTTCGCCTCCGCTGCATCTCACAAAGACACGGTGGTTGGAACCAAAAATCTCAAATTTGGACTCATCAGATCAAATGACAGATTTCCACCGGTCTAATGTCCATTGCTCGTGTTTCTTGGACCATTGGTGTCCTTTAGTAGTGGTTTCTTTGCAGCAATTCGACCATGAAGGCCTGATACACGCAGTCTCCTCTGAGCAGTTGATGTTGAGATGTGTCTGTTACTTGAACTCTGTGAAGCATTTATTTGGGCTGCAATCTGAGGTGCAGCTAACTCTAATGAATTTATCCTCTGCAGCGGAGGTAACTCTGGGTCTTCCTTTCCTGTGGCAGTCCTCATGAGAGCCAGTTTCATCATAGCGCTTGATGGTTTTTGAGACTGCACTTGAAGAAACTTTCAAAGTTATTGAAATTTTCCAGATTGACTGACCATGTCTTAAAGTGACTATTTTTTTAAGTAATGATGGACTGTTGTTTCTCTTTGCTTAATTGAGCTGTTCTTGCCATAATATGGACCTGGTCTTATACCAAATATGGCCATCTTCTGTATACCACCCCTACATTGTCACAACACAACTGATTGTCTCAAACGCATTAGGAAGGAAATAAATTCCACAAATTAACAAGGCACACCTGTTAATTGAAATGCATTCCAGGTGGCTACGTCATGAAGCTGGTTGACAGAATGCCAAGAGTGTGCAAAGCTGGCCTCAAGGCAAAGGGTGGCTACTTTGAAGAATCTCAAATATATTTAGATTTGTTTAAAAATGTTTTGCTTACTACATGATTCCATGTGTTATTTCATAGTTTTGATGTCTACATTATTAATCTACAATGTAGAAAATAGTAAAAAATACCCCAAAACCCTGGAATGAGTAGGTGTGTCCAAACTTTTGACTGGTACTGTATATCGATGACAATACATAATGGCGAGATATAATGGTGTATTTCATGACGATATCAACAATCTGAAGATATGTCAATACATCCATCCCACTAATACATTTATGACTAATGTTGGAATGATAAACTGACACCATGATCTCTGTGTTTTCCTTTTAGGGTGGATTCTCGAATGGTCACTTCATATTTACCAGTGATACCTTCAACATAAACAAACAAGGTGTTGTGTCCCTGAAGAATGACATCACCTTGGACAGAGAGACAGAAGATAACTATGTTTTACAGGTATACTACGTCATGTCAATCTACATGTGCTGCATTTCTCAGAAGGTCTACACCCAAATATAAGCCCCAATAACAGTTAGGTATACTTCCATAAATGTAATCTATGTAGAGGGGGGAAACTTTTCCATATCTTAACGATGGGCAAGGACGCAACTGGAGGACAATCTATCTCTTCCTATCACCCGGACCTCAACCCCACCCAGACACCAAAGTGAACATTGTGTTTGCTCATGTTGTTAAGTCATATCGGTGATAAAAATGTACGACGTGGATAGGCAAATGCAGGCTGATAATTTGACTTAAGATGCTCAGCGAGTCCATGACGGTCAACAATGTTACACGTTGGGAGTCAACAGTTTCAAGGAAGTTACATGTTAAGGGCTGTCAACTACGTCACCTGTTAAGATCTTAACCCTCTCACTGTGTTCAGGTGGTGGCGGTGGACAAAGGTGGCCTGAACGCCACAGCCCAGCTCAACATCACCGTTTTGGACTACAATGACAACACACCCCAGTTCCCTACTCTTCCAGACCCCATCCCTTTCCCTGAGGGGGAGTACTCTGACAAGTCTCCAGGAGAGGTGTACCATATCCTGGCCACAGACTCAGATCTCGGCTCCAACGGAGAAGTCACCATCACCATCTCCTCATCTGCCACGCTATTTCGCTTCAGAGAGGTGAGTCCAAACAAATAATGAAGCTTCCGGTGAACCTTCTTTACATAATGCATTTTGTTAGATGAGAATTTGGATCAAGTACCAGGTTCGTTTACTGAGGTGTCAATAATTTTGATTAAGAAATGACCAAACACTACAAACAAAAAAAGCAGACGCTTTTGATGACCTCATCATTGGCAAACCATGTTTCTTCTCAGGACATTTCATCTCAGTATACACGCTTAATCATGAGCAATGTTGTTAGGGTAACACTGTGTATTTACACTGTGCTGAAGGATGGGATGCTACTGGTTGTGGGTCCTCTGGATCGGGAGACCAAGGACATCTATGAGCTGGTCATTGTGGCCACGGACAAGGGGACACCACAGAGACAGGTACTATATACAAAACACAGTGGCCTAATTTATAGGGACCCTTCACCCTGAAATCAGTACGACATTACCATAGCAGTACCATATCATAACACTATAAACCACAACACACAATATCAAAGTTCTGTGCAGCCTACCTTCTTACACAAAGTTGGTTTCAACGATTCCAACCCCGCTTCACCAGAACATGACCAGCATCAGAGTGAGCGTGACAGATGTTAATGACAACACGCCGGTGTTCAGTGCCAGTACGTACACTAAGAGCATCCTGGTGAAGGACGCCAAGGTGGGGGACGCGCTGTTGACCCTCTTTGCCACAGACAAGGACATGGGCCTGAACGCTCTCGTCACCTACAGGTTAGCCGTGCACTGCTGTCCAACTCACACACACCTCTTTTGAACTTTCTACTCCCAGTCGTAGAGCCGATACTGTAGAGATGAGTTTCAAGTCCAAATTAAGGAATAAAATAGGCCTAAATGGATCCTTAACGATATTGAAGAAATGTGTCTGTATTTACACCGAGTTATGCGCCAAATGCTCCTCCTCTGGCTATCTAGTTTCTCCTCAGGCGCCTCCCCTCGCTTGGCCCTGAATGGTAGCACAGGAGAGGTGACCGTGGCCTCTGACCTTTCTGATGTCACGGAGGACACACTGCTTGAACTCACTGCAATGGCAAAGGACAGCGGGCTGCCTCCTCTGAACTCCACAGGTCAGGGATCGAGCATAGCAAGTGGACTTGTGTTTGTCTCTGTGTTTTTGTAACGTTGAGTTAGAGTGTATTATTTCGTATGTTAGTCTGAATAATGATGGATACTAAATCTGTGTGTGTTTTCTGTCTTTTCCCCTCACAGCCAATGTCCAGGTCTTCCTGATGACTGTCAGCCTTGGAGTGGACGTGGCCTTTGAGAGCTCCTCCTACAACTTCAGCGTTCCGGAGAACGAACCAAAGGGGAGACCCGTGGGGACAGTGAAGGCATCCCCAGGGAGCCCCGTGTTTGTGGTCACTTACCTCCTGACCACGCACACAGACCTGTTCTCCGTCGATGCCCTGGGAGCCCTCACCACCAAAGAGCCACTGGACAAAGAGACTGAGGAGTGGTACATCCTGGAGGTGGAGGCAGTAGACTCCAGGACTCCCCCTACTTCTGCCGTCGCAATGGTATGACCCATCCTGGTACCTGGCGACCAGAATTAGAGGAAGTTCTAGAGGTGTTGCTTAGCTGAAAAGATCTCATCATATGGGGGAACAGATTTCGAATCACAAGTAGTCTTTCGTCCCTCACTCTCTTCCCTCACTCTTCCTCTCAGGTCAGGGTGCAGGTGGAAGATGTGAACGAGGCCCCAGAGTTCAAGGAAAAGACTTATGAAGCCAAGATCTTCAGCATTGCCCCATACAAATACCCTGTGGTCCAAGTTCTGGTAAGGGATGCAAAAGTGAACAGCGGGAAACCCCTACATCCCTGGTGCCATGTCAAAGTTGACATACGTTTTCTCATCCAGCTCCTCCATCCTACCCCCCCACTCTTTGCCCCTCTCCCCAGGCCACAGACCCAGACAGTGGTGACAGCGGTCGTCTGGACTACAGTCTGACGGAGTCCAGCTCGTCTTTCGACGTGGACCGTTCCACGGGCCAGGTGTACGTGGTGTCAGCGGTGGGATTAGAAGGAAAGACAACCGCCGTCCTGGTGAAGGCCACAGATCCTAAAGGACTCCATGCTACAACCAGGGTGGAGGTGAGTGGTGACAACAGTGTACAGTACATATGGTAACACACATGACTTAACTCACTTGCAACAGTAGTTACAGTATGCCGCTCTATTCTGCCCCCAGGTGGACGTGCAGGGAAGTGCCAGTAATGATGTCGTAGTCATCTCCCTCAACCAGGCCACCAATGTTGTGGAGAAGAAGGTCCCTGAGATGGAAGAGTAAGATATTAGAACTGATCATATTTTTGTACCACACAATATGGACCACACAAAAGTGTGGGGCTGTTAGACGGGGTCCTTTTGCCCACTTTCAATACTCTATTGCTCTTGCTCCGTCTTTCTCATATGTCTCTCGTTCTCTGTGTCTCTTAGGTCTTTAGGGCGAGTTCTGGGCTGGACCGTGAAGGTCATAGAGATTTCCAGCACCAACAGAGAAGCTGTTGCATCCCGGGAATCTGGGGGCGCCGCCAAGACGTACGTCAGCTTCATTGCCGTGGACGGCGGGGAAGTCATCCCTGCCGAAGACGTCAAAAAGTAAGACCAATGTGTTGTCGAAAATCACTTCATCCACAACAAAGCAGCCCATCCTATAATGAGAAAATCAAAGCCATTGTTGATTAAAGTTTAACTTTGAGGGTGGTGTGTCTGGGGTTGGTCTCATTAAGGGAATTTTTTTGAACATTCTTTAGTAGTTGACATAGACATACAGTGACTGGACGCAACATTGCCTCCACAATGTTCTATTCGGCACGATGAACATCCATGTCTGTTCTACACGATACAAATCTGTCTGAAAAATCTGTAATGTGACGTTGCATTCTCGAGAATAAGCCCCTAATGGCCGTTCTCTGATGCCGCCCACAGCAAGCTGCAGAGCGAGGCGGGCACGGTGAAGGCGGAGCTAGAGAAGGTGTTTGGGGCGGGGCTGGAGCATGTGGTGGAGGAGGAGTCAGCCGACCCCGCCTCTGACCAGGTCATAGTAATTGTCCTGGGGGTCCTGTTCGGCCTGAGCCTGCTGGGATTGGTGGCGATGGTGACGTTCACTGTTATCAAGTGAGTAGCTTATTCATGTTTGCTTAGTGTTTGTTATTAACATTAAGTTAAGATTAGCAAGAAATTACTTATGATAATTAATCTAGCCCTTGCCACTAGCCATATTTGCAATTATGACCCCCTTATCCCTAAAATGACTACGATACAAATTATTCTAGGCTAACCACCGTTTCAACATCTCCATTTCTTTTCAGGTTCAGAAGGATGAAAGAACCCATAGAGGACTCCTGTAGGGAAAGCTTTGACATTGATAGGCGAAATGAATCTTACACGTAAAGTACTGTTGTTTGAATATGCAATACATATGACGTCTTAACTTTAGATTCATTTGTGACTGATTAAATGATGGGATGCAATTGAACGAGTAATATTTCAAATCAAAACTTTCTCATTTTTAGACAGCTACTATGCGAGTTCTTTCTCATCCGCCTTTTCTTCTGCTTTAGAAATAAAGATATGAAGGCATCCGCAACAGGCTCAGAACAGGTAAGAAGCCAGGCCAAACACAGGCCGTTCAAATATGCAGTGCGATTGTTGGTTAAGGGCGATGATCCATGCTGTTGTTTTTTAGGGGCCAAGGCCATGGAGAAAGAGTAAGACTTCACAGGAGGCAGTCCCAGATGGTGACAGCGACAACTCCTCTCTTTAAGTCCCACTGACAACTAAACACAAACAAGCCCACACAATGAATGTGTACCAGAGCAGTGAGACAGATGGAGCAACACTGCAATCAAGGAATGATTAGTTTACTCTGACTTATTGGTTGGCTATTGCACTAATGCTTTGACCGTCAATTGCTGGCTACAGTCTATGCTGCGCCCATATTAGGAGCATTTCTCTGTAAAACAAACAAAGTCCTTTGGCCAATAAATGTAAGAAAAAAGGCACTGATATGAATATGAACATTTTAGCACTAAGAATAGCACTTACTATTAATTATTTTATATGCTAATATATTGTTTGAGTGCTAATGGCTGTATATATTTCCTCTGTCACCAAACATACCTGAACCAACTTTTCACTGCATTTAGGTTTAACTAATAAAAAAGACATACCCTGGATAGAAAGTGTCTTATTATTTTTACTAACATTTTTCTATGCTAATGCTTAGACTCAAACCTTTGAAAATGGCTCGACCTTGAGACAACAGACTCATGTTCATTATGCACCAAACGGAAGAAAACAGATTGAAACGGGACTACCTGGACTTGTCCAATAAGACTCATTTTAGTTTTTTGTTGGATGCTCTAATGAACACTACCCAGATGTCAGCAAAAGGATCAGGATGATTAATGGATCAATATATTATTTTGGAGCCCCCAAATCTGTGCTATTGTACCATTACTATTGTAGGATCTGATGGATGGTGGGGTGTTTCCAAATACTTGTCCTGAAGACAAGGGCGTAACTTTTTGTTGGATATTGGAGGGGGTCAGGGTCAACACCCATCTAGGGGCGGTCCGGGGGCACGCCCCCCCGAAGGATTGTTTTAAAAAATAGCTGTGAAATGATTGTTTCTGGTGAATATATAAGGGAAAATACATAAACAACTGCCCTGATAATTTGTTCAATATACCCCAATCACAACTGACACACCAATATTTTTCTATATTACTTTAAACTGCCTTCTTACTCTTAACCTCTAGGGTATGTGGGACGAAATCGTCCCACCTAGTCAACAGCCAGTGGAATCGAGTGGCGCGATATTCAAATACCTTAGAAATGCTATTACTTCAATTTCTCAAACATGACTATTTTACACCATTTTAAAGACAAGACTCTCGTTAATCTAACCACATTGTCCGATTTCAGGCTTTACAACGAAAGCAAAACATTAGATTATGTCAGGTGAGTACCCAGCCAGAAATAATCACACACCCATTTTTCAAGCTAGCATATAATGTCACAAAAACCAAAACCACAGCTAAATGCAGCACTAACCTTTGATGATCTTCATCAGATGACACTCCTAGGACATTATGTTATACAATACATGCATGTTTTGTTCAATCAAGTTCATATTTATATCAAAAAACAGCTTTTTACATTAGCATGTGACGTTCAGAACTAGCAAACATACCAAAAACTTCCGGTGAATTCACTAAATTACTCACGATAAACGTTCAAAAAAACATACATTATTTTAAGAATTATAGGTACAGAACTCCTTTATGCAATCGTGGTGTCAGATTTTAAAATAGCTTTTCGGCAAAAGCACATTTTGCAATATTCTGAGTAGATAGCTCGCCATCACGGGCTAGCTAATTTGACACCCACCAAGTTTGGCACTCACCAAACTCAGATTTACTATAAGAAAAATTGGATTACCTTTGCTGTTCTTCGTCAGAATGCACTCCCAGGACTTCTACTTCATCCACAAATGTTGTTTTGGTTCCAAATAATCCATAGTTATGTTCAAATATCCTCTGTTTTGTTCTTGCGTTCAAGACACTATCCGAACGGTGACACGCGGACACGTATCGTGACAAAAAAAATTAAAATATTCCATTACCGTACTTCGAAGCATGTTAAACGCTGTTTAAAATACATTTTTATGCGATTTTTCTCGTAAAATAGCGATAATATTCCGACCGGGAGACGTCCTTTTCGTTCAAAGACTGAAAATGTAAAATGGCCTCTTCACGTGCACGCGCACACCCGTCTCATTGTTCTCAGATCGACCACTATCCAAATGCGCTACTGTTTTTCAGGCAGGGGCTGCAGTCATCATTCAACGTTCTGGCGCCTTCTGAGAGCCTATGGGAGCCTTAGAAAGTGTCACGTTACAGCAGAGATCCTCTGTTTTCGATAAAGAGAGTATAGAAGGCCAAGAAATGGTCAGAGAGGGCACTTCCTGTACAGAATCTTCTCAGGTTTTGGCCTGCCATATGAGTTCTGTTATACTCACAGACACCATTCAAACAGTTTTAGAAACTTTAAGGTGTTTTCTATCCAAATCAAACAATTATATGCATATTGTAGTTTCTGGGCAGTAGTAATAACCAGATTAAATCGGGTACGTTTTTTATCCGGATGTGAAAATACTGCCCTCTACCCTAGAGAGGTTAACAGTAAGTCACCACCACACCATTACATTTAAATGTCAAATATATTCTATTTGTGTACCCTTCACCACGCTTGGCTAATACTTGAATAACTTGAATAATTTCTAATACCCAGTGCTTAACTTGGACTGAAATAGGTGCCGGTACTCATTTTTTTAAGCTAATATTCTATAAGAGGAATAGGAGCTCAAGCTGTGTGAGGTGCCGGTACTCCGCTCCGGTGAGATCCTGCCCAAGTCAAGCACTACTTACACCCAATTAATTTACAAGGAGTCGAGGCAATCTGTCCAGAATGTTCTTACTTGGTTACACAACCTGAAATGCTCACCCAATGACCTGTTTGTCCTCTCCCTGCCTTACCATGAATGGTGCTCTTGCTCTCTCTCTATTGGCCATCTTTGAACCCTGCACTTTTTTCCTCTTTGGCATTGGCACATCCATTAAGGGCACTGGCTACTTGCTACTTGTTCACATGGACTCACTGAATGCTGCTCATCTGAAACTGTAGTAGAGAAGGGGAGGAGCCTGATATTGTGCTAGCTAACGTTATAACAATTACACAACATCTCATCACCAATAATTCACTAGTTCCACAACAATATAAGAATACATTTATGAAATGTTAATTTGTTTTTACTCATTTTAAAATTTCTAAACATGTATACATTGGAGCGCTCATGCAAATTGCCGCATTCACGTGCTAGTCGGAACTAGGAAACTTGCTAACTGGTTGTAGTTTACACGGCATATACAGTACCAGTCAAAAGTTAACATACCTACTCATTCAAGGGTTTCTTTATTTTGACTATTTTCTACATAGTAGAATAATAGTGAAGACATCAAAACTATGAAATAACACATGGAATCATGTAGTAACTAAAAAAATCGAAATGTATTTTATATTGTCACGTATACTACCTTTCCGGCACTTGAGGTCGTCAGGCTGCTCCTTATTACGCACACCTGTCACTATCGGTACGCACATCAGCGCCTCAGACTCACCTGGACTCAATCGCCTGCCTGATTACCTTCCCGATATGTATATATCACTCCCTTTGGTTCTTTCTCTAGGCGTTATTAACTCTGTTCCTGTGTCCCATGTCTGTACGCTACTCATTTAGTTATTAAATGCCCTCCCTGTACTTGCTTCCTGACTCCCAGCGTACACTTTACTTATATGAGATTCTTCAAAGTAGCCACCATTTGCCTTGATGACAGCTTTGCACTATTGGCATTCTTTCAACCAACGTCACCAAGAATGCTTTTCAAACAGTCTGGAAGGAGTTCCTACAAATGCTGAGCACTTGTTGACAGCTTTTCCTTCACTCTGCCGTCCAACTCATCCCAAACCATCTCAATTGGTTTGAGATCGGGTGATTGTGGAGGCCAGGTCATCTGATGCAACACTTCATCACTCTCCCAATTGATCAAATAGCCCTTACACAGCCTGGAGGTGTGTTGGGTCATTGTCCTGTTGAAAAACAAATGATAGTCCCACTAGGCGCAAACCAGATGGGATGACATATCGCTGCAGAATGCTGTGGTAGCCATGCTGGTTAAGTGTGCCTTGAATTCTAAATAAATCACAAACAGTGTCACCAGGAAGCACCCCCACACCATCACACCTTCTCCATCCTCCACGGTGGGAACCACACATGCGGAGATCATCCGTTCACCTACTCTGTGTCTCACAAAGACACGGCGGTTGGAACCAAAAATCTCAAAACTCAGATTTCCACTGGTCTAATGTCCATTGCCCGTGTTTCTTGGCCCAAGCAAGTCCTTTAGTATAGGTTTCTTTGCAGCAATTAGACCATGAAGGTCTGATTCACGCAGTCTTCGCTGAACAGTTGATGTTGAGATGTGTCTGTTACTTGAACTCTGTGAAGCATTTATTTGGGCTGCAATTTCTGAGGCTGCTAACTCTAATGAACTTATCCTCCGCAGCAGAGGTAACTCCAGGTCTCCCTTTCCTGTGGCAGTCCTCATGAGAGCCAGTTTCATCATAGCGCTTGGTGGTTTTTATGACTGCACTTGAAGAAACTTAACGTTTCTGACATTTTCCGGATTGACTGACCTTCATGTCTTATAGTAATGATGGACTGTCGTTTCTCTAGTCTTATTTGAGCTGTTCTTGCCATAATATGGACTTGGTCTTTTACCAAATAGGGCCGTCTTCTGTATACCACCCCTACCTTGTCACAACACAACTGATTGGCTCAAACGCATTAAGCAGGAAAGAAATTCCAAAAATTAACAAGGCACACCTGTTAATTGAAAAGCATTCCAGGTGGCTACGTCATGAAGCTGGTTGAGAGAATGCAAAGTGTGCAAAGTTGTCATCAAGGCAAAGGGTGGCTACTTTGAAGAATCTCAAATATAGCATATATTTTGATTTGTTTAACACTTTTTTGGTTACTTCATGATTCCATGTGTTATTTCATAGTTTTGATGTCTTCACTATCATTCTACAATGTAGAAAATAGTCAAAATAAAGAAAAACCCGTGAATGAGGTGTGTCCAAACGTTTGACTGGTACTCTAGTTATCCAGGTCTCAAGACTAACTAAAATCAGAATCCTCCCAAAGTGCAATTTCAACCGTCGCAAACTGAAGATGAACCATCCCAAAATAAAATACCTTGTTTATTTTTATGTTTTGATATGCCAACATGGATCTAGTCTAGGACCTAAGTCATTCACAGTGATTTAAAAGGCTAATAAGAGCAGTGGTGTAAAGTACTTAAGTCATTTTTTAAATTATCTGTACTTTCCTATTTATATTTTGGACAACTTTTTCTTCACTACATTCCTAAAGAAAATAATGTACTTTTAACTCCATACATTGTCCATGAAACCCAAAAGAACTAGTTACATTTTGAATGCTTAGCAGGGCAGGAAAATGGTCCAAGTCATACACTTAAAGAGAACATCCCTTGTCATCCCTACTGCCTCTGATCTGGCAGTCTCACTAAACACAAACGCTTCGTTTGTAAATTATGTCTGAGTGTTGGATTGTGCCCCTGGCTTTCCGTAAATAAGAAAAAAATCGTGCCTTCTCATTTGCTTAATATAAAGAATTTGAAATGATTTATACTTTTACTTTTGATACTTAAGTATATTTTAGCAATTCAATGACTTTTGATACTTAATTATATGGAAAACCAAATACTTTTATTCAAGTAATATTTTACTGGGTGACTTTCACTTTTACTTGAGTCATTTTCTATTAAGGTGAAGTTGAAGTCGGAAGTGTACATACACCTTAGCCAAATACATTTAAACTCAGTTTCACAATTCATGACATTTAATCCTAGTAACAATTCCCTGTTTTAGGTCAGTTAGGATCACCACTTTATTTTAAGAATGTGAAATGTCAGAATAATAGTAGAGAGAATGATTTATTTCAGCTTTTATTTCTTTCATCACATTCCCAGTGGGTCAGAAGTTTACATACACTCAATTAGTATTTGGTAGCATTGCCTTTAAATTGTTTAACTTGGGTCAAACGTTTCAGGTAGCCTTCCACAAGCTTCCCACAATAAGTCAGGTTTGTAGATGTCCTTGCTCACACACATTTTTTCAGTTCACACACAGTCCACAAAGTTTCTATAGGATTTGAGGTAAAGCCATTTTGCCACAACTTTGGAAGTATGCTTGGGGTCATTGTCCATTTGGAAGACCCATTGGCAACCAAGCTTTAACTTCCTTACTGATGTCTTGAGATGTTGCTTCAATATATCCACAATTTTCCTCCTCATGATGCCATCTATTTTGTGAAGTGCACCAGTCCCTCTTACAGCAAAGCACCCCCACAACATGATGCTGCCACCCCCGTGCTTCACGGTTGGGATGGTGTTCTTTGGCTTGCAAGCATTTCCCTTTTTTCTCCGAAAATAACGATGATCATTATGGCCTAACAGTTCTATTTTTGTTTCGTCAGACCAGAGGACATTTCTCCAAAAAGTACAATCTTTGTCCCCATGTACAGTTGCAAACCGTAAGTATGGCTTTTTTATGGCGGTTTTGGAGCAGTGGCCTCCTTCTTGCTGAGCGGCCTTTCAGGTTATGTCGATATAGGACTCGTTTTACTGTGGATATAGATACTTTTGCACCGGTGTCCTCCAGCATCTTCACAATGTCTTTTGCTGTTGTTCTGGAATTTATTTGCACTTTTCGCACCAAAGTACGTTCAGAATCCGTCACCTTCCTGAGCGGTATGATAGCTGCGTGGTCCCATGATGTTTATACTTGCGTACTATTGTTTGTACAGATGAACATGGTACCTCCAGGCATTTAGAAATTGCTCCCAAAGATGAACCAGACTTGTGGAGGTCTAGAATTTTCTTTCTGTCTTGGCTGATTTCTTTTGATTTTCCCATGATGTCAAGCAAAGAGGCACTGAGTTTGAAGGTACACCTCCAATTGACTCAAATGATGTCAATTAGCCTATCAGCAGCTTCTTAAGCCATGACATCATTTACTGGAATTTTCCAAAACTGTTTAAAGGCACAGTCAACTTAGTGTATGTAAACTTCAGACCCACTGAAATTGTGATACAGTAAATTATAAGTGAAATAATCTGTCTGTAAACAATTGTTGGAAAAATTACTTGTGTCATGCACAAAGTGGATGTCCTAACCGACTTGCCAAAACTATAGTTTGTTAACAAATGTGTGGAGTGGTTAAAAAAATTAGTTAATGACGCCAACCTAAGTATATGTTCCGACTTCAACTTGTATAGACTTGGAATCACTGGCCACTTTAATAATGGAACACTAGTCACTATAATGTTTAAATAATGCCTACAGTATATACTGCTTTACTCATCTCATATATATATATATATATATATATATATATATATATATATATATATATATACATACTGTATTCTACTCTACTGTATTTTAGTCAATGCCACTCCATTGCTCAATCTAATATTTCTTAATTCCATTATTTTACTTTTAGATGTGTGTATTGTTGTGAATTGTTAAGATACTACTGCGCTGTTGGAGCTAGGAACACAAGCATTTCGCTACACACGCAATAACAATGCTAAATACGTGTATGTGACCAATAAAATTATTTGATTTGTGTGCCTTTCCAAATCATGCATTTACCCAAGATGGACCAATCAAGTTGTAGAAAAATCACAGATGATCAATGGAAACAGGATGCACCTGAGCTCAATTACAAGTCTCATAGCAAAAGGGTCTGAATACTTGTAAATAATGTTTATTATTTTTAAAATGTAATTCGTAGTCCAGCAGCCCAAGACAATCCTAGTCATATTAGCAACCCATGCTAGCTGTTGCATCTTTAGATCTCCCCTCTTTCTAAATGCTCATCTCGGTCACATAATACCACTGACATACGGTGCGCTTTTTACGACGGCTCCCGCCAATTGCATTTTGGAACATTCGAGTGTAGCCTATACTGCATTGTGCGCATTTATGCGCTTACCATGGGCCGGCGCAGCCAAAAGCATATTTGGCAGTGGGGAGATACGATCATAAAATAAGGAACTGATTCTGTGGTGCAAAGCCAGAAAGCCTGTAGGTGCTTGGCGCTTTACAGTGGGAAACCAAACTTATCATGGCATATTATTGGGGGGGTTGAAATTGACCCGTTGTACCGCAAATCACACACCTGCCCGAAGGGTCCCTGTGTAAGCTGGTCTTCAGTACCCTGTAACAAATCAACACAAATTTAACAGGATGTTATGATAAAATACCGTCAACATACACACACAGGTCTCTCAAGACCAGGATCGGGAAATGTAGAGTAACGCTATGTCATCTCCTCAAGGACAGTTTCTAGACTGTGTATCTGTTTCAAAACAGTGATCTAGCATTGGGGTGTGCACGACTTTCACCATCACAACATACGACCCAGTCAGACAGATTGTTAAGGTGTAAAGTAAAACCAGACGGAGTAAAAAAAACAAGAGCAGAGCTAATAGCAGCGGCCATTTTGTCACAGTCTCCCCAAATACCTCTCTCAAAACTGCTGCAGTCCAAGGATCAGGTTTCTCTAGAAAACATACTCCATCTAAATGCGATACATTTGATTTGATAAAGACAAGGTTCAATTACACAGCAGTGTAACGCATAGTGTAATGTGTCTGGAAACATTCTAGTAAACCTTACGACCATGGTGAAGGCTTGGGGCGGCAGGTAGCCTAGTGGTTAGAGCGTTGGGGCCAGTAACCGAAAGGTTACTAGATCGAATCCCCGAGCTGACAAGGTAAAAATCTGTCGTTCTTCCCCTGAACAAGGCAGTTAACCCACTGTTCCTAGGCCATCAGTGTAAATAAGAATTTCTTCTTAACTGACTTGACTAATTAAATAAAGATTAAATAAAAATAATAAAAGGCTGTATGGGGGAATCCTTAAAACAGTAAGTCAATCACATTGCTAAATCAATCTGATTTACTCCAGGATGTTTGAGGATGCTATAGAAAATGTATCATAGCTCATTGTCGTTTCCAGTTCATAATTATACATATTACAATTTATTAATTCATCCTATATTGAAAAAAAATAAAATAAAACCAGAAGCAAGAAGGACAATATGGAATGTATTTTCAGTAAATAAAATAAAGCTCCTACTGTCACACCAAGTCTGCTTTATTTCACCCACAGATATCGTGTCAAATAAAGCACCATTATATATATATAAAGATATATATATCTATCGTTTTCATATACACCGCCAGGCAACAACTAGAGAAGATTCTTTACAGAATCAAGTTTCTTGTGGTTCTTTTTTAATGTACAGGTAAACTTAGTTTGGATATTAACCACAGAAAAAAGCAAGGCAACTTTTGCCTCTTTCATAAAGTACAAAACTGGCACAGAGGACACCATTTTATACAGAGTAAAAATGCAATCAAATTAAATTGCATACAGAAGAGACTAAAATTTCTGTAAACCTTTCCCCATTACAGCAACCTCAAACAAATAAAACACTTCAAAAAGAACTCTGAAATCAGTTAAAAAAAAACAACGTTATTTTTGCCCTTAGAAAAAATGTGCTATAGTTTTTTATAACTTGATCTTTTTCGTCCAATGGATCGGCGGCTGTGCATGTTTATAGTCATTTGGGAGCATGCCGTCTAGCGCCTTCTTCTGTCATTGAAGCCGGAGAAGAGAGATCACGTGACATACCGGAGCACAAGAGCCAATCGATAGAAACACATCAGCAGAGGCCAACGCAACACACAGAGAAAAGGGAAACGACAAACGAAAGGATGAAAACAGGGAAAGAAAAGTGTTAAACGAAAGAGCATAATTAATTTAGAGAAAAGAAATAACAGACAAAAAAAAGATATTAAAAGGGCTCATGGTGCTGACAATAATAATGGTGATGTCACGAGGAGGCGGAGCAGGGCCCTTTCCCAGATAGTTTTGTAACCACGGCGATAGTGGCCTCCACTGTCCTGTAGAGCATTTCCAGTGTGTCCGGAGGCGGGGCCGAGTTTGTCAGAGCCTGCGAGGGGGCGTGGCTACTGCACCCTGGGACCTCCGGCCCCTCTCCTGCCAGCCCCAGGGCAGATGGGAAGGCCAGGTCCTCCGAGGCCAGGGCGGCCGAGCCTCCGCAAGTCTTAGAGCCCGTCTCCCTCTCCTCCTTTGTCTCAGCCATTGCCGCCGTTGCTTCCCTCCTCTCTTCCTCCTCCGCTCCTGCCATCGCTGCCTGCTGAGTCTGAGACAACTGAAGCTCCTCCCCCCCCTGTCCGCCGCCGTACGACAACTCTCCCGTCTCCGGGAGGGAGGAAGAGGATGATGATGAGGACGACGAGGAAGAGGAAGCCTCCATTTTCTCCTCCTTGGGGGAGGTGTCCCCTGGGGGTTGGCTGCAACTGGTGGCAGCGGTAGGATCCGGTGAGGGCGGGTCGTGCTCGGTTCCCGGGTCGATGAGGGACGAGGAGTCCCGTGTCTCTGTGTCCGAGGTGCTGGTGGGAGTCAGTGCCTCCTGGTGCTCCGGCTTCAGCTCGACACATGGGGGGAGGGATGAGGCGGCGGCGCAGGTGGGTCCGGAAACGGTCACACCCCCGGTGCTGGTGCCCGCGCTGGTGCCCTCCCCGGGGCCGTCGTCGCTACTCATCCGCCGGCGCTTCACTGGGGTGGCGCCCTCTTCCTCCGCTGAGAGAGAAGAAACTCAGGTGATTAACCTTCACATTGTGTACAGGTACTGCCATCATTAGCATTTTCAACTTCAATTCATCATTTCCCAACGAGTTTAAATGATAGAGTCCAACCCTGTTATGTGACAATAGGCTGAAAGGGACACCACACTTGACTACCATCAAAGCGTTTAAATGTTTCATGTTTGTGACAGTATACTGTATGCATGAGTGTGTGTCGTACCTTTGGCCTTGCGGTCCTTGGCCTCCTGTTCGAGCGCGCTGCGTTGCTGCACACAGGCGCTACACTTGGACAGCAACTCCTGCAGGGCCGGACCCAGAGCCGGGTCCAGCACCTGGGGTGTGTGTATGGACAACATCAACGCCAACGCTCGCAGGTCCTAAAGAGAGGGAGGTAGAGAGACAAAAGAACCGAAAGTGAATAAGGCGCGAATAGTGCATCATCAGAATGTGAATAAGGCGCGAATAGTGTATGAATAAGGGGTACAGACAGCGTTGAGGAGGCCGCTGGTCTTGCTCAGCTCCAGGCGGTGCGAGGCCAGCTCGGGCTGTAGGCTGTGGTACTCGTTCAGCAGGTTGGTCACCAGCAGACTGATCAGGTTGGCGCAGCTGGGGCCTGACAGCACCTGGCTCTGGACCTGAGAGATGACACACACACTTACGGTCATGCACTCGCAAGGCACATCAACTTGGTATTTAAAGTAGCAAGGGGTTGGCCTGAGTCCCAGATCAGATTATGCCGTCTCGCCAACATCATTGGGGTCATTTGAAGTTGATAAGATGGCAAAACAGATCTGGGACTCAGGCTACGCATGAAACCTTGGTAAAGGGTGCACTTCGTCATTGGATGCATAAATGAAATTACAGGCTATAAACAGGCTAAAGCAGAGGCTGTCAGCGTTGAAATAAACGGATGGTAGCGATGGCTCCAAGATGGCTACCTTGTGCAGGAAGCAGGTGAGGAAGGAGTAGGCCATGTTGTTGTTGAGGAAGGTCCTCTCATCCATCAGGATGCACTTGATGTACTCGCCGAAGGCCGGGTCCTCGCACAGTAGCTTCACACACGTCTTAGCCAGGGCTGACTACAGAACAGTACAGGAGATGTCAGTGACAGTGTACAATTAGTGTGTTTGTAGATTTAGATGCGGGTTAAGTGTATTTGAGATGCGCGTTAAGTGTGTTTCAGATGTGTGTTAAGTGTGTTTGCAAGTGAGAGAAATAGTGTGAGTGACTGTATTTGAGTGAGTGTTTGTGTTAAAGTGTGTGTTCGCACGTCTGTGTAAGTGTGTGTTATTTACCTGAGACTGGCAAAGCTCCGTCCACAGCTTGGGGAAGAGGGCCAAGTGCAGAGGCAAGCCCTCGTACGCTATCAGGACACCTGGAGTCAGAGAGACATGGTCATATTGGAGACCCCAGATACACACATACACAACCATAGAGCCTCTTAGGTCATTAGATAGAGAAACATTAGAAATGCATCCACACACAAACCCCCACTTACTCAGTTTGACAAGGGTCTCTGTGAACTTCTCGCAGTTGATGGCGACTCGACAAAGCAGGTGGATGAACTGGTGGTAAGACAGAAAGTAGTCTTGGAGCATCCGGTCATACACCTCATCTTTACCCTGAGAGAGGAAGGAGCGAGAGGAGGTAGGGGAGAGAGGAAGGGGAGAGAGAGGAAGGGGAGAGAGAGAAAGGGGAGAGAGAGAAAGGGGAGAGAGAGAAAGGGGAGAGAGAGAAAGGGGAGAGAGAGAAAGGGGAGAGAGAGAAAGGGGAGAGAGAGAAAGGGGAGAGAGAGAAAGGGGAGAGAGAGAAAGGGGAGAGAGAAAGGAGAGAGAGAAAGGAGAGAGAGAAAGGAGAGAGAGAAAGGAGAGAGAGAAAGGAGAGAGAGAAAGGAGAGAGAGAGACATGGAAGTTGATGATCATTGTCAACGACAGCAAGAAGACCACACTAGCGCAAACATACACACGGAATGAACAGACCTTGAACTGCGAAGAAACATCAGCTGCGGCCCTACCGGGCACCGTTTCCACTTATCCAACCATTCTTTTAACCAGGTAGGACACATTTCATTTAAGAGAAGACACCAGGTAAGCTATCGAGAACAATCTCCCCAAAAACAAAGATCCTCTTCAGCATTAAGACCACTGGTCTGTTAACTACCATCAATACTTAAGATGAAGACAGTCTTTGGCACAAAGCTCATGTTAAGAAACTGATGAATCGGCCAAGAGACAAAGCAGTGGTACTATTCAGAGAGACACACCTTGCTGGTCTCCACCATGGAAGGCAGGAGGCACATGTTGAGTTCAGGACGAGGGGGTCTGATGATGTTCTTGCCTCCCATCAGCTTGATGTTCTCTCTGCAGGGCAGGTAAGGCCCAAAGGACACTGTGTACAAAGAGACAGTCACATTCACACAAATCACAGAGGGACAAATCCTACCTGGTCTCACGCAAATCTACAGCAACATTTAAGTCAACGGGAGATTTGGACAAAAAAAACATGTTTATTTTCTCTCTCAATATCTGCAGGACAGTCAGAGACTCCCCGGTACTCTGGCCTGCACTAGGAGAACCAGAGGCTACAGACAGAGCCAGGGTTCTTATGACAGCATGCTGCTACATATAATACGTCAACTGTGTAGTCTTCTTCATCATTATTATTTTCATGATTGCTTGTGTTGGTCCTCGTTAACTTGCGTCAGTACATTAGTTGTTAGCGTAGCAGTTGGAGAGGGACTCACTGGGGATGTTGCTGTGGTGGTAGGTGCAGTGGTTGTGCTGCAGGAAGGGCACCAGCGTGTGCAGGAAGTCATGGGGACTCAACAGGACCAGCTCCTTCAGGACATCTGGACGGGGGGGGGGGGGGGGACGGGACAGAAACACACAGGAACTAGTTGTGGCATCACGTCGAGGGATTTGAATTGTTCCAAAGGTCTATTGTATATACGATGTGGAATAGTTTAGAGGGGAAATGTGGTCAAATATTATCCAAATGGTGTGTGTGTGTTCTCTCACCCAGGCAGGCGTTGCGGAGCTCCGGGGGGCTGTAGGAGTTGAGGAGGGTGAGCAGCTTGTGGGCGAAGTCAATCCTCTCCTGCCACTGGATAAGAGCCTGCTTCACGTCTATAGGAGAACAGTTATACAGAGACGTTACACCAGGGTCCTTAAATAAAAAGGCTGTGACAGAAGAACACAGGGCTTATTCACAAGGGGGTGAATCCTAACTTTCACTTCAGTCAAATATTCTCTTAGTCATTAGCATTGATGTCAATGGGAGACAGAACATTTGACTTGGAAAGGTAGGTGGTCAGTATAGAATAAATATCTTCAAAGTAACGACTCGGGATGTCGGTTGTGACATGAAAGCTTAGTTTTAGTAATAATACTTGTTCACATTTTACCACTTTAGATTCTACAAAACAATAAAAAAAGTTGCTAGCGAAAGCCAGGATACTTGTCACATAACTGGCGTGTTCTTTTTTTAAAAACTTCCTGTCGCAAGGCATTCTGGTACTTGCAGTCAATAGCGTAATCCAATACTAACTTATACAACAGAAATATGTACATAGTTCTCTCAATCTCCATCACATGAATTCTACAAATATTTTACTCTTACATATAAAATATCTTTAGATACAGCTCAATGAATAAACATGAACTCTGTAACCCATTAAAGTTACAACATCCAGAGAGGGGGAGTGTGGGTAGCTTTTGCTGACCTTTGCGCTGCAGATAGGGCCGCGTGGCCTTGAGTACCGACAGGAAGATGGACAGCAGCTCCACCAGGTCCCCCGTCACATGACACGCTGTGGCCTCGTGGTACATCATGTGCAGGGTGTTGAACGACTAGAGAGAGAGAGAGAGAGAGAGAGAGAGAGAGAGACAGAGAGAGAGAGAGAGAGAGAGAGAGAGAGAGAGAGAGACAGAGAGAGACACAGAGAGAGAGACAGAGAGAGAGACAGAGAGAGAGAGACACAGAGAGACACAGAGAGAGAGACAGAGAGAGAGACAGAGAGAGAGACAGAGAGAGAGACAGAGAGAGACAGAGAGAGACAGAGAGAGACACAGAGAGACACAGAGAGACACAGAGAGACACAGAGAGACAGAGAGAGACAGAGAGAGACAGAGAGAGACAGAGAGAGACACAGAGAGACACAGAGAGACACAGAGAGACACAGAGAGACAGAGAGACACAGAGAGACACAGAGAGACACAGAGAGACACAGAGAGACACAGAGAGACAGAGAGAGACAGAGAGACACAGAGAGACACAGAGAGACAGAGAGAGACAGAGAGACACAGAGAGACACAGAGAGACACAGAGAGACACAGAGAGACAGAGAGAGACAGAGAGAGACAGAGAGACACAGAGAGAGACAGAGAGAGAGAGAGAGACACAGAGAGACAGGTCAAATGACAGGCAACAGTTTATGTTTGAAATTAAACCTACATTGACGCTTAACGTTCCTACACTTTACAGTAAAATATCATTTTACTGGATACAGTTCACAATGAAGAAACTATCAAACTACTGACATTATTTGCAGGGTGTTGAATGACTGCAGGATGCAGAGAGAGGGAGAGAGGGAGGGAGGGAGGGAGAGGGGGAGGGAGAGGGGGAGGGAGGGAGGGAGGGAGGGAGGGAGGGAGGGAGGGAGGGAGGGAGGGAGGGAGGGAGGGAGGGAGGGAGGGAGGGAGGGAGGGAGGGAGGGAGGAGGGAGGGGCATGTCAAAGGACAGGACATGATTTATGTAACAGCTGATGTCATGATGAACCTCTATAAACACCCTTTAGTTTGAGAAACTATATTGGATATAAACTACATTAAAAAGCTCATATTATTAACCCGTTAACTCCAACCAAGTCTTGATTTCCGCTTTCACTCGGCTGAGTGATGAACGAGACTTGGAAATGTGACGAGTCTACCCCCAACCCCACTTTCCTAAAACAAACTCAGAATTATAATAAACAAGCCAGGGAAATGATGCAATGTATAAATGGTTCAATATAAGCCTGATGACCATAACTAGTAAACGTGTGCAGAAGGTCTCGTCGTACCTCTGTCATCAGGATGAGTCCTCTGTTGAAGACCACCAGTAGTCTGTCCTCGTCGTTCTCCAGTAACACACGGAAGGCACTGGGAATGAAGACACAAAACACCAGATACATTATATCATAGACATATACAGGATTTCACACAGCTTTCATTTCAAAAGAAACACCGTGCCCATGTGATTCTCTAAAAAGGCATCAGTCATCTCTCTGGTTAGGTTACCATGTGATTCTCTAAAAAGGCATCAGTCATCTCTCTGGTTAGGTTACCATGTGATTCTCTAAAAAGGCATCTCTCTGGTTAGGTTACCATGTGATTCTCTAAAAAGGCATCTCTCTGGTTAGGTTACCATGTGATTCTCTAAAAAGGCATCTCTCTGGTTAGGTTGCCATGTGATTCTCTAAAAAGGCATCTCTCTGGTTAGGTTACCATGTGATTCTCTAAAAAGGCATCAGTCATCTCTCTGGTTAGGTTACCATGTGATTCTCTAAAAAGGCATCAGTCATCTCTCTGGTTAGGTTACCATGTGATTCTCTAAAAAGGCATCAGTCATCTCTCTGGTTAGGTTACCATGTGATTCTCTAAAAAGGCATCTCTCTGGTTAGGTTACCATGTGATTCTCTAAAAAGGCATCTCTCTGGTTAGGTTACCATGTGATTCTCTAAAAAGGCATCTCTCTGGTTAGGTTACCATGTGATTCTCTAAAAAGGCATCAGTCATCTCTCTGGTTAGGTTACCATGTGATTCTCTAAAAAGGCATCAGTCATCTCTCTGGTTAGGTTACCATGTGATTCTCTAAAAAGGCATCTCTCTGGTTAGGTTACCATGTGATTCTCTAAAAAGGCATCTCTCTGGTTAGGTTACCATGTGATTCTCTAAAAAGGCATCTCTCTGGTTAGGTTACCATGTGATTCTCTAAAAAGGCATCTCTCTGGTTAGGTTACCATGTGATTCTCTAAAAAGGCATCTCTCTGGTTAGGTTACCATGTGATTCTCTAAAAAGGCATCTCTCTGGTTAGGTTACCATGTGATTCTCTAAAAAGGCATCTCTCTGGTTAGGTTACCATGTGATTCTCTAAAAAGGCATCTCTCTGGTTAGGTTACCATGTGATTCTCTAAAAAGGCATCTCTCTGGTTAGGTTACCATGTGATTCTCTAAAAAGGCATCTCTCTGGTTAGGTTACCATGTGATTCTCTAAAAAGGCATCTCTCTGGTTAGGTTACCATGTGATTCTCTAAAAAGGCATCTCTCTGGTTAGGTTACCATGTGATTCTCTAAAAAGGCATCTCTCTGGTTAGGTTGCCATGTGTTCATATTTTAAAGCTCTGCAGATGCTTCTTATCTGGGCCGTGTTCATTTGGGCATGCAAATGTTTTTAAAACGTTTTGCAACAAATGATTGTGTCCTATTGGACAATTCCAGGTAGTCCCTGTTTGTCCTTTTTCTTCCATGTGGTGCCTTATGAACATGACCCTGGTGGCAAGTGTGAGTGAGCAGGTTCCCCCTCCCTTGCCCCCTGTGCGCGATCTCCCCTCTCTCTGTGTCTGTCTGTGTGTGTGTGTGTTCTCCTCTCTGTGTGTGTGTGTGTGTTCTCCTCTCTGTGTGTGTGTGTGTGTTCTCCTCTCTGTGTGTGTGTGTGTTCTCCTCTCTGTGTGTGTGTGTGTGTGTTCTCCTCTCTGTGTGTGTGTGTGTTCTCCTCTCTGTGTGTGTGTGTGTGTGTGTGTTCTCCTCTCTGTGTGTGTGTGTGTGTGTGTTCTCCTCTCTGTGTGTGTGTGTGTGTGTGTTCTCCTCTCTGTGTGTGTGTGTGTGTGTGTGTTCTCCTCTGTGTGTGTGTGTGTGTGTGTGTGTGTGTGTGTGTTCTCCTCTCTGTGTGTGTGTGTGTGTTCTCCTCTCTGTGTGTGTGTGTGTGTGTGTGTGTTCTCCTCTCTGTGTGTGTGTGTGTGTGTGTTCTCCTCTCTGTGTGTGTGTGTGTGTGTGTTCTCCTCTCTGTGTGTGTGTGTGTGTGTGTTCTCCTCTCTGTGTGTGTGTGTGTGTGTGTGTTCTCCTCTCTGTGTGTGTGTGTGTGTGTGTTCTCCTCTCTGTGTGTGTGTGTGTGTGTGTTCTCCTCTCTGTGTGTGTGTGTGTGTGTGTGTTCTCCTCTCTGTGTGTGTGTGTGTGTGTGTTCTCCTCTCTGTGTGTGTGTGTGTGTGTGTTCTCCTCTCTGTGTGTGTGTGTGTGTGTGTGTGTGTGTTCTCCTCTCTGTGTGTGTGTGTGTGTGTGTTCTCCTCTGTGTGTGTGTGTGTGTGTGTGTTCTCCTCTGTGTGTGTGTGTGTGTTCTCCTCTCTGTGTGTGTGTGTGTGTTCTCCTCTCTGTGTGTGTGTGTGTGTGTTCTCCTCTCTGTGTGTGTGTGTGTGTTCTCCTCTCTGTGTGTGTGTGTGTGTGTGTGTGTTCTCCTCTCTGTGTGTGTGTGTGTGTGTGTGTTCTCCTCTGTGTGTGTGTGTGTGTTCTCCTCTGTGTGTGTGTGTGTGTTCTCCTCTGTGTGTGTGTGTGTGTTCTCCTCTGTGTGTGTGTGTGTGTGTGTTCTCCTCTCTGTGTGTGTGTGTGTGTGTTGTCCTCTTGTGTGTGTGTGTGTGTGTTCTCCTCTGTGTGTGTGTGTGTGTGTTCTCCTCTCTGTGTGTGTGTGTGTGTTCTCCTCTCTGTGTGTGTGTGTGTGTTCTCCTCTCTGTGTGTGTGTGTGTGTGTGTGTGTGTTCTCCTCTCTGTGTGTGTGTGTGTGTGTGTTCTCCTCTCTGTGTGTGTGTGTGTGTTCTCCTCTCTGTGTGTGTGTGTGTGTGTGTGTGTTCTCCTCTCTGTGTGTGTGTGTGTGTGTGTGTTCTCCTCTCTGTGTGTGTGTGTGTGTGTGTGTTCTCCTCTCTGTGTGTGTGTGTGTGTGTGTGTGTTGTCCTCTCTGTGTGTGTGTGTGTGTGTGTGTTGTCCTCTCTGTGTGTGTGTGTGTGTGTGTGTTGTCCTCTCTGTGTGTTACCTGATGAGTGTGGTCCAGCAGGAGCGTCCGTCCAGGCAGCGGAGGTAGCAGCTGATGGTGGTCTTCTTAAACTGCTTGACGTCCTCCAGCTCCTCCTCCCTCATGTCCGACCGCTGGGCCACAAACAGCTGCATCAGGTTGAACAGCTCCTCCACCGCCTGCAGGGGGACAAACACACCAGACACACCAGACACACCAGCCACACCAGACACACCAGACACACCAGACAGTGGTCAGAGATTCAACAGAGACAAACGCAAATCAACCTCATACAGGAGTCAGAGAGCCCATCTAGAAACATCAGCCCCCACTACTACCCATCTGATCTCTTCAGGAAGTGCCTAGGGGATGTTTCTGGACAGGGCACATGACTGAGGGGGTCATGGACATAGGCAGTATAACAGAGGGGTAAGATAGTTGCCTGAGGCAGTAAGAGAAAACAGATAGATTGACAGTCACACACCAGCACCCAGTCAAATCAGGTAATCTTCCCATTATACACAAAGGGACAGAGTCAGTCAGACCACCCACCCCTGGGTACTGGCTGGCGTGCGGCGTCAGGTTCTTGAAGGCCCACTGGATGTTCTGGTGCGAGGCCAGCTGACGGGTGAAGGCGGGCGACTGCTCGCAGCACATCCTCAGGATGCCGTAGTACGCCGGCAGCATTCCCCGGTTGAACAGCACCACCTGTTGGGAAAGCAGGCTTTCAGACTCGCCTCTAGCGACTTGTGTTCCTGCTAGTAACATTTGTACATTTACAACTTGTTCCTGGATAAACAGCTAAGAAAAGTTTCAGAGACCGCCGCTCAACGCTAGTCGAAGACGCTTCTTTGCACTGAAGGTTAAAACTACTGAACTGTTGGACGTAGGTGCAGGGAGTTGGGTAAACATGAAGTTGGAATGGACAGTAGTCTGTGGCAGTAGCGTGGAAGCATTAGTCCTAAAAGTGGTTGTGGAAAACGTGCACCACACAACTCATCACCTACTGGAGGTAGAATTATGCAACTTCCTAAACATGCTTCAGATTGGTATCGCCTTTGCCCATTTTAGTGTCATGCTTCCCAACGGTTGACCAAGTGGTACTGGTCCTATTGCTAGGACCTCTGCTCGCATCTAGATTTACATTTTTATAATTAGGCTGTCTTTGCAGCTATATTTATTATTTCCACCTCCTGGTCGTCGTGGTCGGCCAGGATGTAGTTGAAGGCGATGTTCTTAGTGACCACGGCGTTCTGGACGACCAGCCGGACGTTCTCGGGACACTCCATACAGACGTTGTGCCAGAAGGAGAGCAGGGCCTGCTTGTTGTGGTTCGTGGCGATGGCTGGTTCAGACAGCTTGGGCTGACAGAGAAACATGGAGAAAGATCAGACAAGTGTTCTTACTGCAGCTGAATTATTTCATTACTATCACTAATGTTATTCTTCAATAAGGTGTGTGTAGGTGAACACACCACAGAGGAAGAGAAACCAAACAAATCTAAAAGTAGTTGATATGCTTCATTGTTTTATTTGAAGTGTACGCCTTGAGATGTACTAAACACCTGTATTTATTGTAGTGTAGTGCGGTGAACGCACAGACAAACTTCTAATGACTTTATGAATAATATGCAAATATAATACTAGTCTAATTTATCGCACTCAACTCTTCCCGAAGCAAACAAAGCCCTTTCACCCTCCCATCCCCTCACCTGGAAGAGGTTCCACAGGTCCATGAAGTAACCGGAGAACATGAGCTTCTCCGTCTTGGAGATGAGGCAGTAGGTCATGAAGCTGAAGTACTGCACCAGCTTGGTGGTCCCATGCACCGCCGCGTCCACGTACAGCTTGGCCCGGCCCAGCAGGCCCAGAAGCAGGTTGTACACCTGGTATAGGAGCCAAGGGAAAGACTGGAGATATTATTCTCTATTTTTCATACAAAATAACCATAACTTCAAAACGGTTCCTCTGAAACACGGACACTTCAATCTAATCGTTGTACATGCATAATACAATTTCTTCAAAAGACACAGTTAGTCTCCTTTATGGGTTGTAAATTAAATCCACTAATCCCAGTTTCAACAAAATATCTGTACTTGAAGTCTTCGAAATAGAAGATATCATCCAAAGTCTGAGCAGGTGATCAGAAAATACCAGGATATGGATATTATTGCAGAGACCTGATTGGTCCACTAATGATGGACACCGTTTGACCTGACCCCATTTTAACTGTATAATTAGCTCATTAGTGGTAGTAATCTTGTTGTGGGTTAGGTTGTTGGAGCTTATGTGTTATTGTAGCGACAAGGGGATGTACAAAGTGTCGGTCTCAGGTCACACACCGTTGGTGCTGTATATGAACACTAAGGAAGTAGGTAAGAGAGCAACAGTCAGGTTGATGTTAAGCCAAGTTAGTTTGTGAGCAACAAGGGCAAGGAGAGGTGGAACTCAACATCAATGTGAGGACAAGAGTTGAAGAGGGAGGAAACATCTGTGGGGGACCAGAGGGGCCCCAGCGACACTAACTACAGCTCTCTCTCTCACACAGACACACACTCGGCCACAGAAGGTTCTGGACACCAACAAGAGAGGCACAGACCTAGTTTCCGTCCAGCAACAGAGACTCATTGTTTATCTTAGACTTACAAGAAGGGGAAATCCGCCTAGTCGGGGTATAAATATATATGCTTGTGTAACTTGCACGCAGGGACGGTCCTTGCCTTTCTGCCGCCCTAGGCGAGACAACAAAAAAACGTCCAAAAGACGTCGCCTCATGCTTGTATTTTACAGTTTTTTTTTTTACCAGGTAAGTTGACTGAGAACACATTCTCATGTACAGCAACGGCCTGGGGAATAATTACAAGGGAGAGGAGGGGGATGAATCAGCCAATTGGAAGCTGGGGATGATTAGGTGGCCATGATGGTATGAGGGCCAGCTTGGGAATTTAGCCAGGACACCGGGGTTAACACCCCTACTCTTACGATAAGTGCCATGGGATCTTTAGTGACCACAGAGAGTCAGGACACTCGTTTAATGTCCCATCCAAAAGACAGCACCGTACACAGGGCAGTGTCATGGGGTATTGGGATATTTTTTAGACCAGAGGTAAAGAGTGCCTCCTACTGGCCCTCCAACACCACTTCCAGCAGCATCTGGTCTCCCATCCAGGGACTGACCAGGACCAACCCTGCTTAGCTTCAGAGGCAAGCCAGCAGTGGGATGCAGGGTGGTATGCTACTGGCTTACTGGGGTGCAGCCTACCATGTCGGCCAGCCCTGGAATTTTATGAATACCCATACACATGGTAGGCCCACCATTTGGAAAACAGGCCGTTGCATTGGCATTATTAGTCCCGATTCCTGTGACTAATCAATTTGGCTATTTAAGCTCTGAATATCAGCTACCCAACTTCATCAGGAGTTATCGTGAGCCTATTTGAAATGTGTTTGCACAACAGGAAATGCAGAAATATTTGAATTTTTCGCTATGATCAACTGGTCAAAAAAATGTACAGATACAAACTTGAAACCACTGATCATGACAACGGGGTGATAGTAGATTCTAGACAGTCCATTTTACTCTGACCTGACCTGTTTTTAGGATACGTTGTTTGTTAACGTGACAGGGTATTTTTTATGTGATTGGGCGCCATTTCATTTGATCAGAGAAACCTGCATGATGTAAAAAGTGTCTGTCTTAATAAATTGTCAAATTGTATCTGCAGCCTGTAGACTACAGAAAAGGCTACGTGCTCATTCTACCATATGCTTTATCGGCTACATGATTTGCGTTACGATTTTCCTTTTGACCGAATGTTGGTGGAGCGCCGCATCTCTGCAATAGCACCCTGGAGAAGCGCGCTGGAAATGGACAAGCACAATATTTTACGCCCCCCTTTTCTCGGTGTCCGTCTGTACCATGAGTAGAACCGAACACTAATAGAACACAGGACTGCAGTGAGTACCCGTACCTGGTGGAGCACCACGGTGGTGTCGGGGGACAGGGGCAGGTCCCGCGTGGGGAGGTGGAGGGAACGCGTGGAGCGGAACATCTGGCGGAACGAGTTGCTGGGAATCAGGGAGACCAGGAGGTAGGCTGCCGCTAGAGGGACAGAGGGACAATTCAGAGTTAGAGAAGCATTTTGTCTAAATGACTGTCCTTTTTATATTTCCAGGCTAACTACACACAATTGTTATTTTGCTAGAGTGAGAAGAGAATGATGGGGGATGAGTGCAGTGGTACCTAGCACTCTGTTGGTTCTCTGTGAGAGGTGGGGATGGAAGCGAGAGAGGGAGTAACAAATAACACACAAGATGAAAGGGCACTTTTGTAACCCGTTTAGGGCATTGTTTTATGGGGAGCTTTTGTAACCTACACTATATATACACAAAAGTATGTGGACACGCTGCTGACAGCTGTATAAAATCGAGCATAGACAAGCATTGGCAGTAGAATGGCCTTACTGAAGAGCTCAGTGACTTTAAAAACGTTGGACGGGCTTCCCTGATAGAGCTGCCCCGGTCAACTGTAAGATCAGATGGATGCAGGAATGATTGCGCAAGGCCAGGGGTCAAAGCACCACATAGCTTAACCATGGAAATGCTGAACAGGATGGAGTGGCGTTGTGTTGTAGTGAAATCTGTATTTAATGTTTGCTTTATGGACTTCTTTCAAAGACGTCGTTGCAGCGCCATCTACTTGCTGTATTTATTTCCTTGTTTTTGAGAGAAACTCCTACTCAAATGAATTTATTTCCTTTGTTATTGTTGACGTCAACGTTTTTATTCTGATACCACTATTTTTGTACTATACTCTTGTTTTATTCTGTTGAATGAAAGGCTGAGAGACCACAGCCCAATTTGGACTGCATGTTAAGAGGCTGCATGTTTCATCTGAGAAGTACGTGTTCGGCAAGTGGAAATATGTCTGATAAGCAGTAAGAAGTTCGCTTTATGATCCTTCGAGGTCGGCTCTTCCTATCATTCTGAATCCAAATTCACCAAGCGTTGGATTGTTCACCCACTTATATAAACCTTCCATTGATCTCACTGTGCAATCATTACACAAGGACTGTGAGGAGAATGTGTATACAGAAGATCCCAGAAGAAAGAAAGAAAAGTTAATTTTCTTAACGCCTTGTATCTGGTGGCAACCTGACCGACAGGAAGTAGAGGAGAAAGCCCCTCTTGCACAGCACCACTTTTTAATAAGAGCGTTGATACTATGGAAAAAAGAATGATGAACAAAAATCACCCTATTTTGAAGTGGAAACGTCTAGGAGCAACAACGGCTCAACCGCAAAGTGGTAGGCCGCACAAGCTCATAGAACAGGACCACCGAGTGCCCGTAGGGCGCAAAAATCGTCTGTCCTCGGTTTCAACACTCAATACAGAGTTCCAAAACTGCCTCTGGAAGCAACGTCAGCACAATAACTGTTTCTATGGAACTTCATGAAATGGGTTTCCATGGCCGAGCAGCCACACACACAAGACTAAGATCACCATGTGCAATGCCAAGCAAGCTGGAGTGGTGTAAAGCTCGTCGCCATTGGACTCTGGAGCAGCGGAAACGCGTTCTCTGGAATGATGAAACACGATTCATCATCTGGCAGTCCGACGGACTAATCTGGGTTTGGCAGATGCCAGGACGACGCTACCTGCCCCAATGCATAGTGCCAACTGTAAAGTTTGGTGGAGGAGGAATAATGGTCTGGGTCTGTATTTCATGGTTTGCGCTAGGCCCCTTAGTTCTAGTGAAGGGAAATCTTAACGCTACAGCATGACATGCTAGACGATTCTGTACTTCCAACTTTGTGGCAACAGTTTGGGAAGGCCCTTTCCTGTTTCAGCATGACAATGCCCCCATGCACAAAGCGAGGTCCATACAGAAATCGTTGGTCAAGATCGGTGTGGAAGAACTTGACTGGCCTGCACAGGGCCCTGACCTCAACCCCAGAGAACACTTTTGGGATGAATTGGAACGCTGCGAGCCAGGCCTAATCGCCCAACATCAATGGCCGACATCACTAATGCTCGTGGCTGAATGGAAGCAAGTCCCCGCAGCAATGTTCCAACATCTAATGGAAAGCGTTCCCAGAAGAGCGGAGGCTGTTTTTGCAGAAAAGGGGAGACCAACTCCATATTTAATGGCCATGATTTTGGAATGACAAGTACGACGAGCAGGTGTCCATATACTTTGCAGTGTAGCTAGTACGAACTTCCAGACAGAGAAAGACATCACACGTGTTCTTACAGGTGCGGACACGGGGGTAGTTGTGGGCCAGTAGGAAGCGCTCCACCCAGTTTTCCATGTTCTGCAGCACCCAGCTGTGAGCCAGCTTGTTCCTGGGGGTCTGCACCGCCAACCAGTCCAGACACTGGCTAGGGTTGTACTCTATCACCTGGGAGAGAACACACGCAACAAATATTTTAGGCAACGGCATCAAGATTAACTGAAATAACTTGATAATGTGGATTAAGGACAAATAGATGAATAAATTGATGTTTAACTGAAGTAACGTGATAATTTGTACGTCGCTCTGGATAAGAGCGTCTGCTAAATGACTTAAATGTAAATGTAATAAAGAACAATGAATCAGATGAACCTATGTGCCTTCAAAGCCCATCACTAAGCTAAGGACCCTGGGACTGAACACCTCCCTTTGCAACTGGATCCTGGACTTCCTGTCGGGCCGCTCCTAGGTGGTATGGGTAGGCAACAAGACATCCGCCTCGCTGACCATCAACACCGGGTCCCCTCAGGGGCGCGTGCTTAGTCCCCTCCTATAATCCCTGTTCACCCACGACTGCGTGGCAACGCCTAACTCCAACACCATCATTAAGTTCACTGACGACACGACGGTGATAGGCCTGATCACCGACGACAAGACAGCCTATAGGGAGGTCAGTGACCTGGCAGTGTGGTGCCAGGACAACAACCTCTTCCCTCAACGTCAGCAAGACAAAAAGGAGCTGATCGAGGACTACAGGAAACGGAGAGCCGAGCACGCCCCCATCCACGGGCTGTAGTGGCGTGGGTCTAGAGCCTCATGTTCCTCACTAAGGAATTATCATGGTCCACACACACCAACACAGTCGTCAAGGCCACACAATGCCTCTTGCCGCTCAGGAGGCTGAAACAATTTGGCATGGGCCCTCAGATTCTCAACCAAGTTCTACAGCTGCACCATTGAGAGAATCTTGACTGGCTGAGTCACCGCTTGGTACGGCAACTGCTAGATGGCTACCCGGACTATCTGCATTGACCCTTTTTGCACCAGCTCTTGACTCATCACATACGCTGCTGCTACTGTTTATTATCTATCCTGTTGCCGAGTCACTTGACCCCTACCTATATGTGCACATCTACCTCAATGACCTTGTACCCCTGCACATCGACTTGGCTATATACACGGGTAACAGCACCAAGATATTATTTATTTCTTCTATTATTATAATTGTTCTATCTAAACCGTTGGGAAGGGCCCGTAAGGATCACTGTTAGTCTACACCTGCTGTTAACGAAGCATGTGACCAATAACATGTGATTCTATGTTGAGTGTGTGTGACCGTACCTCCCAGATCCTCTGTAATATGTATGAGGCGAAGGAAGGCATGCCCGGAGGACCACCTGACAGCTCCATCAGCATGGTGAGCAGCTTGAAGAAAGGGTTTGCCGCCTAAAAGAGGGATGCAGAGAGAGAGAGCGAGAGAGAAGGGGATAGAGAGAGATGAGAGAAAGTAGAGCACATTTAAGGGATAAATTGAGATTTGTGCAAACTAATAATTGAGTTGGATAATAGATTGAGAGCATTATGTATTAAAAGTATAGGTTCTCACATCAGTGCTTACCTCAGGCGTCAGTTTAGCGATAGAGGTGAAGAGCATGGATACAATCTGGAATAGAACACAGGAGAAATGATGTCTGTGTATGTATGTCATTATAATTATTATTATTATTTGGTGGGTGCTTATATTTGTCCCATTTCAAACATGTAAAAGTGTGTATTAATACAAATTGGAAATGTGCTTTTTGCAAATTCCAACTGTCCCTGAGACACCCTCGGAGAGTGGGGTCACGGCCAGGGTCTGCCATTAACAACGGTGACGTGTTTGTTTGTGGGTGCGTGTGCCCCGGTGCGTGTTAAACGTACGTGCTCGGCCAGGCGGTTGTTGTAGCGACACAGGCTGAAGATGAGGTTGCAGGTCTGCCTGATGTTGATGCCGTCTCGGATGTGCTGGAAGAGGAAAGGGAAGCCTTTCCCCCCGGTCAGGGCTGCCATGTCACTCTGGGACAGAGTCAGGTGTCTGGAGAGAGACGGAGGGAGAAAAGGAGATTAGAATGAAGGTGAAATTAAGCATATGAAGAAGGGGGAGGATTTGATAGATAAATTGGGTGCTGAATGTGGTAGTATTTATAGCTAACTTCTGGGCTGTATTACCAACACTATGTTGTCCTGCGCCAAAGCTATGAACATTTCCTGTGACCCAGCAAATGTACAATACCAAATTGTCTAGTCACAACAATTTTCTAGTTCTGGGTGATACTCAAATTGCCCAGTACCATTGACTAATCTCACTTTGCGAGCAGCAGGTCAAATCCCTGTGCCATATATGGCTTTCCTGTGTCCCAAGTGGTGCCGTGGCCATCTCTGCCCGGCAGTGCCCTACCTCTCAGAGCGGGACTGTTCCACCAGCAGGGCGATGAGAGCTATCATCTTCTCCAAGGCGGCCGGGCGGTACTTCTCTTCCGCCAGGGACAAGATGTCCTCCTCCTCATCCTCCTCTTCTCCCTCCTCCTCAGACAGCACTTCCACCTGGGGCTGGGGTGACCGGGTCATTACACATACCGTCACAGAAACACACACACACACACACACACACACAAACACACACACACACAAACTAGCGTATACTTACGTTCTCAGGCCCCTTGGTGCCCATGTAGAAGTGCACCATGATGGAAATGGCTTGTAGGGACAGAAGGAACTGACTCTGGAGGAATGAGAAAAGAGAAAAACAGACTGTTAGCAAAAACCTTGTTCTCTAAAAATACTTTTAGCCATGTATCTTGGTGAGGTAATACCAAGGTCATGGGGTTCACGCCCTGCAGGAATCACAGAAAACATACTGAAAATGTATGCACTCAGAGAGCAGGCTCTGGTCAAATGTAGTACACTCTGTCGGTAATAGGGTGCCATTTGGAACTCATTTTTACACAGTTAAGTCCTTTGGGATAAGTGTCAAGAGTATATTCCTATAAAATGACTATTGTTATCCACGACCCACCTCCTCCTCTCCCATCTTGGCAAACTCGTAGAGGAAGGCGAAGTACTCGGTCAGGTGTTTGCTGTGGGGCTTGACGCCATGCTCCATGATGGACAGCAGCGTCTTGACGAAGCGCGTCACGCACGAGCGGCTGCCGATGTCCTCCACCGGCCCGTCCATGTCGTCAGACCTGGAGGCCGCACACAGGAAGTGACATCAGACAACTTCAGGTCACGTTCATTCGGTACCAAACAAATGAAAATGGACTGAAACTGAAAGGGACTACCTTGAACTCCCATTTTCGTTTTGTGTTGCAAAGCATTTTGAAACGTTCTCTGTTGAGTACCTTAATGAACATGACCCAGGTGATACAGTGGAATTACACTTGGGAGTTTTCCCTGAGTTTGTCCGGAACATTATCAAATCTAAACTTCTTTGGTTAGTGACCATTTCCCTCCATGTTGTGCCACAAAACTCCAAGTGCCCACAGTGCTAGGACAACTTGGTGACACGTGGCGCCTTTCTCTCAGCCAGCTAATGACGGACAGACACAACACGGTGATGTCACGCTGCATCGCCTCTAGTGGCAGCAAAACATGATCAGCTCGAGAGCCACGTTATAGACGACTCATGGGATATCAGAAACTAGTTTAATAAGGGAAAAATTCTAAAAAATAAAATGTACACGTAAGCCATCAATTGTTTACGCTATAAAGCTTACAAATTAACATGTTTCTGAGCTGTGAGTGATTGATTGGCTGGCTGGTTGATTGATTTCTACATAAGCAACCATTCCTACCCGTCCTCCATGCCAGGTTGTAGGTAGAGGTGGGCGTGGACGGGCCGTAGCCTCTGGATGACGTGGATACACAGCCTCTGAAACATCTGATGGAGGACAACAGGGCAGAGAGTGTGAGCGAGTGAGTGAGCGAGTGAGTGAGTGAGCGAGTGAGTGAGTGTGTGAGTGTGTGTGTGCCGAACAATCTGATTGGGGCTCTCACCTGTCGAACAATCTGATTGGGGCACTTGATGAGGATCTGCATGGGCCACCAGTTGTCATCAGCCATGCGGTCCAAAAACCACTGAAAGACCACACGAAAACAGGAAGTTAGCAATTACCCTGATAAAGACTGAAAACCATTCAGCACAATATGTGGTCCCCGATTTGTGCTTCAACAAACAGTCAATTTACCTCGCAGGCCGCCTGGCTGTTGTTGAATTGTTTGGTCAGGAGCTCGATCCACTGCAACATGGTGGGCTGAAAACACACAGACGAAATTTAGACAAACCTTTGCTAGAAGTTACAGACCATCTTCCACGCTGTAAAACAGAGGGCCAAAAAAAATCTACAAATCGCTGAAAAATAACCAGACTGCAATCTAGCCACTAGAGGGAGCCATCCACTGACAGTAAGGAAGGACAACTCACCTTTTCCTTAGAGTGAATGAAGGTCTCCAGGACAAATGAGGTGCTAAGCTGTAACCAAGGAGGAGAAGTGTGAGAATGGAAAGTATATTCAAAGTGGAAAGATGAAGCCATAAATAAATCTGTGAAAAGTTCAAGGACTTTCAAATGAAGTTCTATGGTTGAGAATAAGGCTTTAGTGGAGTGCGGTCGTACCTTGGCAGTCATGAGGGAGATGGGTTTGGGGTCTGGTAAAGTGCTAGGGATGCTGCTGCAAAGCTGCCACATGAACCTGTAGGTAAGAGTACAGAGTGAGTCACAACACTGATCACAGACCAGTTTTTATCCACCAAGGCAACACTTCATCCTACATAACTTACACCATGTTAACAGATCAAAACCGTATTCATATTTGAATGGATATGAGCTTTAATTGAGCCAGTACTTCATAAGTAAAATCGATTTAGTTATACATTTCAGGGTCAAGTCACGGGCACACAAGCAAAGTACTCTTAACATACGTTCTGAATAATATCACATCTGCATTCTAGCTTCAGAAAAGGTACAGTCATGACGGCTAGTACAAAAATGTGTCACTTACCCAAAGTATGTGTGCTCGAAAATGTTTTTGTCCTGGAGAAATTGCATGTTGTCTTGCCAAATCCACTGAGTAGAGAAAATAAAAGAAATACAGAATAAGTATTTCAAAGTTTTGAGAGAATAAAGAAAGTGAGAAAGGAGAGTGCTATGAGATTGTAACCAGCCGGGTACCTCGAGTAGATCTGGAGAAACGTCGAAGTTGAAGTCTTTGCCATTTTCCTCCTCGAGCTCCACTCTCTTGTAGAAAAGCATGTAGGCACTGTGGGTCTGGAGGGAGACACACGTTACAAACTGTCAACTTTAAAACCCATCATTTTATTCAACTAAATTTCACTTTAGAAAATTATTATTATTACTTTAGGAAACTGACCTTCTCAAAGGAGAAGTCCATGAACTTGTCGGTGACCGAGTCGTATGTTTTTGTCTAAAAGACATATGATAGTGAGACGAAACATTTCAATATTGAAAAGTATAAATGAACAGGAAAACACTGGAGCTTTGTCTTTATTTTAGGATTTACCGTCATCTCTCCGCCGAAGCACTCGGAGGCTAGCTGGGCTGAATCAAACGGCTTCACCTCGGCATCGTTGAATAGGTACCTGAGAAAAGCAAATTAAGTTAGAGACCTCTTTTTTAATATTCTGATTTCAATACTAGAGCCAGAGATATTCTTCACCATTTGTTATTCTTGTAGGCGTGCGGGTTGACGATGTCTCGGATGAAACTGTAGTAATGGCCGCCGTCCGCCGTGCCTGTGTGCACCGTGACGCCGATTAGGTCGTACTCGTAGCTCTCCGCCACCTTAGCCCCACCCTCCTCCCGGAAACCTGTAGTAGGATATAGTGGACCACATCAATGAGCAAACCCATTCCTCCTATTATTGGTTGAAGGTATGCTGGTTGCTCCACCTAGCTTGCCCTCTGATAGGCTAGGTGGACCTGACGAAGATATCAAGAGGATCAAAACTTCTCATATCGGCGATAAATCACCGCGGAGCATTAGATACGACATTGTTTTCAAATATTCGTTTTTCCTATCCAGGACCTGCACATTTGTCCTTTTTCTACAGACTATGAAAAGGGAATTCTCCTCATATTGCTATTCAACCCGATTTCAAATACACCAAATAGACAGCATAGTGACACGTGAATTTAGTACAGGGCCTATGGAGAACCAATCAGGTGGTTGGGGGTCTGTCGGGAACAGGAAGTGACGCGTACCCTCTTTCCTGTCGCCCTTGGCCATGAGGAAGTCCTCAGTGTAGGGGGTCATGTCGAGACGCAGGGGGAAGGAGAAGTGCGTGTTGACCTTCTCCTTCATCATGGTGACCATGTTGAAGGTGTAGCGCATGGTGTTGAAGCTCAGGATGCGAGGAAGCTTCTTGAAGCAGGCCCTGGAAAGGAGCAGGATGGAGAAAGGGAAGGGAGATTAATATAAGCACAGGTCTTGGACAAAAAAAGAAAAGAAAAAGAGAAACTAGAGATGTCAATAACAGTTATTTCTTCAAATCGTAAACCAACATCAACTGGTGGGAAACCAGCTAACCATTCCAAAAATGTCTAATATACAACTACCACCTCCAATGTATTAGGTTCTGCTGATTTTCAGGAGAGTTTGGACCAGCAGGGTCCTCCTCGGGAGGTTTGAGTCGACTCACCTCTTCTCGGCGCGTACTTTCTTGCCACACTGGGAGCAGGTGTACATGTTGTCCCCCTCCAGAGTGTCCTTGATGGTCACCTCGTCCAGAGATTCCTGAGGAAACACCAAGACACACCAACGTCTCTAGCAGCATGCCAAGCAGTACTGTACGCCCACAAGAACGAGGAGCGTAGAACATACACCAGACTAACAGAACACATAGGATGACTTGAGGAAAAGTTGCCATTTCCCAGAGTAGAAATTCCAAGCTGAATAGAAGGCAGCAGTGTGATACTACAGCGCTATGAGATTTGAGACTTGTGATTGGAAGGTAAATCCCAGTCTATAACACTTGGTTGCACTTCTAAACCAAGTCAACGATGCTGATGGCGATGTGCTTACGTAGATGTTCTTCATGTCGGCCACCTGGCACCTGACTGTGTAGAACTCCTCGGCTGTCTGACTCACGTGGTCACAGTCCTGTTGGACGGAGAAAATGAGTTGAATGAGAATGGCTTCACGCACACACACACACACACTCCAACACGAACGCAATAAACACACGTAGGGCGATATTTTGCAGTGAATTGTTGTAGCGCAAAAGGAATTGTGCAAAGCACAAAAAAGACGGTAAACCTCGTTATCTCGCAGTGTGATTTATAGCGGTTTATAATGAGCTTTGCACTTTACACAATTCTTTTGCACTACGGAAATGTTGCCGGTAAACATTTAAAAGGAGTACAGTGATTCTTACCAGCGAGACCACATTGTTGGTGATGACGCCACCAAAGAGAGTCTTCACTGTGTTTTTCAGGTCCTGGGACATCTCCTCTATCTTGGTGATGAGGTCGGTGAAGAACTCGGTCATGTCCTTCTGCTCGCCCGTGTTCAGGGGCTGCTTGTCCATGGTGTAGGTCTTACAGAACGGACGGGGGTTGTACGCCTTCCTCTCGCTCTCCTGGAACCAGGGACGGAGAGAGGAGAAGAATTAGCCAATGGAAGAAAGGTGGAGCGGAGCAAAATTGAAGTAGCAGTGTCTCTACGGGGACAATGTCTGGTTGTTCTTGTCAACGGACTGAGGCGATAGAGAGTGTTGTGACAGACGGCTGGAGGAGAGAGAGCGGCTGCGTACCATGAGATAGGTGAACATCTTCTGGAGCTCCAGTAAGGTGGTCTTGTGCTTAATCTCCTCTGCGTACTGGGAAAACGCTCGTTAATAAACAACATTCACAACTTCAACATCAAAGCATTCTTCAGGTGGCAGAGGGAGTGAAATAGCATGTGTGGGATGAGCGTTCATGCGCAAAATGGCTGCCGCGTATCATCCAGATGAGTGCCCCACACACACACACACACACACACACACACACACGTGGATGAGGTGAAATTGCCCCATACAACCTAAAGCATTGTGAAAAAGGAACCATTGTAATATCATCCATTACAATCACTAATAGAGAGAGAGAGAGAGAGCGAGAACAAGACAGGAAAAAAACAAAGAATGAAAGAGAGAGGTGTAAGAAAAGCAAGAGGGAGAGAGGTACGATAGGACAAAGAGAGCGAAAGAGGAGCACAGTATTTAGAGGACCGACCTTCGCAGTGAAGACAGCCTGGCGTGCCTCAGGGATCATGTAGAGCTGTTGGATAGTGGAGGCCAGGTAGCAGGTGGCCCCCAGGTTAGTGAGGCCCACAAAGCGACACTCGGCACGCACGTCATCGTGGGGCCAGTAGTCCCACTTGTACGGGGCGTGAGAGGCTGGGGGGGGGTAGAAATGTCAATTGAATTAACTAAACACAAATCTTCATATCTTTCAGGAGTCTAATAGAATATACTGGATATAAGATGATATGTTTGATGATGCTCAAACATGTACACTGGATCCTAATCACATCATTTATAATGGGACCTTGAACTTAATAAACCAACTTGCTCCGCTCATTTGATCCGGTCATGGAAATCCACGGAGCAGACATTACCAACAGGAACGCCTGACTTCAACGAGATGCTATTTGGATGTTTAAAACCAGCGTATTGTATTTATACTCCCTCACACCCCCCCACCTCCCCCCCAAAAAACAGCTAGGCTCAGTTTAGGGACAAAAACTATTTTCAGTTTGGTCAGCCAGCACAATGTCGAATTCAATACCCATTGTATTCCCTTGGGCCCTCCCACCAACGAATTACTCTCACTGACAAATATTCCTACTAGCATTTTCAACGGTTCCTAAAGGTTCCTCTCACTCTGCATGTGCTGGGACATGACCCAGTTGTGAAGCAGCCTGTAGTTCTCCACCGAGCCCTTCACCGTCTCCACCAGGAGGTCGTAGGCGGCGGCGCGGGCCGCATGCGACTTGCACTTGGGCTGGGCGCGGTCGGCCAGGCTGGGAAGGAGGAAGAGCAGGTTGTGGACGTCGCGCAGAAACTCCTGGCCCTCGCGGGAGAACTTGAAGGGGGGCTTGTGTTTGAGGACGCTGGTGGCGAGGCGCAGGAGGCCCGTGAGACCGTCGTCCTCGATGGCGCCGTCCTGCTGGTCCAGGATCTCACGGCTGGGGAGCGGGAGAGCAAACTTTATCGTAGAACTGGTTTAAAAACAGTCTTGTCTTGTGTATTTGAGCTGGCCTTCATGCTCCAGCAAGAATGTGGACAACGCAAGCAAATCACATAAAATATCTAATTCAAGAGAGACCTGGGTTGATCCTATTTCCAATATAGTGCACTACTTTTGACCCGAGCCGACGGTCCATCAAAAGGTAGTGCACTAAATAGGCAATACGATGCCGTTTCAGACGCCGAACTGGTCTTGGATTCATCTTGGACTCACCTCCGGATGCAGTCGGCCAGGTGTCTGGCTAAAGCATCCAGGTCCAACAGAGTGGTTTGGCTGGCGTCTTTGACGTGGATGTTGTCGATGAGCTTGCACAGCAGCCAGAAGTACTCTTTGCAGCCCGTCCTTAGCACGGGCTCCTCTTCATAGTCCTCCACCTGAACACATGAGCACATCAGCTACAGAGCCCCTTCACTCATATTAGGCATCTGTAACGTGACCTAGGAATTGAATAACCCACACTGAACACATTTGTTTTAGTCAGTATACAGTACAACAAAATTGTGCTTGTGTGCGTCTATGTTTCTGTGAGTGCGTGTGTATACATGCATGTGTCTATACGGGCAAGTGTGTATGTGTGCTGTACCCACCCGCAGTGGTTTGAGGGCCTGTGCATCAGGGAGGAACTTGAGCAGTGTGGAGGCGGCCAGCAGCAGGAAGGACCTGTTGATGGACTCTCCTCCGTCCAGACCAGACAGGGACAGCTTGTACAGGCCGTTACACGCCTCGTGACGCACCGCCGTCTGAGAAGGACGAGACACACGTTAAAAACGCAATACATTCCTCTATTTGCATTTCTATTTATAGGATTCTGTGAGCCAATTGATCCGTGTGACCTTGGTAACAACATCAAATAGAGGAATGTGTCGTGTTAACGTGAGTGGCTTTTGTTACCAAAGTCACACGGATCAATTGGCTCACAGAATCGTTAGTATTTCAGTGGCATCAAAATAGGAAGTGAACAAATCGCAGTATAGCTAGATTCTTTCCAGAGACAATATTTTTGGATGGAAATACCCACAAATGTTACACTGAAACAAATAAAAGTCATGTTTTTAGGTAGGGGGAAGAAAAGCAAGATGAAGACAATGCTAGATAGCAGTTGTTCATCGTCTCATGATATTCTCCCCCAGATCTCACCTCCGGCACCAGCAGGGTGAGCTTCTTGAGCCAGTCGTGGAGGTGGTCGCTGTCGGCCAGACTGGACTTGACCGTAGAGCAGCAGTGGGCCCAGCTCACCAGCAGCCACATGGAGTAGTGGGTCACTGGTACATAGGAATAACACATTAGACATGTGAAACTACTGAGAACAATGTTCTTAAGCACAAACAGAATGGACAGGAGGCTATGAAAGTTGTCCTGTCAGAGCAAAACGTGTGTGTGGGAAAAAAAATCTGTGAGGCTTTTCATGTAGATGAACATTATTTAAGAATACGTAAGAATGTTGCTCACCTTCATGACGGGACCGGTGATCTGACTGGGCCTTCAAAACTCTGCAGGTGAGACAGGAAGTAAACATAGTCAAGATAGGTTGAGGGAAACCTTCAGTACAAAAACATTTCACACCGATATCCATGTCCATACAACAAGAAAAATTACAATGGATGCCAAACACATTCCTTCAAATCCAATCATTTGTTATCCTTCAAATTCAAAAGCCTTTATTGGCATGGAGAGTGTGACCACATGCATTGCGCCACACCAAATACACTAAGTAGTTAAGTACTACATACTAGTGCGTAGTGTGACTATTGAAACATAGGCCTCGTCTTCGGTGTTCGCTCACCTGTGTGCTAGGTTGTCGTAGGTGTAGGCCACGTTGATCAAGCGCTGGATCAGGTTGGTGCCTTGGACAAGGCCTAGGAAGACCTGACAAGAAAAAAAAGGATGATTTATCAAGTGTTTAAGATAGAAATAATTAACCATGGGGATAGTTCTGAAGTTCGTGTAGAGGCCAAGACACCACAGGGAGGGAAGTACAGAGAAACAAAACAGCTGCGAGCAATAGCAGACTGCTCCAGAAGGGAAGGAGAGCAAATAGCAGACTGCTCCAGAAGGAAAGGAGAGCAAATAGCAGACTGCTCCAGAAGGAAAGGAGAGCAAATAGCAGACTGCTCCAGAAGGAAAGGAGAGCAAATAGCAGACTGCTCCAGAAGGGAAGGAGAGCAAATAGTAGACTGCTCCAGAAGGGAAGGAGAGCAAATAGTAGACTGCTCCAGAAGGGAAGGAGAGCAAATAGTAGACTGCTCCAGAAGGGAAGGAGAGCAAATAGTAGACTGCTCCAGAAGGGAAGGAGAGCAAATAGCAGACTGCTCCAGAAGGAAAGGAAATAGAAGACTGCTCCAGAAGGAAAGGAAATAGAAGACTGCTCCAGAAGGAAAGGAAATAGAAGACTGCTCCAGAAGGAAAGGAGAGGAAATAGAAGACTGCTCCAGAAGGAAAGGAAATAGAAGACTGCTCCAGAAGGAAAGGAGAGGAAATAGAAGACTGCTCCAGAAGGAAAGGAGAGGAAATAGGAGACTGCTCCAGAAGGAAAGGAGAGGAAATAGAAGACTGCTCCAGAAGGAAAGGAGAGGAAATAGAAGACTGCTCCAGAAGGAAAGGAGAGGAAATAGAAGACTGCTCCAGAAGGAAAGGAGAAGAAATAGAAGACTGCTCCAGAAGGAAAGGAGAAGAAATAGAAGACTGCTCCAGAAGGAAAGGAGAGGAAATAGAAGACTGCTCCAGAAGGAAAGGAGAAGAAATAGAAGACTGCTCCAGAAGGAAAGGAGAGGAAATAGAAGACTGCTCCAGAAGGAAAGGAAATAGAAGACTGCTCCAGAAGGAAAGGAAATAGAAGACTGCTCCAGAAGGAAAGGAAATAGAAGACTGCTCCAGAAGGAAAGGAGAGCAAATAGCAGACTGCTCCAGAAGGAAAGGAGAGCAAATAGCAGACTGCTCCAGAAGGAAAGGAGAGCAAATAGTAGACTGCTCCAGAAGGAGAGCAAATAGTAGACTGCTCCAGAAGGAGAGCAAATAGTAGACTGCTCCAGAAGGAGAGCAAATAGTAGACTGCTCCAGAAGGAGAGCAAATAGTAGACTGCTCCAGAAGGAGAGCAAATAGTAGACTGCTCCAGAAGGAGAGCAAATAGTAGACTGCTCCAGAAGGAGAGCAAATAGTAGACTGCTCCAGAAGGAGAGCAAATAGTAGACTGCTCCAGAAGGGAAGGAGAGCAAATAGTAGACTGCTCCAGAAGGGAAGGAGAGCAAATAGTAGACTGCTCCAGAAGGGAAGGAGAGCAAATAGTAGACTGCTCCAGAAGGGAAGGAGAGCAAATAGTAGACTGCTCCAGAAGGGAAGGAGAGCAAATAGCAGACTGCTCCAGAAGGGAAGGAGAGCAAATAGCAGACTGCTCCAGAAGGGAAGGAGAGCAAATAGCAGACTGCTCCAGAAGGGAAGGAGAGCAAATAGCAGACTGCTCCAGAAGGGAAGGAGAGCAAATAGCAGACTGCTCCAGAAGGGAAGGAGAGCAAATAGCAGACTGCTCCAGAAGGGAAGGAGAGCAAATAGCAGACTGCTCCAGAAGGGAAGGAGAGCAAATAGCAGACTGCTCCAGAAGGGAAGGAGAGCAAATAGCAGACTGCTCCAGAAGGAAAGGAGAGCAAATAGCAGACTGCTCCAGAAGGAAAGGAGAGCAAATAGCAGACTGCTCCAGAAGGAAAGGAGAGCAAATAGCAGACTGCTCCAGAAGGAAAGGAGAGCAAATAGCAGACTGCTCCAGAAGGAAAGGAGAGCAAATAGCAGACTGCTCCAGAAGGAAAGGAGAGCAAATAGCAGACTGCTCCAGAAGGAAAGGAGAGCAAATAGCAGACTGCTCCAGAAGGGAAGGAGAGCAAATAGCAGACTGCTCCAGAAGGGAAGGAGAGCAAATAGCAGACTGCTCCAGAAGGGAAGGAGAGCAAATAGCAGACTGCTCCAGAAGGGAAGGAGAGCAAATAGCAGACTGCTCCAGAAGGGAAGGAGAGCAAATAGCAGACTGCTCCAGAAGGGAAGGAGAGCAAATAGCAGACTGCTCCAGAAGGGAAGGAGAGCAAATAGCAGACTGCTCCAGAAGGGAAGGAGAGCAAATAGCAGACTGCTCCAGAAGGGAAGGAGAGCAAATAGCAGACTGCTCCAGAAGGAAAGGAGAGCAAATAGCAGACTGCTCCAGAAGGAAAGGAGAGCAAATAGCAGACTGCTCCAAACGGAAAGGAGAGCAAATAGCAGACTGCTCCAGAAGGAAAGGAGAGCAAATAGCAGACTGCTCCAGAAGGAAAGGAGAGCAAATAGCAGACTGCTCCAGAAGGAAAGGAGAGCAAATAGCAGACTGCTCCAGAAGGAAAGGAGAGCAAATAGCAGACTGCTCCAGAAGGGAAGGAGAGCAAATAGCAGACTGCTCCAGAAGGAAAGGAGAGCAAATAGCAGACTGCTCCAGAAGGAAAGGAGAGCAAATAGCAGACTGCTCCAGAAGGAAAGGAGAGCAAATAGCAGACTGCTCCAGAAGGAAAGGAGAGCAAATAGCAGACTGCTCCAGAAGGAAAGGAGAGCAAATAGCAGACTGCTCCAGAAGGAAAGGAGAGCAAATAGCAGACTGCTCCAGAAGGAAAGGAGAGCAAATAGCAGACTGCTCCAGAAGGAAAGGAAATAGAAGACTGCTCCAGAAGGAAAGGAAATAGAAGACTGCTCCAGAAGGAAAGGAGAATAGAAGACTGCTCCAGAAGGAAAGGAGAGGAAATAGAAGACTGCTCCAGAAGGAAAGGAGAGGAAATAGAAGACTGCTCCAGAAGGAAAGGAGAGGAAATAGAAGACTGCTCCAGAAGGAAAGGAGAGGAAATAGAAGACTGCTCCAGAAGGAAAGGAGAGGAAATAGAAGACTGCTCCAGAAGGAAAGGAGAGGAAATAGAAGACTGCTCCAGAAGGAAAGGAGAGGAAATAGAAGACTGCTCCAGAAGGAAAGGAGAGGAAATAGAAGACTGCTCCAGAAGGAAAGGAGAGGAAATAGAAGACTGCTCCAGAAGGAAAGGAGAAGAAATAGAAGACTGCTCCAGAAGGAAAGGAGAGGAAATAGAAGACTGCTCCAGAAGGAAAGGAGAGGAAATAGAAGACTGCTCCAGAAGGAAAGGAGAGGAAATAGAAGACTGCTCCAGAAGGAAAGGAGAGGAAATAGATGGGAGAGAAAGAGGGTGCAGGACATTCTTCTACTTTCTACAGAAATGTATCCTTTACTACAGAAATTAAGTAAAAATGACTAAATTAAAATGTTTTATTCATCTTTTATTACTAGTTGCTTAATCTGGGGTTATTATACGTTTGTATTTCCTGTATCCTGCACATAAAGAGTTAAGGATGGCAACTCCCCACCCAGTGGTTAGCATTTAGCTGAGGACCAGTGTACCTCTGTGAGGCGGGGGATATGCAGGCCCTTGCCGTGGTCGCCGGCGGACTTGCGGGACTTGCCAGGCCAGGCCCTTTTGCGCTGGCTGTCGGTGAGGCCCGACCAGGAGAAGACGTCAGGGTAGGCTAGGTCCAGGTCGGCCGGGTCCACCGCAAACTGGCAGATGAGCTTAAGCAGGCAAGCCAGGCAGTCCAACAACCACTGGAGGAAAGAGAGAGATATGACCTATGTTAAACCTCAACACTAACTACAAAATATTGTCTTAACAATTGACTTAGTTTTATATCTGTCCCAGTCATTCCCCCCATGTTTTAATATATTATTTATGATTGTCCACTTTGAAATGGGATAAAAATCGGCAACTCAGAAAGCAGTTTTCAATGTGTGAATAACTCTTTTACAGATTCATTACCACGCATATGACTAATGTACTGAAACTTAATTTAATTTAATCTATACAACCCATTCTATCCATCTCCTCCATGTATTATAATGTGGTTCTGATCCACCTACCACTGTCCAAGACTCCTGGTCCTTGGGCTCCAGAATGGCAGAGTTGAAGATCTCCAACAGCAGCTGAAGCCCTCCAGACGACACAAACTGTAAAAAGAGAGCGAAAACCATGAAATGGAGTTGATTGATAAGTGGTTTGTATAAGGGTGTACAGTTTCGGAGTGAGACAGTTTAAAGAGGCGTACCTTGCAGCTCCAGGAGTTCTTACTGTTCTCTATCTGGTCCTCGCTGGAGTCGTCAGAGTCCGGGTACAGGTCACTGTAGCTCCCCTGGACACAGACGGACAACACAGGGGTCATTCATACGCGTGTTTGAATCAGTGAGCAGAGCGAGGGTGTGCATACGACTGTGAGTGAGTGAGTGACTGAGTGAGTGAGTGAGTAGAGTAGAGTAGAGTATGTATGCATGCATGTATGCATGTATGTATGCATGTTGCCCCAGTAGTACCGTGGATTCCCGGTGGATGCGTCGGTTGGGCTTGCCCAGGGCCTCGATGATCTCCAGGGCGTACAGCAGCTTGTGGGGGCTCTTGATCCTCAGCAGGTCCTTCCAGCACAGACCCTCGCCTCCCTACGGACAGACAGAACACACATGAGACAGGACGCATATCTTTACGCTGTCATTCATGTCCATGTGTTTGATTGGTGTGCAAAGTGGGTCAGAACAAGCACGCCTCATTGAACAAGTCAACTAATCGGCAGGCCATTGATATGTTGAATGAAGTGTGTACGTGATGGGCTGGAACAAAAATGTACACTCCTGGGGCCCTGGGAATGTTTAAGAAATACTAGTAGAAACGAATGAGCAGGATGCAAAGGGATGAGCAGGCCTGGTGGCAGGTGCCCAACAGTATTGGGGAAGTGTGTCAGTGAATAGATTAATGTTCGACAGCGCATGGGGGCGGGCGGGCGACAGCGCATGGGGGCGGGCGGGCGACAGCGCATGGGGGCGGGCGGGCGACAGCGCATGGGGGCGGGCGGGCGACAGCGCATGGGGGCGGGCGGGCGATAGCGCATGGGGGCGGGCGGGCGACAGCGCATGGGGGCGGGCGGGCGACAGCGCATGGGGGCGGGCGTGTGAGAATAGGTGACATACCGTGTCATCGGCGATGTTCTGGAAGGCCAGCAGCATATTGGGGCAGGTGGGCAGCAGCATGAGCAGCTCCCAGACGCGCCTCGACAGGTTCTCAGCATGGAGATGCAGCTCCTCACATCGTAGGTTCTGGAGAGCACAATAAAACACTGTATTTAGAGGTTTAAACAGAAATGCGTTTTTTTCTGCTGTCACAGTGACAGAACCCATACCGACAGAACACACACACAGGACCTGGAGCAGTCCTATAAACAGTGGTGTAAAGTACTTAAGAAAAAATACTTTAAAGTACTACTTAAGTAGTTTTTTGGGGTATCTGTACTTTGCTATTTTTTTTTTTTTGGGACAACTTTTACTTCACTACATTCCTAAAGAAAATAATGTACTTTTACACATTTTCCCCTGACACCCAAAAGTACGTCACATTTTGAATGCTTAGCAGGACATGAAAATGGTCAAATTCACTCACCTATCAAAACAACAATTACATATTTACCTGGTTTATTTGATATTAATGGTTAACAATTAATATTTGACTAATAAGACATTTCTGTCCTGTTAGTGTCTGTGTTTATGGGCTCCACTCTAGTCCCCTGCAGCTAATCTGGGCGTATGGTCACCAGAGATGGCTGACAAATGAGTTAAAGACTACATTACAGAGACAAGAATGTGTTTTACTAGAAATAGCTTAGGAGTAGAACAATCCCTCATTGTCTCAAAATCATTCTTGTATCTGGGGAAAGCACGGGGGGGGGGGGGGGGGGGGGGTTAAGACATCAACCCACGTGTGGATAACGACAGGATTAGGGGGGGGGGGGGGGTCGACCAGCCTCATTATTGCTATAATTAAATAAAGATGATTGTTTGAAGAAATGACCAAGTCTCTCTCAGTACTGAACTTCCACGACACATCCCTTCTGCCTCTGATCTGGCAGACACCCCAAATGCATCGTTTGTAAATTATGTCTGAGTGTTGGAGTGTGCCCCTGGCTATCCATACATTTTAAAAACAAGAAAATGCTTAATAGAAGGAATTTGAAATGATTTATACTTTTACTTTTGATACTTAAGTATATTTAGAACAACATTATTTGGGACTTTTACTCAAGTAGTATTTTACTGGATGACTTTTACTTGAGTAACTTTCCATTAAGGTATTTATATTTTTACTCAAGTATGACAATTGGGTACTCTTCCACCACTGCCTATAAACACATCCGAAGGCAGGCACACACTCATAGTCAATACCTCATTTTGACTGAAGTAATTGTTTTAACGTTCTGTTCTGGTCAGATCAGGTGAGTGTTAGATGTGAGGAAGTGAAGAGGGGGGAGAGAGAAAGGGGAGATGGATAAATGCATGCAAAAGAGACAGAGTGAGTGAAGTACAAACAGCACACTGGATAACCCCTCTCTCAGAGTCCCTGTGAAGGGAGAGACTATCGACAGCGCTGACCGCTGAATGACTTTGCATTTCAAAACGAGACAGCTCCCGCCGCTGTGACTAAAATATACTCGTTGACAGACGAGCGCCTTGCATCGTACGTACAACGCCTTCCAGGGATTCAGTCCCAAATGGCACCCATTCCCTACACAGTGCACTACTTTGCATCTATTCTCTATATGGTGCACTACTATCAACCAGAACATATGAGCCCTGGTCAAAAATAGTGCACTATAAAGGGAATATGGATGGCATTTGGGACACAGACCTGCAGTACGTTTTACTGGACTATCAAACGACTGCCAGAAGACGATTGGACAGTCGTGATGCATTATGCATGATGCACCTGGAAGGAAGAACCTCATTTATATTCTGGAAGGGATATTTGTTCAAAGTCTATTTGACATTTAATCAGATGGAGAGTATTTCGAGTCTGGTTTCTATCGAGCCGTTTCCAAGCTGCTTTTTCAAAAGCTCTGTTACTTTCTGATTTCCTTAGCTAGATTATTAAGGGCATCTAATAGACGAAAAATGTTAGGAATATACAATGAAACCCATCCCCAAACATACACACAGATGGAGAAGCGAAAGGGAATCACCCACTCTTCCCCCAACATACAACCGCCTCACACACACACACACACCGACCGTCCTGCCAACCCCCTTTGTTCTCCCCGTACACACCATGGGACTGTCCAGGGCTCCCTCTCCCAGAGCTCTGGGGAGCTTAAAGCAGGCTGGTATCTCACACACCCCCGACATCCCCTCACACACAGCCCTAACCCATGCCCCCCCCCCCACACACTCTCTCCATGACCCACCTCGGGGCTGTCTCCCAGGGCACTGGGGGGTTTGAAGCAGGCCAGCATCTCCAGCAGGTCGAACAGGGTGGTGAGGTGGGGCTCCTGGAGCAGCAGTAGCATGGGGATGTGCTCCTTCTGGGGCGGGGGGAGACACGAGGCCGGGAGCTGCACCCCCTCGCCCTTACGCTCCCGCCGTGGGGCGCCCAGCGAGACAAACACCATCTGTAAATGAGGGGAGGGAGAGGCATGAGTGCAATAGATAGGGGGCCAATCACAGGTTATAGGCACTGCGGCTTTTAAAGGTAACGGTCCTGCTTCGGCAGAGAACTCCTTCGCTTAAACGCTGCATATGTCGGCTCAATCCGAAATGGCCTTTAAAAGCCGTAAATGCATAATAACCTGCGATGGGATTGAATCCCGGCTCTAGTGTGTGAATGTGTACACCTAAGTGCAGACTGCCAAGTGTGTGTAAGTAGTTACCTGCATGTCTTTGAAGCCCAGCTCATGCAGGGTCTTCTCATCGTAGTCCGTGGTGAGCTCATGGCCAGAGGAGATCATTCTGACCGGACCCATCAAACCACCTGAAGGAAACACACGCGCGTTAGAAACAGACTGTCCAAACACCCAACAAGAAAAGTGGATTCTGATTCATTAACTTGGTCCTTTCCCTTAGTGAATAACCATGACTGAAATCTGAAAGGACTACAGAGAAACGGTGTACGCCTTCCTTCTGAGGGGAGTACTTCAATAAACCAAAGGAAGCGGGCATTTCTAATTTTTATTTATTTATTTCACCTTTATTTAACCAGGTAGGCAAGTTGAGAACAACTTCTCATTTACAATTGCGACCTGAGGCGGTAAAGAAACCATTCACTGCATAAGAAGTGTCCTTTGGGACAAAGATCTAATTGAATTCAATTCAATTGAATTCAAGACTACTGAGACAGGCCCTAAAATACTGCTACAAAATACACTGTGCGATCAGTGATTACTTCAAAACGGAAGGATGCAACAGCCTTCGGGAGAATCTCAATCGCGTTTCTTTCATTCCATCCAATCGCATACTCATCCCCTCCTCTTCATCCAATTGGTTTTAAAAAGGCGAGGAGGGGACGCGAGGAATCAGGGAAAAGCAACCGAGACTCCCCATTAGTATTGGCGCTACACTGGATCAGGGGTCAAAAAGGTGAGAGACCTGGGAAGTCCCCCTGGCGGCTGCTCTGTCCAAACTCCTGCAGCTGGGCCTGTTGGTTCATCTGCTCCTTCTGTAGGTTCTCGTACCAGTGGGTCACCTCGGCCCGCAGGTCTGCCACCTGGTCACTGGGGTACATCTCGATGGTCATCTGGTACCACACACACACACACACACACACGAGAGAGAGACAAAGGCAAGTGGCCAAACAGACACACAGGCGCACAAACAGGCACATACACACACAGAAAAGGTGTGTTAGAAAAACATCCTCACAAACATCTAGAATGAGAACACAGCATTCACAGTAGTATCAAAACAGACATTTCTATTCCATAAAAGCATGAAATTAGCTTGCACCAATCGTTTCCATTCATTTTGACATCGTGGCCTGAAAATGTTTTCCCTAACACCACAGAACACAACAGCAACAAGAGCATTTGAGTGTGCCAATCTACCAAGGGTTAATAATTAAGTACCAAGATGCTGGGTACTTTCTTGGGTACCTTGTCGGGCAGGCCGGCGGGCTGGCATACGATCCTCAGTGGCAGAGACTGCTTGTCGCTCAGCGCCTTCAGGTGGCTGCTGATGCCCGTGCCCTCGATCTGCCACTGACGCAGATGGTACGCAAACCTGGCGAGGGGGCAGGAGACAAAGAGAGTGTTGGGGGGGCAGAGAGAACGGGAGAGAGCGCCATAGAGACACGCGGTTCTTAGCGCTGGTCACTCTACTAGGTGAGTCCGTAATATGGTTTAGGATAAGCAGTGTTCTGGTTAACTTTAGAGGTTCAGGGCTTAAAGTACACAGGTTGAGAGGATGGAGATGAGGAGCGTGTGAGTTTCTCTGTGTGTGTGTGTGTGTGTGTGTGTGTGTGTGTGTGTGTGTGTGCTCCCTACCGGCGTCGGAAGGCCTCCAGGTGGGTCTTGAGCATGAGCAGGCCCCTCTCGATGACGGTGAGGCTGGAGTGGGCGTCCTTCTCCAGGTTGGCTGAGGTCATCATCAGGCTCTCCATGCACTTACTGATGAACTCCTGCTCTTTCTCCAGGCCTGTCTTACCAGCTGGGGGACGGAGACGGACACGCAAACAGAAAGGCAGGCACACACACACGGAATCGATATCGGTCAAAATCGTAAATCAGTAGGTCATGATGGCCACGTTGAAATAAGCCTAGCGTCAACACAAACGTCTAAAACCACTCGTTCAATATAATGACTATAAACTAGGATGTTCTGGATCCAACCCCTGGATTTAGGCGTACTGCTGTGGACAGGGTTTCACTTAAGTTTTTCGCAATATAAAACAAGGATGAAATGGTAGAGAAATACTACTACTAGTCTTCAACCATGTACCAGCTACCAACGGAGGTCCACTGACCGTTGATGTAGTAGGAGTTGATGTACTGGATGGCAGCGCGGCTGATGTCGGCGGACTGGGCCCTGAGGGCAATACCCCACAGCTGGTCCATGCCACACAGCTACAGAGAGAGAAGGGGTCAAAGGTTAGAGGTCATAGACAAGTGTTGACAAGGTGACAACTAGGGCTGGGCGATATGATCGTGTGACGATAGATGTTTTTCTATCGTTTCATATTATGGGCTGCGGTTTTTTCGTGTCGCAAATCACACTCTTTACTAACGGTCGACCGATTAATCGGCATGGCCAATTGATTAATTAGGGCCAATTTCAAGTTTTCATAATCGGAAATAGGCATTTTTGGACGCCGATTACAATGCATTCCAAGAGGAAACTGCGTGGCAGCCTAACCACCTGTAATGCGAGTGCAGCAAGGAGCGAAGGTAAGTTGCAAGATAGCATTAAACTTACCTTGTAAAAAAACTATCTTCACATAATCACTAGTTAACTACACATGGTTGATGACATTACTAGGTTAACTAGCTTGTCCCGTGTTGCATATAATCAATGCTGTGTCTGTTAATTTATCATCAAATTACAGCCTAATCCGCCAAACAGGTGATGATTTAATAAAAGCAAACGTTGCACGAATGTACCTAACCATAAACATCAATGCCTTTCTTAAAATCAATACAGAGAAGTATATTTTCTTAAACCTGCATATTTAGTTAAAAGAAATTCATGTTAGCAGGCAATATTAACTAGGGAAATTGTGTCACTTCTCTTGCGTTCATTGTACCAGAGTCAGGGTATATGCAACAGTTTGGGCTGCCTGGCTCGTTGCGAACTAATTTGCCAGACTTTTACATAATTATGACATAACATTGAAGGTTGTGCAATGTAACAGCAATATTTAGACTTAGGGATGCCACCCGTTAGATCAAATAAGGAACAGTTCCGTATTTCACTGAAAGAATAAACGTTTCGTTTTCGAAATGATAGTTTCCGGATTTGACCATATTAATGACCAAAGACTCGTATTTATGTGTTAATTGTATTATAATTAAGTCTATAATTTGATAGAGCAGTCTGGCTGAGCGGTGGTAGGCAGCAGCTGGCTCATAAGCATTCATTCCAACTTCACTGCGTTTGCCAGCAGCTCTTAGCAATGCTTGAAGCACAGCGTTGTTTGTGTGGTTTGGGTATGAAAAGTCTGACACGGACCAGAAAATCTTCCTCTGCAAAATATGCCACAGGCTTGTCCCAACAACCACTAACCTCCTTTACCACCTACGCAAAAAAAATCATGTGAAACAGTACGGAGTGAGTCTACAGATGAGACCCAAAAAAGTACAGTCGAGTGCTCAAAACAAACCACCGACTCAGAAGTTGCAAGAGGCTTTTGCCCACGGCACACCATATGGCAAAGAATCACGAAGATGGAAGGAGATAACAGCTGCCGTTACAACTTACATCTACAAAGACATGGCCCCAATTTACACATCGAGAAACGGGGGTTTGGTGAGTTGGTGCTAACACTCAACCCAAGGTACCAAATGCAAATTGATACGTATTAATGCCAAAATAACATGCAAAACAGGCAAGCAGCTAAAAATATAATATATTTTAGCAATTCAATTACTTTTGATACTTAATTATATGGAAAACCAAATACTTTTATTCCAAGTATAATTTTACTGGGTGACTTTCACTTTTACTTGAGTCATTTTCTATTAAGGTGCACAGTTTCTATTAAGGTGCACACACCTTAGCCAAATACATTTAAACTCAGTTTCACAATTCCTGACATTTAATCCTAGGAAAAATGGCCCTGTCTTAGGTCAGTTAGGATCAGCACTTTATTTAAAAAATGTGAAATGTCAGAATAAAGTAGAGAGAATGATTTATTTCAGCTTTTATTTCTTTCATCACATTCCCAGTGGGTCAGAAGTTTACATACACTCAATTAGCATTTGGTAGCATGGCCTTTAAATTGTTTAACTTGGGTCAAACATTTAACTTCGGGTAGCCTTCCACAAGCTTCCCACAATAAGTTGGGTGTATTTTGGCCCATTCCTCCTGACAGAGCTGGTGTAACGGAGTCAGGTTTGTAGGTCTCCTTGCTCGCACACACCTTTTCAGTTCCGCCCACAAATTTTCTATGGGATTGAGGTCAGGGCTTTGTGATGGCCACTCCAATACCTTGACTTTGTTGTCCTAAAGCCATTTTGCCACAACTTTGGAAGTATGCTTTGGGTCATTGTCCATTTGGAAGACCCATTTGCGACCAAGCTTTAACTTCCTGACTGATGTCTTGAGATGTTGCTTCAATATATCCACATCATTTTCCATCCTCATGATGCCATCTATTTTGTGAAGTGCACCAGTCCCTCCGGCAGCAAAGCACCCCCACAACATGATGCTGCCACCACCGTGCTTCACGGTTGGGATGGTGTTCTTCGGCTTGCAAGCCTCCCCCTTTTTCCTCCAAACATAACGATGGTCATTATGGCCTAACAGTTCTATTTTTGTTTCATCAGACCAGAGGACATTTCTTCAAAAAGTATGATCTTCATCCCCAAGTGCAGTTGCAAACCGTAGTCTGGCTTGATTATGGCGGTTTTGGAGCAGTGGCTTCTTCCTTGCTCAGCGGCCTTTCCGGTTATGTCGATATAGGACTCGTTTTACTGTGGATATAGATACTTTTGTACCTATTTCCTCCAGCATCTTCACAAGGTTCTTTGCTGTTGTTCTGGGATTGAATCTCTAGGAGACAGAACGCGTTACCTTCCTGAGCGGTATGACGGCTGCGTGGTCCCATGGTCTTTATACTTGCATACTATTGTTTGTACAGATGAATGTGGTACCTTCAGGCGTTTGGAAATTGCTCCCAAGAATGAACCAGACTTGTGGAGGTCCACCATTTTTTTTCTGAGGTCTTGGCTGATTTCTTTAGATTTTCCCATGATGTCAAGCAAAGAGGCACTGAGTTTAAGGTAGGCCTTGAAATACATCCACAGTTACACCGCCAATTGACTCACATGATGTCAATTAGCCTATCAGCAGCTTCTAAAGCCATGACATGATTTTCTGGAATTTTCCAAGCTGTTTAAAGGCACAGTTAACTTAGTATATGTAAACTTCTGACCCACTGGAATTGTGATACAGTGAATTATAAGCGAAATAATCTGTCTGTAAACAATTGTTGGTAAAATTACTTGTGTCATGCACAAAGTAGCTGTCCTAACCGACTTGCCAAAACTATAGTTTGTTAACAAGAAATGTGTGGAGTAGTTATAAAACGAGTTTTAATGACTTCAACCTAAGTGTATGTAAACTTCCAAATTCAACTGTATATTTACTTTGTTCGCAACTATAGTTGAAGTGTTTTCTATTTACCTTACTAGATTTTATACATGCGTATTTTATATTTTGCTACATGCTTAATAGAAAATTTGCACAAAGGTTCTAAATAAAAGGAAAAACAATCAAATATGAGTAAGTACCTTTCATTTACTGAGTTTAATTCAAAATGTAATAAGAAATAGGCCTTTACATGTGGTCATTTTACATATGCTATTTATAAAATGTACAGAAAATGTCCTACATCGTGATATGTATCGTTATCAGGATATGAAATGACCTATATAAGACTTTGGCCATATCACCCAGCCCTAGTGACAACATGGTTCAGTGAGAGGTATGACGGGCCTGGAAGTTAGCAAACTCAGACAACAAACTGTGTGTTTTTGTGTGAATAAAAAAGTGTGTGTGTATATGAGCAACTGTACTTGTGTGTGTGTGTGTGTGTGTCCCTATGTGTGTCTTAGTTTGTGCTTGAATCCTTCTCTGTAATGTGATTTGTGGATTGAAACATTTGAAGTGTGTGTGTACCTCGCAGTTGGAGCCGCTGTCATAGGCGCTGGTGGCCAGACGGGCCAGGTTACAGAGATGCTGGAAGAGGTTGAGGCCCGTCATGCTGATGGTCTCCGGCTTCAGCTGGGGCATCTGAGGAAACACAGGAGGTATTAAAAGGACAAAAGGTATTACAATGGTAGACTTTTGTGACTAAGGCCAAGGCTTTCCAACGATTTGGGCAACTTTACCAATTTCTATCCCCCGGCTACTCAATCACTTTTCAATTACCTTTCACAATGACTTCCCAACTTTGAGACTTTTTACAAGTGAAGTTGTTTTTCTTTATTTGTTTTACAGATTCTAGCTATCAATTTGTGGAGTTTTTTTGTTGTTGTTGCTGAGATTCACAATCTATCAACAGACCATGCTGGAAAGACCCTTGTCATAGACACCCCTCCCCGCTGAGACCAGATGGTCCAATCCGGTCGTACCTTTTCCAGGAAGAGGTGTTTGTAGGTCTCCATGCCCATGGCGTGCTGGTCTTTGCTGCGGACCTGGTTGAGGAACCAGTGGAGCGCGTCGTCGTAACACTCTCCGTCCTCCACCAGGCAGTGCCACAGGATGTCCACCTGCTCTAGACTCAGTCCTGAGGGAGAGGAGGGGCTGCTAGAGTGTGTGTTCATATATAAATACCCCACTGCTATATATATACACACACACACACACACACACACACACACACACACACACACACACACACACACACACACAGCTGAGGAGCTTAACTGGTGTCTGACTGTTGGCACACAAACACACACTTCAGACTGTTAAGAGGAAGATGAGGGTATCACTCCCACACGGGATCCACAATGGACACACAACCAGATATACATGTACACCACATTCACGTAAACACAATATAAATGGTTGCCAGAGAAAATTGGCTGCACGATCACGTTACGTTATTTATTTTGTATCACGGAGAATGGCAGTGTGTACTTCCTGGTCGGGAGCCACCGGGGCAGGGAGTCCCCCAGTCTACCTCTAAATCCCAAACATTAGCTCCTCTTCAAAACAGACGCAAAAGTCTGCAAACGCACACACAAGCACGGCGCACACAGGCATACACAAAACAGTCACACACACACACACGGCTATGAACAGAGTGAGTTAGCTAGCTAGGTAGATCCGGTCACCCTTCTCCAGAGGACAAAGATGTCTCTGTTGTAGGAGAGAGAGAGGCGCATCAGGTTGCACTCCTCGAGGGCCAATTCCACCCCCAGGGTGTAACCAGCAATCCATAGAGGCATAGACGCAGACAGTGATAAGGAATGTTTCTGTTGAGCTGTATGTGAAGACTGGGTAATGTAACGGAAAGTTGGAATGAGTTTCTTATTGGAGAAGTCAAGGTTGTTCAGTTTTAGTCTGTTTTGTTCCATTTGGTGCCTAATAAACGCGACCGTGTTGACTTACTGAAGTGGTCTGGGGAGCCCAGTGTGGAGAAGACACAGGTCAGGAACTGCAAGCGTACTTGGACTTCTGCACTGTGGCCATACCTGTGATCGCATAGTAATCAAAGAACATAATTCATAATGAACCATTCCGTTTACTTTTGAATTGCAACAATCACTATAAAAAGACCATTTCAATGCGTTTCACATTTCAAATAAGGAGATCAGAAGACTAGCTACACCCTCCTTAGTTCTGTCAGGACAAAACATTCACGTGTCATTTTGTCTCAGCGGTCCCTTAAAAGCAGCCAGCACCTCCCAGCTGGCCACATACACAACCAGAGAGTCACTGTCTGCAGCCATTGCACACCAGAACCGCACTGCAGCGAGACTGGGCAGCTTAATAAGCTGTAGTTACATCGGTATACCTACAATAGATGCTGTGTTACCAAATGCGCTGTCTATATTCCACAGTAATAAAACTGCTACCGTTGTATAGTTATAAGGCAGAGTCAATAATGTGAATTGGGGGGGGGGGGGGGGGGTACTGTAGTGAAGAGAACGGGTGGGTTACTCACAGGGCAAACTTGTGCCTCTGCTCCCGGACTTCCTGGATGTAGTGCAGCAGGTTCTCAAAGAACAGCTTCATCATGTGCAGCTCCTTCTCCGCCCACCTGAAAGACATGACACACCACATCAAAGGGTGCGTTTGTAAATTCACTACCTACTCCGATTTCAGAGCCCTTTTGTCAGAGTGCCAGAGCGCAGAATAATTGATGAGTTTAAGAATGCGCAACAGCCGTTGAATGTGACCGGTGTCAGTAAACTTGGGCAAAAAAAATAAAAAATTGAATTGTTGCCAGCAGTACAGTTACCAACACTCTGATAACATGAAAACAGCCTAACCAGCTCTGCTAGGGCAAGTAAAATGGTCAGAGTGAGGTGTTCTCTCATGTGTCTGGAAGTAGCCAGTAAGTTAGCCAACTTTAGCCAGTTAGCGTGACTGCCGTGTGAGAACGCTCCTGAGAACGCTCGGATCAACCCTACTCTTCGGCCAGAGCGTCCAGTGTGCACTCTGAACGCTTCGAGAGTGAAACACTCTGACCACAATCTGGCACTCCAAAGTCAATTTACGAACATAACAAATGTCACAAAAATAGTAGTTTTTGCAATATATGCAAAGCTGTTGCATTGTCAATGTTATTCTGTGATGCCATGTAATGGACAACGTTTGTCTGTTCTAATCATGTGAACGGTGCGATGCTTACATGGTGATCCAGTGGGTGTCGTAGCTGGAGCCGAACTGCTGAAAAGTGCCGAAAAGTTTGGGAAGGAGGCGCAGAGAGACGACCACGGATCTGTGAGAGAGAAAAGCATGGCGTCACAAAACAAGTTTCATATAATAGCTAGCCAACGAAGGGATCTTATTACAAAATAATTTGACGTCAATTCATTTCAGAGCTACGTTGTTCACACAGACATACACGCTCATATATGCACACGTACACACACACACACACACACACACACCTGTGGTGGGCTAGGTTCTCCAGGCAGCCCTCGATGAAGCGCATGCGGATCTGGCGGTCGGTGAACCAGCACACCAGAGAGCACAGCAGCTTCTCAGCCTCGTTGATCAGGCCCTCCGACAGGTGGATCTGATGGAACAGGGAAGAACGGAGAAAGGTCACTCACATCTTTTTCAGACTTCAGAATATCACAGAGACCCTAAACAGGCCGAATACAAACAGTGTAGCTATTTCCTCCGCAAGGCAATCATACAAGCTAAGCGTCAGTACAGAGACAAAGTGGAGTCGCAATTAAACGGCTCAGACACGAGAGGTATGTGGCAGGGTCTACAGTCAATCATGGACTACAAAAAGAAAACCAGCCCCGTCGGACCACGATGTCCTGCTCCCAGACAAACTAAACAACTTCTTTGCTCGCTTTGAGGACAATACAGTGCCAACGACACGGCCCGCTACCGGAACCTGCGGGCTCTCCTTCACCACAGCCAATGCGAGTAAAGCATTTAAACGTGTTAACCCTCGCAAGGCTGCCGGCCCAGATGGCATCCCTAGCCTCGTCCTCAGAGCATGCGCAGACCAGCAGGCTGGTGTGTTTACGGACATATTCAATCTCTCCCTATCCCAGTCTGCTGTTCCCACATGCTTCAAGAGGGCCACCATTGTTCCAGTTCCCAAGAAAGCTAAGGTAACTGAGCTAAAGGACTATCTCCCCGTAGCACTCACCTCCGTCATCATGAAGTGCTTTGAGAGACTAGTCAAGGATCATATCACCTCCACCCTACCTGACACCCTAAACCCACTGCAATTTGCTTACCGCCCCAATAGGTCCACAGATGAAGCAATCGCAAATCACACTGCCCTAACCCATCTGGACAACAGGAATAGCTATGTAAGAATGCTGTTCATTGATTACAGCTCAGCATTTAACCCCATAGCACCCTCCAAACTCGTCATTAAGCTCGAGACCCTAGGTCTCGAACCCGCCCTGTGCAACTGGGTCCTGGACTTCCTGACGGGCCGCCCCCAGGTGGTGAGGGTAGGAAACAACATCTCCACCCCGCTGATCCTCAACACTGGGGCCCCACAAGGGTGCGTTCTCTGCCCTCTCCTGTACTCCCTGTTCACCCATGACTGCGTGGCCATGCACACTTCCAACTCAATCAAGTTTGCAGATGACACTACAGTGGTAGACTTGATTACCAACAACGACGAAACGGCCTACAGGGAGGAGGTGAGGGCCCTCGGAGTGTGGGGTCAGGAAAATAACCTCACACTCAACGTCAACAAAACAAAGGAGATGATCGTGGACTTCAGGAAACAGCAGAGGGAGCACCCCCCTATCCACATCGACGGGACCGTAGTGGAGAAGGTGGAAAGTTTTAAAGTTCCTCGGCGTACACATCACGGACAAACTGAAATGGTCCACCCACACAGACAGCGTGGTGTTGCGCCTCTTCAACCTCAGGAGGCTGAAGAAATTTGTCTCGTCACCAAAACCACTCAAACTTTTACAGATGCACAATCGAGAGCATCCTGTCGGGCTGTATCACCGCCAGGTAAGGCAACTGCTCCGCCCATAACCATAAGGCTCTCCAGAGGGTAGTGAGGTCTGCACAACGCATCACCGGGGGCAAACTACCTGCTCTCCTGGACACCTACACCACCCGATGTCACTGGAAGGCCAAAAAGATAATCAAGGACAATAACCACCCGAGCCACTGCCTGTTCACCCCGCTATCATCCAGAAGGGGTGAATCAAAGCTGGGATGAATCAAAGCTGGGATGACAAATCAGAGCAAGATTACTAAATGTAAGTACATTATTTACCTTCAAAGGTGAATGTATCAAACCAGTTGCTGTGATAAGTGTTGTGTTGTTGTGCACTCTCCTCAAACAATAGCATGGTATAAATTGGACAGTGCAGTTAGATTAACAAGCATTTAAGCTTTCTGCCCATATAAGACATGTCTATGTCCTGGAAAGTTTGCTGTTGCTTAGATCATTCTAGTCACATTAACACAAGTTAGCATCAACCGGCCCGGTATAGGGACACCGATCCCATAGAGGTTAAAAACAGGATGGAAAAGCATAAACTGTTTTTTGTATTCAGTGAACGAACATTTAGACAACAAAATGTGTCGCTTGTTTCTGGGAACTCAAACTCCGCTTCTTTGCCGCTCGGCTTCAAGGCTGTCTGATTACTAGCATGCTACATGCTTTCACTCAGCAAAAAGGTCGCAAACAGAACGCTTTCTTAGAGCACGGTGTAATCCAGTGTCATGGTTCTTACCGCGTCCTCGTCCTGCACCAGGTCCCAAAGCAGCGTGTTGCCCTTCTTGCACACGTTGTCCAGGTTGATGTCAGTCACGGCGTGGCCAGAGTACTGGTGCTTGTGGACCTGCGGGCCTGCAGGGGAATAAAACACAGCCGCTGGTGAGAAAGAGAGCCATAATAAAAAAGGTTCAGTACAGATTTACTGAACTGCTAAAATGTCATGCTAAAACGTTGCAAGGATAACAACTGAAATCGAGTGACACTAAGAATGGCAATAAGAAAGCAGCCATATGGAACGTCGTACTGTCACGTTTACAGGTAGAAGTCATTTCTTTTGTCGTTTAGCAGACGCTATTATCCAGCGCGATTTACAGTAGTGAGCGCATACATTTTCATACTGGTCCACCGCGGGAATCGAACCCACAACCCTGGCGTTGCAAGCACCACGCTCTATCAACTGAGCTACACGGGATTAACTGATGGTGAAAGCGTTTGACTGGATTGACCCATCCAGATGATTAGTAGAACCATAACTACATGATTCTTGCTGCTGTAAACGGAGGCCTATTATCGGTGTGCAATGAGTGGTTAAACCGTTCCGTGAGTGCGGTATTCCATGAATTTTCCAACCGCGATTTCTGGGAAATCTGGGAATTTTGGGTAAATTTAAGTCAATTCACAACCCTAGGTGCACCGTGCAGTGCAGCCTACCTTGCACCATGTGCTCGTGGTAGATAGAGGCCAGGTTGGGCAGGTGCTGCTGCAAGTGGGAGCTGAGCTCGGCGTGCGAGTTGATCTGCACCAGCTCCTCCTCACAGCCAGACTCCTCACCGTCAAAGTCGGCCATGTTCTTCTCCGACTTGGCGCTGATCTGGGAGCTGCTGCAGGACACGTCGTCTGCGCTCAGCATGTCGTCCACCATGTGCCTGCCGGATGATTCAACGTTAGAAGGGCAATGCATGTTTTCGTCACTTGAATAAGCACAAGATTCATGTCGCAAGGAAAAACAGTTACATTTACACTGAGTGAACCAAACAGTTCTCTTTCCATGACAGACTGACCAGGTGAATCCAGGTGAAAACTATGATCAATTACTGATGTCACTTGTTAAATCCACTTCAAATCAGTGTATATGAAAGGGAGGAGACCTGTTAAAGAAGGATTTTGAAGCCTAGAGACAATTTAGACATGGATTGTGTGTGTGCGCCATTCAGAGGGTTAATGTGCAAGACAAAACATTTAAGTGCCTTTGAATGGGGTATGGTAGGTGCTAGGCGCACCATGTTGAGTGTGTCAAGAACTGCAACGCTGCTGGGTTTTTCACGCTCAACAGTTGCCCATGTGCATCAATGGTCCACCACCCAAAGGACATCCAGTCAACTTGACACAACTGTGGGAAGCATTGGAGTCAACATGGGTCAGCATCCCCGTGGAACGCTTTCAACACCTTGTAGAGTCCATGCCCCGACGGATTGAGGCTGTTCTGAGGGCAAAAGGGACTGAAACTCAATATTAGGAAAGTGTTCCTAATGTTTTGTACACTCAGTGTATGTCTAGTTTCTCATGACAAATGTAGAAATAATTGACTGGACACTTCTACACATCTATGCAACTACAGCCAACTCAACCGTTTACGGATGGTGTCAAGACTCATTTGGACGCCGACATAATTGCTCGTAGATGGTCCTGATCCAATATGTACAATCGGCCACGGACAGTTTGTCTTAGTTGGGGTCTGTAGTTGGATAGAAGCCTTAAAAAGAACCTTATCGCCCTATGCAAATGTGATAAACAAAGAACACTATGAAAGAGGAGATACAGAGAAGACACAGATTAGAGTAAAGAAAGCAAAGAGATGGTAACAGTCTTACCCTTCATGGTGGTGGTGGTGGTGGTGGGGCCCGATGAAGTGTCGGCAGTTGAACAGCTCGTTGCCCATGGCGTCCCCCAGGAAGTCCCCGGGGCAGGGCAGGCAGGTCTGCTCCTGGGGGCCCGGGGCCATTTGGGGTGAGGGGCCTCCCATCTCTGAATGTTGTTGTTCGGGCCCCTCAGGCCGGGCCGAGCAGGCGTCAAGCATCCTCATGCGGCCCTCCATCGACGCCGTAGCCGTTACCATGCCGACGGCTGCCTCGGGGTTAAAGGGCAAACCTTTGGGTTTTGGTCCGTCTCCTGCCCCTCCTCTTTCGGCTCTGTCGCCCTGCTCCTCCACCAGCGCCTCACCCGCTTTCCGCTTCCTGACCTCCAGCTGGTCCCGGGGCTCCTTCTGCGGGCTGCCCTCGGCCGCTACACCCCGGTTGTTCCCCTCTTCGTCCTCTTCATCGTCATCATCTTCGTCATCATCTTCGTCATCTTCCTCATCCTCTTCCTCCTTGAGGATCTCGCTGTCAGCCATGTCGTCAGAGTGCAGCTCGCTGCCGGGGCTTCCCGCCGACTGGCTGGCACGGCTGGAGCCCGCCTCGTTGCTGGAGCCCTCGCTGTGGCCACTGCTGCTGCCTGGCCCACTGCTGCCCTCCTCCATGCTGTTGGCTGTCTCGTCCGAGCTTCCCTGCATCGACTCCTAGACGGGGAGAAGAGAGGAGACCGAATCAGTTCCAGTTAAACCAGCCATACATCAGAACCTCAATACTTTTTTTTATATGAAACCAGAAAAATGCTAATAAATCAGGGATACTGACTTGGATTTGCTTTTTGATAAAAATGCTAAAAAGTTAGCAATTGGAGACAGTGGCTAGGCAAAAAAAAAAAAAAAAAAAACAAGGCATGGATTGCTGAACAGTGCTGGAAAGTAACAGTTCGCTACTAACAGCAATTCCTATTAAACGTTTCTCCAGCTAGAGAGTGTGAAAAGGGTACTAACCTCCGTGTCAGAGAGTCTCTGCTGGCCCCGCTTGCTGCTGCCCATCATCTGCTCGTCCATCTCCATGTCGCTACCGCCGCTGTGGTGCGTGTCACTGTTGTCACTGCTGTCCGGGCTGGCCGCTGGGGAGCCTGGGTAGAGACGAGAAGCAGAGGCTTAATACATCAGATACCGCATCTGACAAAACACTTCAGAATTCATAACGTAGTCTATATACCAGCAGAGATGTTTAAGAGCCTATGTATCTAAGCAAGTGGTAAACCCTGGTTATTGGGGTTTAAAAGGGTGTTCAAGCCTTTTCCATCCCAGCACTAAAACACCTGATTCAACACCTTCATCACCTTGATTAGTGCTGGACTGGACCAAAAACCAGCCTACCACTGAAACTCCACAGCACCGGAGTTGTCTACCACAAAGACAGTGAACATATATCCCCTTGAAATACACACAGACAAACACAACAATCGTACCTTTCTTGTTGCCCATGGTGTTGGTGTTGAGCAGCGAGGCGAAGGAGCTCTGCTTGGAGAGCTGGGCCTTAGCGGACAGGGCGTTGTTCCACAGAGCCTTGATCAACATGGAGGCCAGGTACAGGGTCTGAGGAGGGAGGGTGGGCAGCGTAGAATTACATATAGAATCACAATTATAGGCTCTTTAGGGTGGGCAGGTGACGAAGACAAAGAGTAGCTCTGTTAGTTAAGACTGGGTGTATGTGACTATAAAGCTCCTTAAAGTAATCTGCTGATATCTAGATTAAATCACACTGAACATTTGATTGTCCACTCCTTGCCATGGCCTAAAGTAACTGAGGTAATAACAGGCCCAGGACGATACCAGCCTCGCGATATTTTCTTCCATGGCAAAAATGCAAAACACGAAGCAGACCAAACTCTTTGGTCCTTTAAAAATCTGTTTTATGTAAAATAGTGTGTGGTATAGCTTGGAAAATCAGACTCTGGATGACACTGGGTTTCTAAAGAAGATCAATTACCTTCGTGTTGTGTTTCCTTGCCACAATACCTAAGAGAATCGCGATACTGGCATCGTCCCGGACCTAGGTAATTCGTAGTCCTCATGTTCCATTGGGCGCTCATGATGTGTGGCGTGTGAGAGTACCTGTTCGGTGTGTGCGCTGGGGTGCAGACCGGACACCAGGTTGAGGACGTGGCGCAGCGGCACCGGGTCCAGGTTCTTGATGAGCGAAGGGAACAGGTCGTGGATGTAACGGCTACAGTGCTTCAGCTACATAATAACAGAGAGAGAGACAGGGTCAAGGGGAACATCAGTGAAAAATGACACAAAAGACAACTTTGGATTTCAATTAAATGAAATGATAGCAAAACTAATTGGTAGAATATAGTAAAGAAAAGTATAACATATGCATACAAATTCAGAGTATGAGCGCTGCTCTAGGATTAGGTCCCTCAACTTGATTAACCTGTTGGGGCTAGGGGGCAGTATTTTCACGGCTGGATAAAAAAACGTACCCGATTTAATCTGGTTACTAATCCTACCCAGTAACTAGAATATGCATATACTTATTATATATGGATAGAAAACACCCTAAAGTTTCTAAAACTGTTTGAATGGTGTCTGTGAGTATAACAGAACTCATTTGGCAGGCAAAACCCTGAGACATTTTCTGACAGGAAGTGGATACCTGATGTGTTGAATTACCTTTAAGCCTATGCCATTGAAACACACAGGGGTTGATTAATGTTTTGGCACTTCCTATTGCTTCCACTAGATGTCACCAGCCTTTACAAAGTGTTTTGAGTCTTTTACTGTGAGATCTGACCGAACAAGAGCCATGGAACGGTGATGGCCGATTAGACTCTGGCGCGCGAGTTCATGTTGGGTACCCTCGTTCCAATACATTATAAAAGAGAATGCATTCGTCCACCTTGAATATTATTCATGTTCTGGTTAAAAAAGGCACTAATGATTTATGCTATACAACGTTTGACATGTTTGAACGAACGTAAATATATTTTTTCCCCTCGTTCATGACGAGAAGTCCGGCTGGCTTAGATCATGTGCTAACAACACGGAGCTTTTTGGATATAAATGATGAGCTTTTTTGAACAAAACTACATTCGTTATGGACCTGGGATTCCTGGAAGTGACATCTGATGAAGAGAATCAAAGGTAATGGATTATTTACATAGTATTTTCGATCTCTCCAACATGGCCGTTTGTATAGCAAAGCATATTTTTCTGGGCGCAGTGCTCAGATTATTGCAAAGTGTGATTTCACAGTAAGGTTATTTTTAAATCTGGCAAGTTGATTGCGTTCAAGAGATGTAAATCTATAATTCTTTAAATGACAATATAATATTTTACCAATGTTTTCTAATTTTAATTATTTAATTTGTGACGCTGACTTGACTGCCGGTTATTGGAGGGAAACGATTTCCTCAACATCAATGCCATAGTAAAACGCTGTTTTTGGATATAAATATGAACTTGATAGAACTAAAAATGCATGCATTGTCTAACATAATGTCCTAGGAGTGTCATCTGATGGAGATTGTAAAAGGTTAGTGCATCATTTTAGCTGGTTTTATGGTTTTGGTGACCCTGTCTTTGAATTGACAAACATTACACACAGCTATTGTCAATGTACTCTCCTAACATAATCTAACTTTATGCTTTCGCCGTAAAACCTTTTTGAAATCGGACAACGTGGTTTGAAAAATTTGAATTTTGACATTTATTTGGTTTCAAATTTGCCGCTCTTGAAATGCACCTGCTGTTGATAGGGTGCACCACGGGTGGCACGCTAGCGTCCCACATAGCCCCAAGAAGTTAAAGAGGCAAAATTGATCCTAAAAATCAGCATTTCTACTCTGAGAAGCTTTCTACCAGCTTTCTAGGCCTTGGTGTTTAGGGCCTAGTTACCTGAGCTGCGGCCCAGATGCAGTCCACATGCTGGGTGCTGAGCCTTCCCTCAGCGGCAAGGAAGTTCAGGATCACTTGGCACTGTTTAATTATCTGGAACGACAACAAAGAGGCACAAAGACAACCTCCTCATTAACAGGGAAGTTCAAACACGGATTACCCACTAAAATGTATTGACTTACTGTAATAACGACTCGGAATGGGAAAACTCACCTCAATATGCAAATTTGGTCCAAATATATGCTCCACCACATTGTTGTTGATTAGCCAGTCAGCTAGTTCCTTTGCTATTGACCTGGAGGGACAGTTTGAGGTACGCTGCTTTAACGGTCTGTGATGCAGTGGTAACTCAAATCAATTGACTTACTTTCATTGTAAAAATCGACTCAATTGACTTACGTTTCATTGTAAAATCAACTCAATTGACTTACGTTTCGGTGTCGGACACCAGAGACTCATTATTACAGACGTCGTTGAAGGTGTGGAGCTGATTCTGTGGGAGAAAACAAGAATAAACATTTCATGAATTATGTATGTATGTACACACCAGTGTACTTCATCCCTTTATCGAGTCATTGACCCTAGAGTTAAAGTCTCAGTTACAGTAAACTGAAAGTCCTAGTGGAGATTTAATAGAGTATACAAGTCAAAGTGTCTCTGTGTCAAAAACAAAACAGCTGTCACAATGTCCTTCACAGTAACCCGGGCCTAGACTCCCAAAGAGCAAGCAACAACAGCAGTGTGTGAGAGTGGGTGTACGCGTCTCTGGGTGCACGTGTGAGTCTCACCGTGATTTGGCTGAGGCCAGCCAGCCTCATGGTGAGCGTGGGGGACATGAAGTACTTGAAGGCCAGGTCCAGGCTCTCCTTGTCGAAGCACAGTGCGCTGTCCAGCGGCTCCTTCACCGTGCTCCACATCAGGTCGGCCATGTTGCGTGCCGCGCTCTGACGCAGCTCCTGGTCCGACAGCTTGCACAGGTACCTGGGGAGGGACACATTTGGAAATAAGTTATTTGTGAATTGAGATAAAACTTTATTTAAAATCAGGAAGTCCCTTTGTTAGGAAATACTTTTATTTGTTCTGTTTAGTTTTAAAGTTGGAAGTCTCTTTGTCAGGTTCTCTCAAGTGTGCTTCTGGAGAAGACGCGGTAGACAGGCTGGACAAACGGAACTAAACAGTCAGGACTAAGTGTGTGGCATCTATTGAGGCTGGCTGAAACACTCAGATGAGAAGCACTTTGATAAGCTACTGAGAAAAACCATGACAATAGTTGGCTTCAATGAGAATCTACGGTCTCTGCGATCAATAAGATACATACTATATCTTTTTAATAACTTCTTAGAAAACACACATTTTGCTCAATTCAGGAGGAAGGAGTGATACGCTATAAGGTGGAATGGCACTGGAGCCAGAAGTCACATTTCATCATTCTTCTTAGACAAAGGACCAAAATGAGGAAGGAATGTTCCATTTGGACATCAGGACCAGTTAATCCAGCCCACCCAGGTCACATGACAGAGGTGCGGCGAGGCCTGCGAGCTGTCTGGCTGCTCCAAGGTCATGTGAGGAGAAGCTGACTGGAGCATTGGCCACTGTTACCATGGCGAGGGAAGCTCTTCCTAGCAACACCAGTTGGTGGCACGGCAAGAGTGAAGCACACTACACAGAATGAGGGCTCTCAGCTGAAATTCCTTTCATCCAGAAAAAAAAATATATACAGTCAAGTATCTGATTGAATTTTGAAATTCAACTCAAATACAACAAAAATATGCTTCCTAAGAGCATCCACTAAATTCAACCTTGATTTATGCTGATCGACTGCCAATATGCTGGATTACCCTATTTGCATAACGTCCTCCCTAATACTACATCCAATATTCAGGGGAGCATCTCTATCAAGTGCGTTTGATTGTGTGTTGGAAAGTGGTGGGCGAGTCGAACAACACAGCACTGTGTATCCAAATACAATATGCATTTCAAACAGCCCCTTGGGCCATTTCTGACGAGAGGAGCTGCGACTGCGACTGCAACAGCAACTCCCCTCTCTCTGCCCCATTTTCTTATTCTCTTACAATGACTGCAGACAAAAAGCATTAAACAGCAGTACGGGATGCCATATTGTTGAGAGCTGTATTTGATATGGGGGAAACGTCATGACTAACAACCATTTTATTCAATAAATGATTTGTGATTCAATCTGTATTGATACATGCCTAATTAGGGATTTCAAGGCACTAGTGAAAACTCACTGGTGGGGAGACACTAATAAAGTCTTGATTATCCTCACTCTGAAGTCAATACAGAGATTTCACCACGGAGTTTCATTGATATGGAGAGCGTGAACTTACCGTATTACATACGTGCGGAACGGTATGATGTGCTGCATGACGGCGGGAATGTGCAACCATATTCGGATCTGTGTGTGGAGAGAAAAAAAACAGATTTTGAATCAGACTGACATCCCTTAAGATGTGTGAGAAGCAGTGGAAAACCTAAAAACAGATGCCACTCTAACAGAGCTGGCTGACAACTGATTATTCACTGCGATTACCGGCGGAGAGAGCATTTACAAACCAAACAGCTGTGCTAATAACGTAGAAACTGCATCAAGAACATCTGCATACATGTGGCTCTGGAGATGGAGCTGAAACAGCATCTGGAGGTAGTGGTAAATATATCCAGGATAGATAGATATATATATATATATATATATATATATATATAAAATCAGCGTTTGGGTTGGGCTGCTTTGTTGGGTGGCTGGATCAACTCCTACTCACATTGGAGACGATGGTGATGAAGGCGTGGGCGATGGGGAAGGGCAGGCTCTCTGGCGTGCCTGACTCAAAGCAGTCCTTCATGAGCGACAGACCGTGCTTGCCACAGAACAGGCACACGTAGCGCAGCAAGTGCAAGGGGACCTCCACATCCTGGTCACAGGGAAAACAAGGTCAATACAACTTTATTGTCCACACGGATATGGAAAACTAACTTTGGCTTCATAACACACATCATAGTGGAAGAGACAAGCGTGATCGGTGCAACTCAATGGTTTCATACCCTCGTCTCCTTTTTGGTTTATAAGAACTATAGGTGATAGGTGAAAGCAATACGGTGGATAGACGTACACTGGGAATTTGATTTCACTTCTCATGTTCTTTCACACACTCAGATGTAGGAGAAGAGATGATGGCTTTTTTGCAGACTATTCAGGACAGAGTATGAAGACCAGAGCTGGGATCAGTGAACTCAGCAAAAAAAGAAACGTCCCTTTTTCAGGACCCTGTCTTTCAAAGATAAAAATCTAAATATCTTCATTATAAAGGGTTTAGACACCGTTTCCCATGCTTGTTCAATGAACCATAAACAATGAATGAACATGCACCTGTAGACCGGTCGTTAAGACAGTAACAGCTTCAGACGGTAGGTAATTAAGGTCACAGTTGTGAAAACTTTGGACACTAAAGAGGCTTTTCTACTGACTCTGAAAAACACCAAATGAAAGATGCCCAGGGTCCCTGCTCATCTGCTTGAACGTGCCTAAGCATGCTGCAAGGAGGGATGAGGACTTCAGATGAGGCCAGGGCAAAACAATTGCAATTTCCATACTGTGAGATGCCTAAGACAGCGCTACAGGGAGACAGGACGGACAGCTGATCGTCCTCGCAGTGGCAGACCACGTGTAACAACACCTGCACAGGATCAGTACATCTGAACATCACACCTGCGGGACAGGTACAGGATGGCAACAACAACTGCCTGAGTTACACCAGGAATGCACAATCCCTCCATTAGTGCTCAGACTGTCCGCAATAGGCTGAGAGAGGCTGGACTGAGGGATTGTAGGCATGTTGTAAGGCAGGTCCTCACCAGACATCACCGGCAACAACGTCGCCTATGGACACAAACCCACCGTCGCTGGACCAGACAGGACTGGCAAAAAGTGCTCTTCACTAACGAGTCGCGGTTTTGTCTCACCAGGGGTGATGGTCGGATTCGCATTTATCGTGGAAGGAATAAGCGTTAGACCGAGGCCTGTACTCTGGAGCGGGATCGATTTGGAGGTGGAGGGTCCGTCATGGTCTGGGGCGGTGTGTCACAGCATCATCAGACTGAGCTTGTTGTCATTGCAGGCAATCTCAACGCTGTGCGGTACAAGGAAGACATCCTCCTCCCTCATGTGGTACCCTTCCTGCAGGCTCATCCTGACATGACCCTCCAGCATGACAATGCCACCAGACATACTGCTCGTTCTGTGTGTGATTTCCTGCAAGACAGGAATGTCAGTGTTCTGCCATGGCCAGCGAAGAGCCCGGATCTCAATCCCATTGAGCACGTCTGGGACCTGTTGGATCGGAGGGTTAGGGCTAGGGCCATTCCCCCCAGAAATGTCCGGGAACTTGCAGGTGCCTTGGTGGAAGAGTGGGGTAACATCTCACAGCAAGAACTGGCAAATCTGGTGCAGTCCATGAGGAGATGCACTGCAGTACTTCCTGCAGCTGGTGGCCACACCAGATACTGACTTACTTTTGATTTTGACACCCCTTTGTTCAGGGACACATCATTTCTGTTAGTCACATGTCTGTGGAACTTGTTCAGTTTACATCTCAGTTGTTGAATCTTATGTTCATATAAATATTTACACATGTTAAGTTTGCTGAAAATAAATGCAGTTGACGTTTCTTTTTTTGCTGAGTTTATATGAAATCTTTGAGCATTTGCTTTAGCCTACCTGGTGTGCCAAATGAGTAGGGAGCTTCATCAATAAGAGCATCGATGACATCATTCCCACAGTGGCCGTACGTACATACTCCAACCAGAAGCCAGGCAACATCCGCAACATCCGCACTGAGGCAACATCCGCACTGAGCTAAAGCTACCGCTTTCAAGGAGCGGGACTCTAACCCGGACGCTTATAAGAAATCCCGCTACGCCCTACAACGAACCATCAAACAGGCAATGGGTCAATACAGGACTAAGATTGAATCCTACTACACTGGCTCCGACGATCGTCAGATGTGGCAGGGCTTGCAAAATATTACGGACAACCAAAGCTGCCCAGTGACACGAGCCTATCAGACCAGCTAAATTACTTCTATGCTTCTTACTTCTATTCTATGTTTCAAGCAGACCACCATAGTCCCTGTGCCCAAGAACACCAAGGTAACCTGCCTAAATGAAAACCAACCTGTATCACTCACGTCTGCAGCCATGAAGTGCTTTAAAAAGGTCGGTCATGGCTCACATACAACACCATTATCCCAGAAACCCTAGACCCACTTTAAATTGCATACTGCCACAACAGATCCACAGATGACGCAATCTCTATTGCACTCCACACTGCCCTTTCACACCTGGACAAAAGGAACACCTACGTGAGAATGCTATTCATTGACTACACTTCAGCATTCAACACCATAGTGCCCACAAAGCTCATCACTAAGCTAAGGACCCTGGGACTAAACACCTCCCTCTACAACTGGATCCTGGACTTCCTGACGTGCCGCCCCCCAGGTGGTAAGGGTAGGTAACAACATATCTGTCACGCTGATCCTCAACACAGGGGCCCCTCAGGGATACGTGCTCAGTCCCCTCCTGTAATCCCTGTTCACCCATGACTGCATGGTCAAGCATGACTCCAAAACCATCAAGTTTGCCGACGACAAAAGTGGTAGGCCTGATCACCAACAGCGATGAGAATCTATAGGGAGGAGGTCAGAGACCTGGCAGTGTGGTGCCAGGATAACAACCTCTCTATCAAAGTGAACAAGATATAGGAGATGATCGTGGACAACAGGAAAAGGGAAGGCCGAGCATGCCCCCATTCTCATCGACAGGGCTGTAGTGGAGCAGGTTGAGAGCTTCAAGTTCCTTGGTGTCCACATCACCAAAAAACTAACATGGTCCAAGCACACCAAGACATTCATGAAGATGGCATGACAACACCTATTCCCCCTCAGAAGACTGAAAAAAAACTTGGCATGGGTCCTCAGATCCTCAAAAGGTTATACATCTGCACCATCGAGAGCATCCTGACTGGTTGCATCACCGCCTGGTACGGCAACTGCTCGGCCTCCGACCACAAGACACTACAGAGGGTAGTGCATACGGCCCAGTACATCACTGGGGTCACGCTTCCAGCCATTCAGGACCTCTATACCAGGCGATGTCAAAGGAAGGCCCTAAAAACTGTCAGACTCCAGCCACCCTAGTCATAGTGTCCTCTCTGCTCCCACACAGCAAGCAGTACCAGATCACCAAGTCTAGGTCCAAAAGGATTCTTAACAGCTTCTACCCTCAAGCCATAAGACTCCTAAACAGCTAATCAAATGGCTACCCGGACTATTTGCACTGAACCCCCTACCCCCATTTTTACACTGCTGCTACTCTGTGTATTATCATTACATAATCACCTTACCTACAGTCACAAGTTTGTACACACCTACTCATTCCATGGTTTGTCTTTATTTTGACTATTTTCTACATTGTAGAATAATAGTGAATACATCAAAACCATGAAATAACACATGGAATCATGTAGTAACCAAAAAATGGTTAATTAACAAATCAAAATATATTTTCTATTTTAGATTATTAAAAGTAGCCACCAAAGCTTTGCAGTCTAGGCATTCTCTCAACCAGCTTCATGAGAAATGCTTTTCTTGAAGAAGTACCCACATATGCTGAGCACTTGTTGGCAGCTTTTCCTTCAATCTCCGGTCCAACTCATCCCAAACCATCTCAATTGGGTTGAGGTCGGGTGATTGTGGAGGCCAGGTTATCTGATGCAGCACTCCATCACTCTCCTTCTTGGTCAAATAGCCCTTACACAGCCAGGAGGTGTGTTGGGTCATTGTCCTGTTGAAAAATACAATTATAGTCCCACTAAGCACAAACAAGATGGGATGGCGTATCGTTGCAGAATGCTGTGGTAGCCATGCTGGTTAAGTGTGACTTGAATTCTAAATAAATCACTGACAGTGTCACCAGCAAAGCACCCCCACACCATCACACCTCCTTCTCCATGCTTCACGGTGGGAACCACACACGCGGAGATCATCTGTTCACCTACTCTGCGTCTCACATACTCTGCGTCTCACAAAGACACAGCAGTAGGAACCAAAAATCGCAAATTTGGACTCAGACCAAAGGACAGATTTCCACTGATCTAATGTCCATTGCTCATGTTTCTTGGTCCAAGCAAGTCTCTTCTTATTATTGGTGTCCTTTAGTAGTGGTTTCTTTGCAGATATTTGACCATGAAGGCCTGATTCAGACAGGCTCCTCTGAACAGTTGATGTTGAGATGTGTCTGTTACTCTGTGAAGCATTTATTTGGGTTGCAATTTCTGAGGCTGGAAACTTTAACTTATCCTCTGCAGCAGAGGTTTCATCATAGCGCTCAGTTTTTGCGACTGCACTTGAACTTTCCCGGATTGACTGACCTTCATGTCTTAACCTGTTAGGGCTAGGGGGCAGTATTGACACGGCTGGATAAAAAACGTACCCGATTTAATCTGGTTACTACTCCTGCCCAGTAACTAGAATATGCATATAATTATTGGCTTTGGATAGAAAACACTCCAAAGTTTCTAAAACTGTTTGAATGGTGTCTGTGAGTATAACAGAACTCAAATGGCAGGTCAAAACCTGAGAAGATTCTGTACAGGAAGTACCCTGTCTGACCATTTCTTGGCCTTCTTTGCCATCTCTATCCATTACAAAGGATCTCTGCTGTTACGTGACACTTCCTACGGCTGCCATAGGCTCTCAGAAGGCGGCAAAAAGCTGAATCGTGGCTTTGCAGGCTCTGGCTGAAAAAAAGTAGCGCGTTTGGGTAGTGGCTGGTTACAGTACTGTGAGACTCAGGTTCGTGCCCGCGTCGTCCGAAAGCTTTGTTTTCTTTCCTCTGTTTGCCTAAACGGAGATTCCCGGTCGGAATATTATCGCTTTTTTACGAGAAAAATGGCATAAAAATGGATTTTAAACAGCGGTTGACATGCTTCGAAGTACGGTAATGGAATATTTAGAATTTTTTTGTCACGAATTGCGCCATGCTCGTAACCCTGATTTACCATTTCGGATAGTGTCTGGAACGCACGAACAAAACACCGCTATTTGGATATAACGATGGATTATTTTGGACCAAACCAACATTTGTTATTCAAGTAGCAGTCCTGGGAGTGCATTCTGACGAAGACAACAAAGGTAATCAAACTTTTGTAATAGTAAATCTGACTTTGGTCAGGGCTAAACTTGGTCGGTGTCTAAATGGCTAGCCGTGATGGCTGGGCTATCTACTGAGAATATTGCAAAATGCGCTTTCACCGAAAAGCTATTTTAAAATCGGACACCTCGATTGCATAGAGGAGTTCTGTATCTATAATTCTTAAAATAATTGTTATGCTTTTTGTGAACGTTTATCGTGAGTAATTTAGTAAATTGTTAGTAAATTCCCCGGAAGTTTGCGGGGGGTATGCTAGTTCTGAACGTCACATGCTAATGTAAAAAGCTGTTTTTTGATATAAATATGAACTTGATTGAACAAAACATGCATGTATTGTATAACATAATGTCCTAGGATTGTCATCTGATGAAGATCATCAAAGGTTAGTGCTGCATTTAGCTGTCTTCTGGGTTTATGTGACATTATATGCTAGCTTGAAAAATGGGTGTCTGATTATTTCTGGCTGGGTACTCTGCTGACATAATCTAATGTTTTGCTTTCGTTGTAAAGCCTTTTTGAAATCGGACAGTGTGGTTAGATTAACGAGAGTCTTGTCTTTAAAATGCTGTAAAATAGTCATATGTTTGAGAAATTGAAGTAATAGCATTTCTAAGGTATTTGAAAATCGCGCCACGGGATTCAACTGGCTGTTGCGTAGGTGGGACGAATTCGTCCCGCCTAGCCCATAGAGGTTAAAGTAATGATGGACTGTTGTTTCTCTTTGCTTATTTGAGCTGTTCTTGCCATAATATGGACTTGGTCTTTTACTAAATAGAGCTATCCTCTGCATACCACCCCTACCTTGCCACAACAACTGATTGGCTCAAATGCATTAAGGAAAGAAATTCCACAAATTAACAAGGCACACCTGTTAATTGAAATGCATTCCAGGTGACTACCTCATGAAGCTGGTTGAGAGACTGCCAAGAGTGTGCAAATCTGTCAATGCAAAGGGCTACCTTGAAGAATCTCAAATATAAAATATATTTTGATTTGTTTAACACTTCTGGTAACAACATGATTCCATGTGTGTTATTTCATAGTGTTGATGTCTTTCCTATTATTCTACAATGTAGAAAATAAAGAAAAACCCTGGAATGAGTAGGTGTGTCCAAACTTTTGACTGGTACTGTACATATTACCTCAGCTAACCTGTGCTGCCGCACATTGACTCTGTACCGGTACCCCATGTGTATAGCCTGTTATTTTATTGTGTCTCTTTAATTATTTGTTATTTTTCTATATTCTTTTTACTTCAGCTTATCTGAGTAAATACTTTCTTAAAACTGCATTGTTGCTTAAGGGCTTGTAAGTAAGCATTTCACTGTAAAGTATACGCCTGTTGTATTCGGAGCATGTGACAAATACAATTTTAATTGAGTGTTCCATTGGTTGTATTCCAGCTAGGAAAGGTCAATTAAGCACAAAATACTATCTGAACTCCAGTCTGATGCAGACTATGAACTTTGTCCACTAAAAATATCCATTAAAAGCCCATAAATGTTTAATACGGTGGAAAGGTATGAGCTGGAGAGTTATTAAATTAGCCTGAAACCGATTATTGTACTCTGGGGAAAGATCGACAGCACTTGGAGGTGGAAATTAGCCTCAATTTAATAAAAACTCAAACTACACTGCAGACACATTTCACACCTCATGTGTACGTTGGCCTGAAAAGCTACCAGAGGGACCTGAGATCAGTGTTTAGAGAGCCTTCTCCCTCCGTCTCCCCTGGTCCTAAAGGAAACATTTGTAATTGGACCCCTGAGGGAGAACTGTTCTAGGACCTATTGTTAACCAAATCTACACCAAACCTCCTCGAGTGAAAACCCATTACAACAACCTGGGAAGTTTTCAGAGTCCTGCCTCCCTACTCTCCCAGTCCTAAATGGGACACAGCTGTTGGGCTCTGGGCATGACACTCTTCAAGCAGCTTCCCAATAAAATATAAATAGACTCAAGATGTCATGAATCACTGATATGAGTAACATGACCACGGGAGAGAGGGGAGGGGACTATGAGCAGATTGGTGATTGGTCAAACAGGCAGACCACACATTAAAACATGGGCCTTTGCTTCAAAGGACTGGATGACGTAGAATGCGTACCAAATGGCACCCTATTCCCTATATAGTGCAGTACTTTTGACCAGAGCCATACGGGCCCGGGTCAAAAGTAGTGCACTGTAAAGGGAATAGGGTGCCATTTGAGAGACGTAGATGTCGATGTAAAGAGTTGGACCCGACACAAAGCGACAATCAGGCGGATTGAGTATTGTGTTTTTGGACGAAACAGTGGAGTCGTAAAAACAAAGAGAGGGCGGAGGAGTCCTTACATTCATGTCGCAGAAGGAGCCGAGGATATTGCTTTCATGAGCAGAGATGTCCTGGAAAAAGGAAACAAAGAAAGTATGACGAGTATATTGCATACTGAGAACTGTTAGAGAACATTTAGGAACAGCAGGACACCAATGTCATTGTCAAGTATTAAGTACACCATGGAGATAAATGCTGATATACTGAATCCATAATTGAGTTGTGTGTATGGGTGCATGTTATGCTTTTACCTCTATGGTGCGGTACATATTATAACATTACTGCTTTGGTGGGATGGGTGTTGTGTCGGGGGGAAACATGTTATTCTATTACCTCTACAGTGGGGTTTGATTATGTATTGTGTTGTATCAGGGTGTGTCATTCCATTACCTCTATGGTGGGGTGTGTGTTGTGTTTGTAAGCCGTGTACAGGGGGAACTGAATCTGGAAGATCTTGGCAGCGCAGAGCAGCAGCTTCTCCCGGTCCTCGGTGCTCCACGAGTCAAACATGTCCTCGTGGGCCTGGCAGTCCGTACTGCTGCTAGCTACAGCCTCAGACGCCCCAATACCACTACCACTTTCACCTGGCTTGGGGGCCTCCTGCTGGGCCTGGCTCGTCCCCTGGACTGGGTTCTGGTTGTTGTTATTCTGGTTCTGCTCCGGTGCTTCCCCGGCGCCGTCCTCCTCTGCCGAGTCCCTCTCCACGTTCAGCGGCTCGTCCTCAACAGGCGAGGTGGGCGGTTGCTGGGGGTGTGGCCCTGCTCCAGTTATTCCACCCCCTCCCTCTCCTCGCCATTCTGTCCCCGGCCCCTCCTCGCCACCTGCGGCCCCGTCGTCGGTGACGCCCCGTTGGCTGGTGGCGCTGCAGAGGCGGTCCCTCAGGCTGGTGACCTGAGCGATGACCAGGTTGATGAGGGCGTAGACCAGCTGGTTGAACACCTCCAGGTGCTTATACTCCTTGAAGCAGCATAGACATTGCCTGTGGAGGAAAAGGAGGGGTGGCGAGAGGGATTGAGTGAACTGCGAATCACGAAGACTCACCAGCGAGTCGCAGTCAACTCCTACTGGGGTCGCAGTTCGAGGCTGACTCATTCCATTTGGATGGTCAAGGAATGAAAACGTTTGGGAACCATAAAAAGGCAATGCACGGTCCACATTGCAGTGAACTGTAGCTTCTGCCTGTGTTGGCCTCAACAACCAGCCATCTTTAGAGACTACTCTATTGGCTCACTTCAATCAAACTTGCATTGAAGCGAATAAAGCATAGAAACATACTTCACTCCCCATATTCTAATAACATAGCAAGAGGAGCCTAGTTTTAGGTACTTGCAACAGAAAATATTCAGTTCTCTCGCTTTCTGAATAAGATATGTAAGTGGACTTTAGTTGTATGAACAAAGAAGCAGAATATGCATTGTTGAGGAGGATTTCATTGATCTATTTTGAGCTCTGTTCTCATGAATTCCGTTTCTTGTGACATCAGCGTAACGTAAAACGCCTGTGATTATATTACTGACCATCCTATTTTAGACAGTCTTCCCCCCCGCCATGTATTTTCATAAGACAGCAACCAATTAACACAATGAAGGATCCACACAAATGACGGATCCCACTAATCAGAAACACAAAGAGAAGAATGCAAAACTAGAATCAACTTTCCCTGATGAGTCAAGCACTTTTGCCTGATCTCACAGGGAGTGGTAGAACAACTATGAAAGGTCAACAATTTCTCAAGGCACTTCTCCCTGCAGGCACGAAAAACACAGTTGTTAAACAACAATAAAACCACTACTAAGCGAGCCGAAAAACCTATTATTTATGACCCGCTTGTCCTCCAGTGACCTTAGCTAGCCTACATGCTAAGCTACACCTAAAACACATTGGTCAGCCGTTAGCACTAGTAATAAACGATGAATTCATGGCTGATAATGACTTCAGATAGACCTAGAGCTATCAAGGAGCGGACATCCTCCCCTTTTAAATATGAATGAATAATGGCCTACGTTCCAAATGAAACCCTTTTCCCTACATAGTGGTCAAAAAAAGAGCACCTGGTCAAAAGTAGTGCACTAAATAGGGAATAGGGCTCCATTTGGGATGAATCTATGGAAGAATAATGAATGCGCGGAACAGAGGAGAGCGGGAGACTGACCTCTGGGTCCATGAGCTGATGTAGCTGAAGACTCGTAAAGCATGCTCCTTCTTCAGCTGTAGGCCCTCAGTGCTGTCTGCATCCGATACTGGAGGGGAGAGAGAGCAGACAAGGTGGTACAGTTCAATATACATGGAAAAGGCAAGTGTAGGACATGACCCTTGACCCACACTGCTTGTTCAAAGACTACTAGGCTATATGGGGGCCACGAGCTAGAAAATAGCACACATTGGAAGCTGAAATTGCAATTAAAATATTTGAGGCATTATCAAAGACCGTTGAAGATTAAAGTGGTTGACAGACAATTCGCTACAACAACAAAAAACATTTCTGGGAGGCGCAATGCGAACGGTCCTTTGGTCAACAGGAGAACAGAGATAATCCTCTACTCTGGATGGGAGACTGACCCATGGAAGTCTCAAGTCTCTGATGAGAAACGTGCCTCGGCACCACATTAGCACAGGGCCAGGCAAGGCTCCCCATTACCAACAACTGACAGGTACTCCACACCAACAGGCCTTCCCAAGCAGCATTGGTTTGTACTACAGGCTAAAGTCAGCTGCTGTATTATGTGTCGGTGACTAGGGACGGGGGTAGAAATCATTTCATTATATGAATAGTATCATACATTTCTGTCTGTATCTGGATATTTGAAATAAACGTACGTTTTTATCCTGAGCACTGTTGCGCGAAATTGAGGCTGGCACTCTATTGCTGCTACTGCTTGGAGATGCTGGTGAGATGGTAGCGAGCAGACAGGCAGAGGTATTGTCTACACTTGACACTTACATGCGACTACTGCTATCAGAACACGAAGATCGCATTGAAAAGTCACTTTGTGGTCTGACTGACCACGTCAGGAGTTGGTCAGGGATGCATTGCGTGCAGATTTCTCCTAAGTCTGGATGTAAACAGGCTACCGAAATCGCATAGAGTGGGCGATGTTATCAGCAAGCACTCCTCCCACAAGTCTCCAGAAAATGTGTGTTTTGGGACCGAGAGGCACCTCGGTTAGCTGGCTAGTTTGCTACACTAGTTAGCTACTGCCATCAGTTGTTGCTGTGTTATCATATGTTGCCTATTCCACAGTTTTTAGAATGCATACTGGCATTTGAATAAAGCGCGGGGAAAGGGATTTCGGACACACTGTGGACACCGTAGACACATTTAAATCTAGGTGTAGACTCATGACATGGGGCACGTCACAACATAATTGAAAAGTTGATTTTATTCAATGAATCATTTGAAATGTCATGGGCCTTACTTGTAACAATGTCACATGGATATTTTAATTTAGAAAACGCCTGTATTTTAAAATAGACCTAAACATTTTCTTGCTGCAAAAATTAATACCCCCAAGTACTCTAATACTAACGTCCTTTAGGATATTCGTATAACCATGCACATCCCTTTTGGTGACACACAAGCATACACACACACACACAGTCTGAAAACAAAATGTAAGCAACGTGTGGGGCAAGGTGTGTCCAATGGAAAGTTATTGCTGTGTCAAAATCTCAGCTCGAACTTTTCTGCGGAAAGTGCGGCATTGCCTATATTATTCAGCAACCCCAAAGCACTTGTGTCTTTCACAAAGTCAATGGTGTAAATGAAAGATGTGTGACTCTGGGAAGGCTTTGTGACGCATCATTTTCAGCTGCACCCACCCCTCAACCACAGATCTTTGTTGTTATACCAGCATCCTATTTTCTGCTCTCAGAACAAAAAGAGAAAACTGACCATGTTGATGCCTCACATTGGCCTACATGCCAAGTCTACTAACAAGAAAAGCAAAAGGACGGCGTGATGAAAGCGTTAGCCGATACGCAAAATGACATATTAAAGGCTTTTTTAACTTACAAACCCACGAGTGCTTTAAGTTTTATTTTTTTATTTTTTATGCCACTACAGACATGAGTGTTATAATTTTTAATTTGGCTTTTGTAGTACTATTCCCCGACAAGAGCACCTGTGGTTGTTTTGGAATACTTTAAGTGTTACTGCTACCTCTTTTTCTTCACTGCTAACTAAAAGTTGGACTTAAGATAAATTGCTAATGAAATAATCTATAGGTTGAATATTGCACATTATGTTGGAGGGAGAAGTGTCATTTAAAAAAAGGTGCAGCCTACGTTCAAACTTTGTGACAAGAGACCCATTCCCATACCTGACTGACCTAGGCCCAAATGTCACATTCTTACCATGAATAGGGCCTAATAATAACCACTTTGACAATTGGAGTTGTGCCAAAACACTACCAAGAGAAACAGAAAACAAAGTGGAACTCGTGTCTAGGTAAGTGGGTCTGTTCCTGAGATGAACAACAAAACAGCATTCTAAAGTTCACCTTGCCCTGACCCTGACCTAACTCTGTGTGTCTGCCTTAATTCTGCCAAAATTCCCAGCTCCCTTCATAAAACAATCCATGACATTGTGTTCGGTGGCCTGGACCAAAAATATTGCGATCATTCCCAGATAAGAGGATCTGGATATCCCAGCCATTGTTCTGACAGCAAAGCTTTGAGCTTGTAACAAAAACATTAGAGAAGTAAAATAGACACCTACAACTCAGCAGGGCTCTGCTGAGCTCAACTTCCTGTGTTGGTGGAAGCAATAGTTGGCTTTAGGTGCTGATCTAGGGTCAGTTTGGCTTTTTACAATCAATGGATTAGTGTTAGGCTAGGGGTGGGCAGGTAAACTGGTCCCAGATCTATGCTCAAGGGCAACCTCTGCCTTGCTGGCCACAGTGCCAGACAGCATCTTAAAGCAGGGTATGTGAGGATTGACAATGGCAGCCACATGTTACATTTTAGTCATTTAGCAGACTTAAAGGCGACTTAAAGGAGCAATTCGCGGTAAGTGTCTTCTTCAAGGGGCCATTGACAGATTTTTCACCGAGCTGGCACGGGATTTGAACTTTCGGTTACTGGCCCAATGCTCTTAACAGCTAGACTACCTGCCACCCTGCAGGCTTACTTGCACAGCATATTCAATAACGGGTTGAAACCCTTCACTCACTCAGTATGTCCCTCACTTCCCTTGCATGCATGCAGCCACACACAAACATTCCTGGCTTCATGCAAACGCTACAGCAAATTTGGGGTGAGGGGTCACCTGGTGAAAGCCCACATGGGGCTGCCAGTCTCACACCCTGGCACTCCAGACAAGCCTGTCACAGGCAACAAGCCCCTCACACCTCTACTGGCGGCAGCCTGGTGCCGACAAACACTCACAAAGGGGTGTACTCTTTTTTGGCTGAACAGAGGGACGACCCATCACAGGTAAAACAGCAGCTCCACTGTGAAAACATACTACTGTGTAGCCTACTAGCCATTGGCAAAACCGTTGTTGATAGACATACATGTGGACAGGAAAGAGGGTGTTTTGCTCTAAGACAAAAGGAAGCCCTTTTAGAACACTAGTGACATAGGCCTAATCCCCCACACACTTTAATAATACACTGATTATGGGCCAAATTAAATGCATGGAACATTTATCTTTCCGTAATTTGCCTACAAACCACCAACAACCAAGTAAATCTGAGCACCTAAAGTGTCATACTCATTGCTCATTTGAATAACAGATCTGGGGGAGGGGATAGGTTATATTCCATTAATCTTGTTAATTTTAAATGTGTATTGACAGGATGAAAGACCCTTTGAGCTACACCATCATGATCCCCCTTTCAAAGGGTTCCTGTAATAAGCAACCCACAACCGCTTTACCATGTGGGCTTGGATATCCTCCCAAGACATGGAGACCATTTTAAACAAGATTACCCCCCTCTTGCCCAAGTCACCAAATCAAACATTTAGACACTAATATCAGACTGAAAATAGGTGTAAAACATAAGACATCCAAAACTAGCAAACAAGCATATTAAGATTTCAAATGCAAAACCCCATGTTATTGATGGCAAACAACTCATATGGCATGAAGCAGGCACATGAAGCACAGGTAGCCCAGTGGTTAGAGCGTTGGACTAGTAACTGAAAGGTTGCTAGATCGAATCCCGGAGCAGACAATGTAAAATTCTGTCGTTCTGCCCCTGAACAAGGCAGTTAACCCACTGTTCCTTGGCCGTCATTGAAAATAAGAATTTGTTCTTAACTGACTTGCCTAGTTAAATAAAGGTAAAATACATTTTTAAAAAGCACAGTATACCAAGCCATAAGGCAGACTGTCAGCAGTGTCTTCTTGCTACCATCACCAATGCCTTCCCATACTCAGTTCGCTAACTTGGTAAAACAAACGCACTCCACATACACAAACCATTGCAATTTCATAGATCTATAACTAGCTATAACTGTAATGGAGGAAACAATTGATGTAGCCCCAAAAATGGGCCTTTGTTTATTCGCTCCAACATCCCGTCGTGAAAGCAATATGGCCTAGTTAGCTAACGTTACCACGTAGCTAGCAAATAATCTGTTCAAACGTTACTACTGTCAATTTTAATCGGAACTAGAAAATACATCCAATGGCATTCTCAGGCACATTTTATTTTGATTAAAAACAAGCGTATAACTAGCTAGCTAACTTGGCTAACAAAAACGCTAATGAGTCCTAGTTAGCATAGGTTACATGCCTAGTTTGCTAGATGGCTTAATGTTTTTACGTACATTAACTAGTGAGCCTATATTACTTAGCTAACAATGCTAAACATTTGCTTGTAATCTGGCAAAAGTATATTATTACAGCGCGTGTGGCAACCAAATATGAAAACGAATCAGTCCGTTTTGATGCCAGTTGACCACAGTTAGCTGGCTAGTCAGTGTGCTAACGTTAGTTAACGTTGGACAGCTCGTTACTCAACGTGAAACGGACAAACATATCAACCAGACAGGCTCGCTAGCAAGAGCGAACACGCCTGCACAACATGCACCACTTCCACAACCACCTCTCTCGCATCGGACAAAAAAGGGGCATGCAATGTGTAGCTAACATTTGCTATGGCCAAATACACGTCAAACCACATTTCTACAGGCAGTTAACCAAAGTTAAGTTAGATAACTAACCAAGTTACCATGCAATGGCATCAGCCCAATCTAATTAGTTAGTTAAGTTCATGATGTTCAGAATCTTGTCTAGCTAGCTAGCAAGTTAACTCTACTCAGGCATCCCCTTCATTTTGCAGCGATTTGACAGAGACAGGCCTCAAAGTTGCAGACAATGTTCCATTTACATTCAGATCATTAATTCAAGACAAGGCCTTACATTGGCAGCTGTCTGGTTAGCGGAGAACAACCAGGCACGACAGGGGTACGATAGCTAGCTGTCCAGCTTCCCTCAGGTAGCCTGATTTAGCCAACGTTAGCTAGCATTAGGGGACCACTACGGCACTAAAACATTTAATAAAAATGGTTTACTTACTTTCATTTAAAACCTCCACCAGCTCGGCGCAGTTTTCACACATTGTTCATTAAAAAACTAACAAAGGAAAAGTGTAGTCAAACCATTGGAAATGGTTGATGGATACGAATTGTTGGCACCTGGTTGTTTTGGGGGAAAGGCCCGATGTAGTGGTTAGTGAAGGTTTGCTAATGCATTAAATAAAATAAGGGAGAGTAATAGATTCAGATTGCATTTGATACTAAATATCGTTGATAAAGTCAAAAAGTAAGAGGCATTAAGATGTCGAGTCGATCTCCAATCGGAGCGTTACTGGAGAGAGTAGATACGGCAGCCATATTGAAAAGGGGTGGGGGCACAGCATGTTCATAATTCGTAACTTTCCGTTGTCTCCTTCGCCTTGTTCGACTTTTTCCGCTTGTCTCGCGGTTACTCCATCAGCAAGAAACGTTTACAAATGGCGTTTCATTCACATACAGCAGACAGCCAAGAGAGCAGTAGCCACTGAAGGTATTCGATTATCTGGCCCGGGTTATCCCGATGAGGGAAGTATGCACCGGGTTAAAAGTGATTTCATTCGTTTTGGAACCGGGCTGCCTCCAGCGCGTGAGCCAGGTGGCCCGTTCAGTGATGACAAGGATTGTGTTTTCACATGAAAGTGATTGCTTTAATCGGCTTTCCCATTGACAACTATTTTGACATGTTGAACATATATTTGATGGAAAATAGATGTTTCTGGACGACGCACAATGCTTGTTGACATTACAGCGCGGCGCAGATTACGGTTGGATTTGAGAGTACTCCTCCCTCACCGCTTGTGCCCATTCACGTCACTGGCCATGGACCAGTGCACTGAGGCGCAGGTTAATAGATCGCCCTCATTGGCACCAGCAGACATTTTATTCATTTGGGGAATTTGTATTATGCCATGACATTGTTTTTTGTTTGTTACTCCAAAGTATTTCCTTAAGTATTTTGACCTTAAAGTTCAAAATGCAGACCTCTCTGTGAGTACTCAGTAGTTTCAAGTTCTTATTCCAGAAATTGGATTTAATAACCTTCAACGACTGAAGGAAACATACACAAAAGGTATAGGACATACACAGTTTTGTAAAAATAACCAACTTTATGTTCCCATAGTACTAAGACAGCTTTACAAACAAGATGATATGCACATGATCTAACATTCTTGTCCAAATGTCAGAGCGGTCAGTTTTGGATGCAAACAGAACCCAACTTGCCACAAAAACTGCTGCCAAAACAGAAACAAAGGAAGCAGCGTCATTTACCACCCTTGACCGTCACATTCATCTGCAGGCCATGCGGCTCCTCCGAAAAACACACAAAGCTCTTTATTGGAGCACTTCCTGACGCTACAGCACTTTTTAAAGTAACCTTTTTGCATGTGCTTTTAACATATCTTACATATAAACAAATAGAAGGATCGTTGGTGGTGGGGGGGTGTAGGTAAAGAAAGGGTTAAAAATAATTATTTAATTATTTAAACTTCATGCACGGCTAAACAAAGACGATAACCAAAAACAAAGCTTGAATTTGCGAGGGAAAAGGAGCAATACCGTATTATTACACAAATGACTCTGTATAAAATGCGTCCATATGCAAAAAATGTGAGTGCCGAATCGGAGGCGCAATTGTCATTTACATATTGGCATTGATTTGGTCGACAAAGCACCTCTCAATCTCTCGCTCTCTCACACACACACACACACTTGACAAGAGCTCTCAGCTTCTCTTGCCTTTCTTTTTTTCCCAAAAACTGTACATGTTTGCTGTTGTGTTCATTCCTATGTGGCGGCGCTTAGTCGCACATCTCCTCGGGGAGCTCATGGGGGTTGAGGATGCCGGGGACGGACATCTGCAGCTTGTGTTTCTCCTCCTGGGCCTGCCGCAGCGACGTCTCCCGCTCCTCCAGGAACAGGTCTGTTGTGTCCTCGCCAGCAAACTCCTGGACAGGGAGTAAAGAGAGGAAGTTGAGAGTTGAGTGTGAGGGACAAATATGTCTATCTACCATGCTCCAGTGGTTTGACACCTCAGACTGATAGTAACTCTGGCCCTTGTGTGTCTAAGTGTTTGCACCCGTGTGTGCGCGTGGCTACAAAACCAGAGTGACTCACCTTGATCTGCACCAGGAAGTCCCTCAAGTGCTCCTTGAAAGCGGGGATGTCCTGGTTCAAGCTGAACAGACCTGTTACAAACACCTTCACCTGGGCACTGGAATGGAGAGGAGAGTCAGGATCACAACACATTCACCTACCTACATAGCAACTACCTACACAGTAAGTAGATCACTTTAGATCAACTAGTTATTGTCTGTAGTACAAATGTATCCCCAACACCAATATAAAAGAGATGAGGCCCATGAACTACAGGTTCACTGTGGCAGCCATTTTGGCCAGTGCGGTCCATTGTAGAGGAAGCACCGAATTTGACAAGGCTGCAAATTAATCCCTATCTTAGTGTTCAGAGTGGAGTAACAACAAAATGTTTCATTTTAATTGACTTGACAGGGGCCCTCTTATAGGCAGGCTGACAGACACTTACTCTTGTAGATGGGGGAAGGCCGTCTTGAGCAGGTTGGCCACGTACTCCTGAACGTAGCCCTGGTTGTGCTGGCTGGCTGGGTTGAGGGAGGCGCTGATTTTACCCTCCTCCACCAGGTTGAACATGTACGCCAGGATGGACGCGTGCATGGTTAGCCCTGCAGAAAGTCAAGCAGAACATCAATTATACCCACACTTGTCTTGCACTCACCAATGGTACTTAAGCACGTTGTCGTGTCCATCTGCCATGTCTGTGTTTGACTCTGCTGCAATGTGACACCAAAGTGAAATATCCCCTTCAGGAATCAAACCATCTAGTGTATAACATGGCCTCTGATTCCTCGCCTGTACCCAACACTTATTACAGTACCATAGATGTTTCCGGTGATATTTAACCGTCAGTCAACGATCCCACCACCCTCTCACCTGCTGTGTGCGAGGTATCTGTGACGACGGAGAAGATGTGCTGGAGGATGTCACAGAAGTAGGTCTGGTAGAAGCTCTGTGCAGCAGCCTCCTCCTGGGCCACGTTCTGCAGCAGGGTGTAAAGAATCTGCAGACCTGGAGGAAGCAGGGATGAGTGGCTCGATGACAATAATTCCACAGTGTACTGTAAGGACTATTTTCCCCAGACTCTTAAGCCTAGTCCTGGACAATGAAGCATTTGTCCATTGAAAAAAGCTTTAGTCCAGGATTAGAGTTCATCTGTGTCTGAAACACCCATAATATTTGAAATAAAGTGAACTGCATTTCACCTCAGATGAGTCTGACAACCTCATTCGTCAACACACAGTTACAATCTCGTGAAAGGCATAGTATGTATGAACAGGTAGGTAAGGCCAAAGCATATGGAGGGTCTTACCAGTGTCTGCAACGTTCCTCATGGTGTGTTTAAAGGCCCAGATAATGGAGTCCAGAACCAGTTTAAACTGGGCTGGGGGAATGGAGAGGAAGGCCGGGAAGCACTGCGAGTTCACCGCTTGGAGGAGGTAGAAGAAATGGGTCCTATGCTCTGGGTACTCTTCAAAGTCCTGGAGAGGAGAAAAAACAATTGGACAATTAAAGTTGGACAATGTCAGTGGAATTACTTTCTATAAGGAATAAAGACTAGGACTCCGTCATATAAAGTAAATTTTCTTTTCCCACCCATATAATAAAAAAAGTGTCCTATGTTCAACAATCCTTCAGTTTACAACCTCGCATTGGATAGACTTCACCAATTGTCTGTAGTACAAATGTATCCCCTACATCCATGCAAAAGGGATGTGGGGCCCATGAACTACAGGTTCACTGTGGCAGCCATTTTGGCCAGTGCGGTCCATTGTGGAGGAAGCACCGAATTTGACAAGGCTGCAAACTAACACTAACATCTGTGTCTTTCTGTTAATGTTCCTTTGACATCATGTGCAGTCTATAAGGGCCTAATTAATAGACTACAGCATTCTAGTAGAGTGCTATAATAGTAGAGGAAACATCTATGAAACATACTTTATTGATCATGTTCAAAGTGCACTCGAAGACTGCGTCGAAGATCTTCGGGATCTCCCCGGTGATGTGTCCACCCAGCTTATTGACGATGGTCGCCATGGTGCTTAGCACCTCGGGCTCTCTGGCGGCGGGGACGTTGCGCTGGTAGTCGATGAGTACAGCCTCCAGCAGGGGCGGGACAAAGTTCTCCCCCACCTGTAAGAACCACGGAACATGGTAGAACGTAACCAGTTAATACAGAGACATTCAGTCTAACGTTAAAGCAAACTGTCAGATAACTGAGGGGTTGGGGCTACCACCGAGGGTAGCGGTGGTTCAAGTCATCGGCGCCATAGTTATTTTAGAGGAGGAACTGGAATATCTTGGTCTGTGATGTGAGCTATTCTCTGCCTTTTCAACCTGTAAGTGGATGAAATTAGTTTCAATGGGCATGATGCCTCTGGATAAGGTTGGTGTCCAGGGACCTATAAGGGCTGTGTGGAGTTCAAGCTAGTCCAGACAGCCAGTTGGATCTTTCTGGTTGTCTTTCTGCCTCCCGTTTCTCTATGGTGTGGTTTAGACAGGCCATCTATGGCCTGAGAGATGCCCGCTCTGATCCCACCATTACATTTAGATTCATTTTCTTCTTTATTTAACTAGGCAAGTCAGTTAAGAACAAATTCATATTTTCAATTACAGCCTTCGAAGAGGATCTATAGGAGAACCACTGGTCTACAGCATTCCCTATAGGCTGCGACTCTATATTTGATTAAGACAGGACAGACTCGCCATTTGTGGGTCGTTGGAGCGGCTGACCCAACCTGAGATCAGCTTGAGCGTTTCTCTCTTCACCGTCCTCATGCTCCGGATCAGGGGCTGCTTGGTCACCATCTCTCCTAGCAGGACAATAGAGCGAGTTAGTTAGCTAGCATAGGGTTTAGCATGGTAGCATGGAGTTAGCATGGGGTTCAGCATGGTAGCATGGAGTTAGCAAAGGAGAGCTCATTGACACTTTAAACGTTATGCTGCGTACAAAACAACTGAGAACTCGGAAATCTCCAACTTCAGTGTGTTCAAGACAACTGGAAACTCATGAGAAAAATTAATAAATAAATGAGCCCAGACTGAGAAAAATCGCTGTGAATGGTCATCCAACACGGAATTTGGGCTTTTTTCTAGAACACTGACTTTCCGACCTGAAGATCACTGACGGCATGATATCACCTCGCATTTTTCAGAGTTCCCAATTGTCTTGAATGCACCGTCAGAATGGGCTTGTAGTTCTGTGACTGATGCCGCAGCTGCAGACAGATAGTTAAGCACATCACACTTTGACAAGCAAGCACTTCAGGCATACAAGAGTCTGACAGACACACACACCAAGACAAACAAGCACCTCAGGCACACAGATCAGATAGACCAAAGACAGACAGACTGGGCACACACGTCTCACCGTTGGTCTGGATGGCAGAGGAGATGTTCTCACTCAGACACTTGTAGACATTGAGCATGTCCAGGTAGATGCGTCCCAGCTGCACCACGAAAGGGTGTCCCACGGCCTTGCAGGCCCGCACGTTGGTCTTCAGGATGCTGCCCAGCTGACGCACCGTCTCTGCATCCTTCAGGATGTCCACATTCTGGAGGGGAGAGAGAGACAAGTCAGTTAAAATGCTTTCACTGCATCTTCGGACAACATATTGTAAGTCGCTCTGGATAGCTTTTTACTGAAGTGCAAAAAGACGAGGCTTTGCCAGTTGCAACAATTGGGAGAAAAAGCACCGGTAATGATGACAAATGTTGCTGGTAAAACTACAAGGGCCTCTAAGACAGTGGGTGTTTCTCTTAATTTCTCCATGGCACAGCAGTTCAAAGTTGTTGTTTGGGTTGTGCTGCATGCATACAATGTAAAATGCTTTGAAACCAAGGTTTACAAACACAGTCCCATAGTGGAATGTGACTTACCTTGGTGGCCTGTTGGATGATGCTGTCCCACACCTGGTTGGGTAGCAGCATGTACTTCTCGATGAGGTGCTCCTGCACGGCCTGGTCCGTCTGGGCCCCGATCATGTAGCCCACCGCCTCGTAGAATGTGTGCACCTGAGGGAAAGAGATATGAGGTGGATTACGGTCATATGAACATCTGCTGCTTCATATCCAACTCCAGCCATTTCACATGACAACTGGAAACAGGGTGCTCGCTGAACCTGGCCAATGGAAACTCAAAACCAGCATTGCCATTTGGAAATGTTTTTCAACTACTACTGTATTTTACTCTTAGTTTTGGTTGTTTTCAGGGGCCTGTAGCTCAACTGTGTTACGGCTAATCTTGGTGCATCTGTGTACCTGTTGGGGCTGGAGATCACAGATGATGGTGTTGATGTTGTTGAGGATCTCGTCGATGAAGGGCATCACCTCGCCCACTTGCACCTGGACAAAGTGGCGCCGGCACTTCTGGGCGATCTTGATGAAGGTGTCGCACGCCATGTCCTGCACGCCGTCGTGAGTCTCTGCCGGGAACAATTACGTTCAAATAAAATGTTCAATAAAAGAAACACTGTTGGGGCGTGTTCATTTGGACACACCGTAGTGAAACTTTTTTTAAACGCTTTGAATCGTAAACCGCAAAGAAGTGTTTATTGGACTAGTCCAGGTAGTCCCTCCCTGTTTCAGTTGGTTTTCTGTCCAGTGCCAAATTAACACAGCCCTGGTATTTTGCATGGATGCAAAAATCACACCAAGGAAATCAATTTTCACTGAAAACAGTATCCTGTATCTTTTTAAGACATGCAAGTGGTGGCCTGAACAAAGTTGCTTACCGTGCATGAACTCAAAGAGCTTGTTGACGACAGTCTTGAGGAACTTCCAGTGGGCTCGGAGGAAGCGTGGGTACTGGCCCACGATGTACATGATGTTTGAGGCGATGATGGCCTTGTTGTCCTTCCCCCTCTTCTGCTCACAAAGGCCCAGCAGGTCCTGGAGACATGAGGAAACGACAGTCGGTCAATAACACAGAAACGCAGCTCAGTACATCCTGACAGTCACTCTACAGCAGCATTTACATGTTAAGTCTTGTCAGGTGAGTGGACGTGGAATTTCTCCAAAAGTGTGTTATTAAAATTCATTTTTTCTGCCAAATGTCAGTTCTATCAATCACTCCAAGTACCCACTGTTCTGAGTCCTCTGCGTAGGCACAGCCCTGTTACTCTGCTCCCCTCATGACACAGGCTCAACACGCACAGTCGAACTGCCACGTCTCAAGGGGCAGGCCATTCAATTTCTGAACAGTAAAGGGAACACTTCTGGTCTAACAGAGCACATAATTGATGACTAAGACCAGCAACTACTGCATGTGTGTATTATCGCCTTTAAAGACTAGCTACCTGTGAAGGTGTGGTGTGTGTATAGTCCCCTTTAAAGACTGTAGCTGCCTGTGAAGGTGCGGTGTGTGTATAGTCCCCTTTAAAGACTGTAGCTGCCTGTGAAGGTGCGGTGTGTGTATAGTCCCCTTTAAAGACTGTAGCTGCCTGTGAAGGTGTGGTGTGTCCGTTACACAGACTACTACAGACCTTGATGACGGTGACCAGGAACCTCTTCTCGTCCTCCTCGTGCATGGCCCCGCTGATGGAGCCGATGGCCCAGCACAGCGTGTTCAGGTTCCTCCAGGACCACTCTGTCCCGTTGACCTGGTTGTGCAGCTTCTCCGTCATGATGCGCTCCGTGTCCGCATAGTCCAAATGGGTCAGGTAAACTGGGGGGGGGGGGGGGGGGGGGCAGAGAGAGAGAGGTATGCTAGTCAGAGAGGGAGTATGTGGATCGTGCCCTACCTTATCAACAGTGAACAAAAGTGTGAGGGAGAGATGTGTGTCACTGATAGAGCGATCAATTGTGGAAAGCACATTTGACAAAGGAAAAGATTGAGGGGCAACTGTGCTTGACATCACAGACTAGAGAAAGGACGTGTGTGTGAGATGTTCAGACTGTCCTGGGCCAGGCACTCACCCAGTGTCTCTCTCATGTTCTTATAGAGGTTGATTGAGTCTGTGTCCTTCATGAACTCTCGGACCACCTCTCCCTGGTCGTTCTCCACCACCAGCACCTCCTCTGGCTTGGCCATTCGGCTCACCATCAGCGTACGCACCTGTGTTCCCGGGCAGACAACATGCCAGTGACTAATAAGGGACAATCTAAATAGACACCATGGTGATGCAGGGACTGTCAACAGGAAACACAGTAGAACGTCAAGGTTGTGTTCAGTAGGGAGAAAACGGTTTGAAGTGGTGGGAACTATATGAACTTGTCCGATTGTCACACATTTTTGTTGCCTTTTGTAGATTGCTTTGCTACGGTGTGCCCTATGCCACGACCCTGAAGGACATTTGTTTGGTGGAAGGTCAAGAGTGTGTGTGTAACCATCCGTCCGTCCCTGTGTACGTTTCTTCTCACCTTGGAGAGCACGGGCAGGTAGAGGTGCCGGCGTGGGGGCACGTCAAAGTGCTGGCTCCCAGAGAGCAGGGGGGAGGTGGAGGTAGAGAAGGGGCTCTCCCTGTAGAGCTCCGCCGCCAAGTGGTTCCAGTACTCCAGACAGATCTTAAAGATCTCCGTCTCCTCCACCTCAGACACCAGCAGCATGTAGTGAAGAGCCTGGAGGGGAGAGGAGGATGTGATTAGAACAGAAGGTAAGGAGAATGTTGAAGATTGGGGGGCTAGCTCCATTTCAATGGTGTGTGACTTGAGGATAAAAACAAGGGAAAATTGGTACATATATATTTTTTAAAATAATAATTTGAGGTCAAAGGTAATATTCTTCTGGCTGCAGTACAGGTTAGGTTGGCGGGGAACAAGGGGATATGTGAAATGTTAATACGTGACTTATCAATGAATGCGATTGAAGAATACGTTTTTCCCCAAAAAACATAGTAGGAACAGTATCTCTGCTGTTATTGTCCAGTATTCATGGCGTTAACGTCACCTCCACGAGTGTCTCCCTAAGGTTGGGCCTCTTCTCGATGAGCTGTCCGTGCTCTTTCAGGAAGGTGCAGAGGAACAGGCTGAGGTTCTGGATGAAGTTCTGCTCATCGTCCTTGCCGTTGGAATATGCCAGGCGGATGTTGGTGTTCAGGGGGAGCATCTAACACGAAGAGAGAGACAGGGGAAAAGGCAGACTCTTTGATGCGTCAATTAATGTTAATTTACACATTACATTTTTTATCTAAAAATGTATGCTAACTAATTAATAGTTCTTATGATGCCTGCAGTATGATCGTTGTTGAAACATAGGGTCTGCAGTATCCGGTCTCAAAAATATATCTGTAACCCATCGGTTTGTCCTGGTCCATCATTTGGGTACCACTACTCCAACACAGTTTTGACAGTAGGCTTAACTGGCCAGCAGATGGAGCTATGCGTACCCGTTTGAGCAGACATGGGAGCGTACCCGTTTGAGCAGACATGGGAGCGTACCCGTTTGAGCAGACATGGGAGCGTACCCGTTTGAGCAGACATGGAAGCGTACCCGTTTGAGCAGACATGGAAGCGTACCCGTTTGAGCAGACATGGAAGCGTACCCGTTTGAGCAGACATGGAAGCGTACCCGTTTGAGCAGACATGGAAGCGTACCCGTTTGAGCAGACATGGAAGCGTACCCGTTTGAGCAGACATGGAAGCGTACCTGTTTGAGCTGACACATGGTGAGTGTGAAGAGGTTGACAAACTGCTCCTCGTACTGGTTGACGCTCACGCCGGCGATCTCCGTCAGACACTTCAGCGTCACGTTGCGGAACATGGGCACGTTCAAGAACTGGGAACAGACGAGAGGAAAAAGAGGTTAGTCAACAGGGTCGTAGTCACTAGACACCAATCAGGAGAAAACTGACTGAAACAGGGAGGGACTACTTGAGCTTGTCCAATAAGAAAAAGTGTTGGACCGAAGTTGAGTACACAACAGTTCACCAGACAAAACTGAATCCAAACATTACACTTGATTTTATGTGCATTTTACACTCTGTACTTTGACACATTTGCTGATATGAAATCTGAAAATACTCTGGATACATTGAAAATGTGGGGTAGGTGCAACGTAAGACAAAAAAATAACAAGGGTTTGAGTGAGAGGACTAACTGGTGTCTCCAAGTGGTCACACACCTCTCAAAGAAGAGTCTTCAACTATAAGCTTCTTTTTTTTTTGCTCTCCTATCTGTGCTGTTGAGGAACTAGAGCAAGCACACTTGTACTTTAGTCTTGAACTCTAGCTCCTCCATCGCACAATTACTATTTTGGTTTACGCAATCCAATAACATCCCATTATAAAACGCAATCTGGATCAAGTGGGTATGATTTGAAAGCGTGTTCTAGTGCCAACGTGACTAGCTGTTATAAAATATGATATTAGTGTTCACAAGGCAATTCAGAGAAACAGATTATTTTAGTGCACATAGAAAGGAGTCATCAGTGCATTCAGGTGTGTGTGCTGCTGCAAATTTCCTTCACAATTAACATAGGCTCATTCTATTCAGGACAACCCAGGGTATGACGCCATGTCATCTTTTAACTGTACATCAAACATAGTGATCAGAAATGTTGACACTGTATATGACAAGAGTTTTATGATTTGGAAATGTGCACATTTGGACGAGTGTTTGGCTTACATGTATGATATCAAAGCGGTATTTACTATAATCCTCATGTCTCATCTTTCAAAATACATAGTCCTCTTAATTTACAGCATTTCCCTCACTCATACAACAAAAAAAATCTAAAGTTCCCCAACTACCGGGAGGGACGGGGGCAGCTTCTGGTCGCACGCGATGCTCAAGTTCAGAATAGAGCGCAGTGAAGTGCAGAGCCAGAACGCTGACATCATGTATAACATGTTACTGTACAGACCCTACGTTCAAATTTAGGCACTTATTAGTGGCCAAATCTGCCATGTTCAGCCCGTATACGGGCGCAAGTGTATGAATGTTTGCAGCAGACCAAGTCACCGAAGCAACAAGGTGCAAATGCCTCAACTTTCACTATATTGTTCCTCCGGCTCTCACGCACTTGCAAGCAAAACCAATGCAAGTGCGCCTTTGTGAGAGGATGCCTATAGTTCAACTGCTGTTTTCAAGTTTCCACAAGCCGGGATTGCTGAATCACAACAAAAACACAACTAAATTGCCTAGGGAGATGTTTCAATGAAACCGAGAAGTAGTAATAAGCCGATACTTAAGTCATTTAATTTTCAGTAAGGGGACAGGTGCAAGTGAGTCATCAGGAGTTGAATTACCTTGTACACCAGAGTGCTGATCAATTTGGTCTCAAATATGTACCCCAGGGGGATCCAGTTCAGGAAACGCAGGAGAGTCTCGAGTGTGGCTTGGACCAGAGGGGCATTCTGGGAGTTCTCCTGCAGAAAATGTTTGCATTTAACATGTTGGGTATTCAACATGTAAATTTCATATCAAGACAGTTTAGAATCCCTGAGCCATTTGCTTACCATGACAAACTGGCAGAGCTGGAATATTTGCGAGAATTCATTGCACATGCTGAAAGAAAAACAAAAACAAAATGATTACTAAAATAGCATGTCAGTGTACACTTCCATCTCATCTACCCATGCTTTCAAATAATATTATAAAAACGTTACAATTCATTTGCCATGAAGAGACTAGTAATGATATCAACCACTAATACTTAGGAAACAGATTCTTTGCAATATACAGTACATCTCCAAGCAGCCAAAGCATTTACTGTATAAATAAGCATTTAATTGTACTGTGTACACTACATTGTATCCTGTGCATTTGACAAACGTTAAAGTTATTAGGTAGCTGGATAGGAGACGTTATGTACCTGTCCTTCAGGTGCTTGGCCTTGACCTGGGTCATCTGTCCGCTGGAGAAGTCAAATACCTCCTCACTGAGCAGCTTGAGGATGATCATGTTGTTCTGACATAGGCTCTCGCTGGTGCGGCTGGCACCCACGATGTCACTGATGAAGGTGGGCCAGTGCTTGGGCCACTCCTGCTTCAGGATCTACACAAGCAGAGGAGACACGCTGAGTTTGATTGTTCCGGTTTTAACCATTTGTAATGACAGGACAGACGTGTTTTTTTTACCTGTACGAGGATCATGTTGAGTTTAGCAATGTACACTCCATCTTTCTGAAACACACAGAAGAAAAATGCAGATGAAATTTGGGAACGAGCGCAGAATTTCAACATGGAAAACATTGCAGTGAGAACAGAGTCAAACACAGGAAAGACTCTTTACCTCAACATTTGCGGCGTCAGATGAGGTCTTGATAATCAGACCAACGACATACTTCTTTATTCCTGAAAACATTCCAGAAATGTTTATGACTCGATATTGTCAAAGATCAAATGTTTGTGTCTGTATAACATTAGCGATATAGTCTAGACACGTTATTCCCTTATCTTAATGTCACTGTTCATTCCCAAGGTTCGTATCTCACGCATGGCCCTAATATAGTTGTGTTATTCCAAACAGTCTATGCAGCGGGTGTTACCTTCACATTGATTTCTTGGAAGAATCTTCCAGCGTGTTTTGATCACAGTCTCCAGAATTTGTAGTGCATAGTACTGGAATGGAGAGGAGGGAGAGGCTTAGACTATCAGAAAAAAACATACCACTCACAACTGCATCTCATTTCCACTAAGACGACAGATCTTGCATCTTGGATATACAAATGACATCAAAAGCTAACAAATGTAATAAACAAGATCTACGCATCTCTATGGATCCAACTGGACTGCCTATGCCTGGCTGTAATGATATGCTTTTCAATGTCGCGAGAGAGAGAGAGAGATATATATATGCCCTGGTTAGAGGATGTAAACCGATCACCAGGAATGCATCACTGGCACACATACTTTAGTCTTCATGTTCTGAGAAAACTCCAGGATGGTGTCGACTCGTGTCCACGCGTCCGGGTGATCCTTCAGGTTGGTCAGCACCTCCTGTGCCATGCGTTGCTGTGGAAGAGAGGAGAGAGAAACTGTTGAGATCTGTGTGGCTTTAAAGGTCTAATCCATAGTTGAAATAACACGGCCACTGTTTTTGTTAAAAGCTAAGGGAGGGAGAAATGTAAACACACAAATTCATAGAGAGAGCAATGGATGCAAGGACTGTTATACAGTGTGTGTTTATGTTTACAAACATGGTAGTAAATTATGTTTATATTTTGAGTAATAACGGTGTACAGTTGTCTGGCTACCCAAACTCCTTGCTCCGGCCAAATCTTAAGTCACGCCCACTGACCTTAGCATCTTATTCATAATGAGTCTGGATCTGAGTACCTCGCAACAAATTCTAAAATGGAAAGCTATTGTAGACTGTAGGATTGGTCCCATAAACCAAAGGGTTGGGCGAGAGCCAGAACACATGTGGGTAAAGCAACTGAAAATTCAGCATTGGCTTTGATCCTAGGTGAATTAGAGATGATCCAATCACTGATTACTTTGTTGTTGTACAAAACCCCTGATTTTCAGACTTAAGTATGTAGCGAAAGATAGAGCAGCATTAGGGCAAAGAGCAGCTCTCACCTGTGATCCAATGTCATAGTACATAGAATTGACTACATTGTCCAGCAGATTGATGTCCAGCTTTTGACTGAAGTCTAGCAGCTGTCTTGCTGCATGATCCGCCAACATTGTCATGTTTGCTGGCATAGAGCTCTAGGAATGGAGGGGTGAAGGGAAACATGAGAACAAATGACAGAACTTAACTACAGACCTGTAAATAAAACCTAACCAAAAGCCGAAAACAAATGGCTGATGAAATATATGCCACTGTCCCAATATATTATTTTCACTCCATATATTGCTACCCCTGGCTACACCCACCCACATGTAACGGCGAAATACTGAGTGTGAGTAAAATTGCGACATCACTCTCAAGCCTGTAAACTTTAATAGCTTGGCAATTGCGACACCATGGACCACAAGTGGTACTTATGGCGCGTTCAAGTACTAATCGGAACTAGGAAAATCGAAAATGTCCGACTTGTAATCGGGTTTTAGTTATACACGTGCCGGGTTCAACCAGTTAACAAGTCGGAAATGTCCGTTTTCTAGTTCCGACAAGCACGTAAACGCTGCAATACAGCAACCCCTCCCTCCATCCAGCAATCCAAGAGTGCTACTACGGCTAGTCGACGTTAGCTTGCTAGCTAACGTTACGGTTTAATTTATGGCTAACTTAGCGTTTACTATTGTTAGCTAATGTTACCTCTATTGTGTATACCACATAGTTGCGTATACATTAACTGACCTCAAAGTTGACACAGGTCTAGCTAGTTTATCGCATAAACTAACGTCTAGCTAATGTAGCCATGTCAAGTCTAAGAACATCAATTAAGAGACTTCACTCACTCGTTAACAAAATATTAAGTAATATTCACAATTATACCTAGCAAGCTAGTTTGCTATATAAAGACAGCTAGCTAAAGCTAGTTAGCCAGCTAGCTACTAACTTACGTTAGCTACATCACCACTCAAACTCGAAATTCAACCCATTTGAGCTGCACAGCTAGCTACCAAACTCACCTTATTTCTTTAGTCTTTCCGTTGTAATGAAAAAAATAAGACTTTGGCTCTGATTTTAAAACTCTCGTCTGGCTGGATGTCAGGCTATCTCATGGCACACGTTCCAGTGTGTTTGACATTCGCTAACTAGCTTATTGGCTAATTAGCTAGCTAGCCAAATGATTTATGTCCTGATAGCACGCCGTTAGCTGTATGTCCTGCCACTGAAGCGAAGTTTCAGTATGATAATTTACATTTAGCAATTTACCATATAGCAAATAAATGTAACAGACTATTCTAGAAGTATCTTAGCAATGATTAAGTCGTTGCGGACGGCGAGAAATGTTATCAAGTTAGCCTGCTGTTGCATAAGCCAATGATGACTTAGCTTCCCTTGGCTGGCTGGCTAGCTAGCTAACAATTTACGGAGTCACACGTATTGCGTTATTCCGGTTCATAATCACAAAGTAAAATAATCTTGAGTTTATTATTGGTCCTATTCGTATATAATATTTGATAGCAGGGCTGTGTAAGCTAGCTCTTCATCTCATGCTTCAAACCCAAGACCGGTTGAAACCGGTTAAGACTGGGATATTCCATCTAGGTTTTTCGGCCCATGGCGCCGCGTAAAATTTGGACTATGTGCACGCCCTTGAGGGATCCGATTGGTTTGTCATAAAATTGTACAAGGGCTGTCCTGTTATTTTACAGGCCAACAATGCTGTCAATCAAAATGAACATCCTTCCCTCAGTACCCATGCGGCTGTGTTTTCCGTTGGTCTGGGGTGTCGACACACCCCAAAACATATATAATGTACAGTACATAAGACTTGAAATCACTGGCCACTTTAATAATGGAACACTAGTAACTTTAATAATGTTTAAATGTTTACATACTGCTCTACTCATCTCATATGTATATACTGTATTTTAGTCTATGCCACTCCGACATTGCACCTCCTAATATTTATATCCCTTAATTACGTTATTTTACTTTTACGTTTGTGTGTATCAAATCAAATTGTATTTGTCACATGCGCCGAATACAAAAGGGGTAGACCTTACAGTAAAATTCTTACTTACAAGCCCTTAACAAAGAATGCAGTTTTGAGAAAAATAAGTGTTAAGTAAAAAATACAAATAAAAACAATATTTAAAATAGCGAGGCTATATACAATGGGTACCGGTACAGAGTCAGGTTAGTCGAGGTAATTGAGGTAATATGTACATGTAGGTAGAGTTAAAGTGACTATGCATAGATAATAAACAGAGAGTAGCAGCAGTGTAAAAGAGGGGGTGGGGGGAACAATGCAAATAGTCTTGGTAGCCATTTGATTAGCTGTTCAGGAGTCTTATGGCTTGGGGGTAGAAGTTGTTAAGAAGCCTTTTGGACCTAGACTTGGCGCTCCGGTACCACTTGCCGTGCGGTAGCAGAGAGAACGGTCTATGACTAGGGTGGCTGGAGTCTTTGGCAATTTTTAGATCCTTCCTCTGACACCGCCTGGTATAGAGGTCCTGGATGGCAGAAAGCTTGACCCCAGTGATGTACTGGGCTGTACGCACCACCCTCTGTAGTGCCTTGCGGTCAGAGGCCGAGCAGTTGCCATACCAGCCAGTGATGCAACCAGTCAGGATGCTCTCGATGGTGCAGCTGTAAAACGTTTTGAGGATCGGAGGACCCATGCCAAATCTTTTCAGTCACCTAAGGGGGAATAGGCTTTGTCTGCCCTCTTCACGACTGTCTTGGTGTGTCTGGACTAGAGGTCGACCAATTAATTGGAATGGCCGATTAATTAGGGCCGATTTCAAGTTTTCATAACAATCGGTAATTGGTATTTTTGGCCACCGATTTGCCGATTTTTTTTATTTTTATTTTTACACCTTTATTTAACTAGGCAAGTCAGATTAAGAACACATTCTTATTTTCAATGACGGCCTAGGAACGGGGGTTAACTGCCTTGTTCAGGGGGGATTCGGGGATTCGTTTTTGCAACCTTCTGGTTACTAGTCCAACGCTCTAACCACCTGCCTTACATTGCACTCCACGAGGAGACTGCATGGTAGGCTGACAACCTGTTACGCGAGGGCAGCAAGAAGCCAAGGTAAGTTGCTAGCTAGCATTAAACTTATCTTATAAAAAACTATCAATCAACATAATCACTAGTTAACTACACATGGTTGATGATATTACTAGTTTATCTAACGTGTCCTGCGTTGCATTTAATCGATGTGGTGCCTGTTAATTTCTCATCGAATCACAGCCTACTTCGACAAACGGATGATGATTTAACAAGCGCATTTGCAAAAAAAAAAAAATCACTGTTGTTGCACCAATGTACCTAACCATAAACATCAATGCCTTTCTTTAAAATCAATACACAAGTATATATTTTTAAGCCTGCATATTTAGTTTATTGCCTGCTAACATGAAATTGTGTCACTGCTCTTGTGTTCATTGCCTGGCTCGTTGCGAACTAATTTGCCAGAATTGTACGTAATTATGACATACCATTGAAGGTTGTGCAATGTAACAGGAATATTTAGACTTAGGGATGCCACCCGTTAGATTAAATACGGACCGGTTCCGTATTTCACTGAAATTATATTTTTGTTTGTTTTCGAGATGATAGTTTCCGGATTCGACCATATTAATGACCAAAGGCTCGTATTTCTGTGTGTTTATTGTATTATAATTAAGTCAAAAAACATCCAATAGTCAAAGGTATATGGAATACAAATCGTATGGAGAGAAATAGTCATATAATTCCTATAATAACTACAACCTAAAACTTCTTACCTGGGAATATTGAAGACTCATGTTAAAAGGAACCACCAGCTTTCATATGTTCCCATGTTCTGAGCAAGGCACTTAAACGTTAGCTTTCTTACATGGGAAATATTGCACTTTTACTTTCTTCTCCAACACTTTGTTTTTGCATTATTTAAACCAAATTGAACATGTTTCATTATTTATTTGAGGCTAAATTGATTTTATTTATGTATTATATTAAGTTAAAATAAGTGTTCATTCAGTATTGTTGTAATTGTCATTATTGCAAATAAATAAAAAAATTAATCGGCCGATTAATCGGTATCGGATATTTTTGGGTTCTCCAATAATCGGTATCGGTGTTGAAAATCATAATCGGTCGACCTCTAGTCTGCACCATGATAGTTTGTTGGTGATGTGGACACCAAGGAACTTGAAGCTTTCAACCTGCTCCACTACAGCCCCGTCGATGAGAATGGGGGCGTGCTCGGTCCTCCTTTTCCTGTAGTCCACGATCATCTCCTTTGTCTTGATCACGCTGAGGGAGAGGTTGTTATCCAGGCACCACACGGCCAGGACTCTGACCTCCTCCCTATAGGCTGTCTCATCTCATCGTTGAATTTTTATTTACACGTTGTGTGTATTGTTGTGAATTGTTAGATATTACTGCACTGTTGGAGCTAGAATCACAAGCATTTCGCTACACCCACAATAACATCTGCATGTGACCAATAAAATGTGATTTGATGATTTATTGCCAAATTGTTTTATGACAACTACACTCAGCAAAAAAAGAAACGTCCCTTTTTCAGGACCCTGTCTTTCAAAGATAATTCGTAAAATCCAAATAACTTCACAGATCTTCATTATAAAGGGTTTAAACACGGTTTCCCATGCTTGTTCAATGAACCATAAACAATTAATGAACATGCACCTATGGAACGGTCGTTAAGACACTAACAGCTTCAGACGGTAGGCAATTAAGGCCACAGTTATGAAAACTTAGGACACTAAAGAGGCCTTTCTACTGACTCTGAAAAACACCAAAAGAAAGATGTCCAGGGTCCCTGCTCATCTGCATGAACGTGCCTTAGGCATGCTGCAAGGAGGCATGAGGACTGCAGATGTGGCCAGGGCAATAAATTGCAATTTCCATACTGTGAGACGCCTAAGACAGCGCTACAGGGAGACAGGACGGACAGCTGATCGTCCTCGCAGTGGCAGACCATGTGTAACAACACCAGTATAGGATCGGTACATCCGAACATCACACCTGCGGGACAGGTACAGGATGGCAACAACAACTGCCCGAGTTACACCAGGAATGCACAATCCCTCCATCAGTGCTCAGACTGTCCGCAATAGGCTGAGAGAAGCTGGACTGAAGGCTTGTAGGCCTGTTGTAAGGCAGGTCCTCACCAGACATCACCGGCAACAACGTCGCCTGGACCAGACAGGACTGGCAAAAAGTGCTCTTCACTGACGAGTCGCGGTTTTGTCTCACCAGGGGTGATGGTCGGATTCGCGTTTATCGTCGAAGTAATGAGCGTTACACCGAGGCCTGTACTCTGGAGCGGGATCGATTTGGAGGTGGAGGGTCCGTCATGGTCTGGGGCGATGTGTCACAGCATCATCGGACTGAGCTTGTTGTCCTTGCAGGCAATCTCACCGCTGTGCGTTACAGGGAAGACATCCCTCATGTGGTACCCTTCCTGCAGGCTCATCCTGACATGACCCTCCAGCATGACAATGCCACCAGACATACTGCTCGTTCTGTGTGTGATTTCCTGCAAGACAGGAATGTCAGTGTTCTGCCATGGCCAGCGAAGAGCCCGGATCTCAATCCCATTGAGCACGTCTGGGACCTGTTGGATCGGAGGGTTAGGGCTAGGGCCATTCCCCCCAGAAATGTCAAGGGGACTTGCAGGTGCCTTGGTGGAAGAGTGGGGTAACATCTCACAGCATGAACTGGCAAATCTGGTGCAGTCAATGAGGAGGAGATGAACTGCAGTACTTAATGCAGCTGGTGGCCACACCAGATACTGACTGTTACTTTTGACCCCACCTTTGTTCGGGGACAAATTATTCAATTTCTGTTAGTCACATGTCTATGGAACTTGTTCAGTTTATGTCTCAGTTGTTGAATCTTATGTTCATATAAATATTTACACATGTTAAGTTTGCTGAAAATAAACGCAGTTGACGTTTCTTTTTTTGCTTTGTTTAGTACAGAAATATAAATATCCCATAATGTACATGAAATACATAACACCTTTATGTTCCCAAATGTGATGTATATACGCGACGATTGAAAAAAAAGTAGGATCCTGAAATATATAGCAAATGTTAGGCTACATATATTTAGTCACAAAACATTAGACAAATAATTGTCGAAAGAAAATGTATCACAAGCATCCAAAAGTAAGTGGTCATTGTATTGTATTTCCTGCATAGTAGGATATCACAAGACAAAGAGTAGCCTAAACTGTTCAATGTGATCATTTTTATAACCATAGCCTAGTACTACAATTGACTCTGGTCTGTCTCACACTAAATTGTATTTGCAACAAAATAATGTAATAAACATGAAATTCTCCATTATTACTGTATGTATACAGACAGATATCCTACCATACATTTATCCTTTTTTATAATAGAAGCATCTCTACCACTGTGAGTCAGTGTTGTAGACGTTTGCCACAATGTAGCCCTGCCTACCTGTGAGAAAATGCACTCCTTTGACTTCAGTCATCCTCATCACTTTTCTTATCCGCTATTGCTGTGTTTCCCTATCCCTCTCTGACTTCAGACTGTTTTGGCTGTGCTGGCCGCTTCTATAGCTTGGGCTGCTCTGGGTACTCTCTGGTCTTTTGAGGATGTCACTCCCTTTATTCTTTTCATCGTCCAGGGGCAAGTAATGCTCACTGGCATCTGAGTACTGGTCATCGGCATCGGAGTAATGGTCATCGGCATTGGAGTGATCACCATCATCTGAATAACGCCCAATATCCACCCTCCCCCGCCCTGCTTCGTCATGGCCTTCATCCTTATCTTCTTTTTTTGACTTGAATTCATCTTTCTCAGCCTCCTGCTCTCCCTCCCGTTCTTGGTCAGCAAAGCTGTCTTCATAATCGTCTGGGTAGTCATCCTGGAAGACCGTGTTGTAAATAGCCGGTGTATCTGTCTCATCCTTTTCACTGAGAAAACAAAATGAATAAACACTTAACACAAAAAATATCAACTCTTATACCATGGCATTGTTTAATACTCGTTTCGGATTGACTTGAAGGGCATTCTAGAGCGTGCATTATTTCAGCACAGTAGAATTCAATAGCTTTAGTTCATTCTTACATGTTTGAGCTGCCTTTGAAAGCAAAAGTCAAACTGAAAACATTATTGGCATTATTGAATTCGATTTTTATAATAGCAAGCTAATGGTGTGTTCGTAAATTAAATCTGGAGTGCCAGAGTGCGCTCTGGGCGTTCGTAAATTCAGAGCGTTTCGCTCTCGGAGCGCACACTGGACGCTCTGGCCAAGGAGAAGCCTTGATCCAAGCATTCTGACCTCACAACCGCAGTCAAGCACCCAAGCTAACTGCTAGCTACTTCCAGACACAAATGAGAGATCACCTCACTCTGACCATTTTACTTGCCCTAGCAGAGCTGGTTAGGCTGTTTTCATGTTATCCAGATCGTTGGTGACTGTAACTGTACTGCTGGCAACAATTTAATCCTGATATTTTTACTGACACCAGGGCCATATTCAACGGGTATTGAACGATCGCAAATTCATCAGTTATTCTGCGCTAAGACTGATGGTTTGACTAGCTAAACTAGCAAGTATGTTTGACTAATGATTTTGACTAATGAAGTATGTTTACAAAATGTATAATTCACTGTCATTGAGCCAGAAGTCTACCTTTGTTTTGGGTCACTGGAGGAGGTGGTCCAGCATGCAGATTCTTGTCCACCTGGCTGCTGGGACTTGGGCACCTTGCCACTGACAAAGTCCTCACTCACTCCACAGCCTCGCAGGGTGTCTGTGTAGCGCTTCTCTGCAGCGTGTTTGGCATTCATCTGTCAACAGACAGAAGGGAAAAATAGCATACATCATGACCAGTGATGGGAAAATAGTCAGTCATACATTTATTATTCATGCAATATACACTACCATTCAAAAGAATGGGGTCACTTAGAAATGTCCTTGTTTTTGAAATACATTTTTTTGTCCATTAATATAACATCAAATTGACTGATGTTTTGCGGGTACTATTTAATGAAGCTGCCAGTTGAGGACTTCAGACGTCAGAGTGTCTAGTTTGAGAAACAAATGTCCTTGTCCTCTTGCTCAGTTGTGCACCGGGGCCTCCCACTCCTCTTTCTAGTTTTATAGCTTCTTTAAATCAGCACACCAGTTTTCAGCTGTGCTAACATAATTGCAAAAGGGTTTTCTAATGATCAATTAGCCTTTTAAAATGATAAACTTGGATTATGGTTTCCAGCTACAATAGTCATTTACAAAATGAACAATGTCTACACTATTTCTGATCAATTTGATGTTATTTTAATGGACAAAAAAAAAATGCTTTTCTTTCAAAATCAAGGACATTTCTAAGTGACCCCAAACTTTTGGACAGTAGTGTATATTTATTGTGTGAATGAGTAGTATGAGATGTGGAAAGGATGCCTCTTATAACTACTGAAATGCAACCCATGTCATGTCACTCCACGACTCACACGCGTGTGTGTGTGTGGGCCGTTTCAGGCTCACCTGTGCGACCTGCTCCAACAGCAGAGGCCTCCCCTTCACTCTCTCCTGGATCTCCCTCATCTCCTCCTGGTACTCCTTCCTCCGTTGAAAGTCCTGCTTTCTGTTTGAAACACACAGACAACCTCTCACCCCTGTGATCCCACAACCCTCAGCACTGAAATAACCCTCAACCCTGACCTGTTCAACAAAAACATCACTTTTACAACCGCGGCTTACTGTTACTGATATGGAAATCATAGTCACAATTGAGAGGCAATGTTCAGTTCAGTCTTTAGGTTTGCAATTCCACTCATCATTTTCATATGAAAAGATCCAGACACAACAGATTGATAAACTGTTCGGGGGGGTGGGGTTTGGGGGGGGGGGCTGTGGAGTGGGTGTTCATACTGCTCTCAGGTTGGGTGAGTTTCTGGGTTGTTACAAGTATAATTGTAATGTTATGGATTTCTATATGGGTTACCTGAACTGCTTGAGCTTGGACTGGTTGGTCTGGGAGAGGGGCACGTGGGCATCATTGGCTTGGGCACACTTAGAGACCACCTTTGCTAGCTTCTTCTCTCTCTGCTTCTGTCTCTCACTCCAGCTCTCCTCCTCTTCCTCCGCCTTCTTTCTCTGCTCAAGCACCTTTCTACTCAAGGAGACAAGGCAGTCATCGATGACAGGAAGGCATTGGTGGAGGAAGGACTTTGTCAAAAGGGAAAATGAAGGCCAAGGGCACTAGAAGTAGGACTAGGGGGGTAATGTCAGAGGTTGGGCATTTTGTTGTTTTGGAGCTGGGAGTATATAGGAAGTCCACAGGATTCAACAGACAAGGGTTTCAACTTTCAGGCCATAACTATTCCTAAAAAGAGCAACTAAAAGGTCTTCTGAAGCTCTGACTAGCTTGTCTAAAAAGGAGACGCCCCTTGCTATTCTATGTGGGTAGTACCTTACGGCCTCTTGGCGTTTTTTGCTGGCATCGGTGACTTTGGCAGGCAGCTGTTCCAGACTGCCTGAGAGGGAGGAGCAGAGGCTAGAGTTGTGTGAGCGGACGAGCCCAGCTGTGCTGACGTAAGGCCAGCGCTTGGCCCGGGGACTCATCTGCTCCTTCTCGATCTCGGCCAGGATGCGTTCGCGGTGCGAGGGGATCTGTGACGTCCGGAGCTGGAACGGCTCACACGTTGTCAAAGGCTTCACGTCGCGCCGGCTCTCCAGCTGCTTCTTAAACCTCCTGTAGCTGGCGTCGAAGTCGGGCACCTCCGGGTTTATCTTAGGCCTGTAAGGGGCCCTGTTGTCATCCTCGGATCCAGCGGTGTCCCCCCTGGCTCCATCCTTAGCATGCTCCCTTTTGCTAATGTGGCGTGCCAGCATGTTGGATGGCATGGAGGAGCTGTGGAGCAGCTCCTGGGCCCGCATCTGCATCTTGATGGCACGGTACAGCTGCTCCTCCTTCAGTTGCTCGCCCGTAGCCGCCTCGTACACCGTCTTGGGCACGGGCTTGGCCCTGAACGCTCGGACTCTCTCCTGGCTGATTGGCTGGAGGTTGCGGAGCTGCTCCTCTCTCTGCTCCCTCTTGAGACGTTCGCGCTCCAGGAAACTGAAGGGCCGCTGGGTGGAGCACAGACACTGCTGCTCTCGCTCGTGCATGGCCCGCCGCGCCTCGTCGCGTTCGTGGAGCTCCTCGTAGAGGGGCAGGCGGACATGGACGGGCACGGAGCTGGCACGGAATTTGTGCTGGCACTCTGTCAGCTCCTCCAGCTGCTTCCGCAAGGCCGCGTTCTCCAGCTCGATCTCTGACCGCGTCTTCACACCTTTCTGGCGTTTCTGGTTCTCCCGCAGCGTCATGTGGAACGGCTTGGGGACGGTCACTCTGGGTTTCGAAGGCTCGTGTTTGACATCTTTGCACCCTTGCTTCTGGTCCTTACCCTTGATGCCTTTCTTGTGGCCCCCAATGAGGCTCTGGAGGGAGGATGTGGACGGGTGGCGCTGGCGAGGCAACAGCTTGAAGTCCTGCCACATGTTCTTGATGTGCTCTTTGGGGGAGGACTGCAGACCCTTCTCCACGTTGTTGTCTACAGCACCTTCCTCGTCAGATGTGTCCGACAGCCCAGAGCCCCTCCTCAGCTCCAGAGCCGAGTGGGCCTTCCTCAGACGCCTCACGGGCATGGGGCTGATCTTCAAGTACGATCTGGTGAGCGAAAAAAGATTTTACACCATTAGAATATGAATTGACTGAGTACAGTACACCCACCAGGAACAGAAATCATGTACCCTACCAACTTCAGCGTATTATCTTGATGGTTAATCAAGAAAAACAACAAATTCCAAGCAAGAGCAACAACACACCCGTGTGCCTGTGCCCCCTGCACGTTTTCCGAGGGTGGTGCGCCTTTGAGCTCCAGCTTCTTGCGGTACATGCCCTCTAGCTCGGCCATGGTGCGGAGGTGGGCCCTCTTCAGCTCCTCCAGCTTGCGGTAGTACTCCTCGTTGGAGAAGTAGAACTCACGCAGGTCGATGTGGTCCCCCGTCACTCGGTAGTCTTTGATCATCAGGAGGCTGCCCTTCCCGGGGGCATCCCCATCACCGTAGTCAGTCCCCGAGCCGTCATACTGCAGCTGAAAAGTCAAAGAACGTCATGGGGAAATGAAGCAATAAAAAACCTTTACATTGTGCACGGACTGTAGAAAACGTGTCTGTGGAATCCATTCCATACAAATAAGAAATGTAGCCTACAAAGGACATTATTGGTCAAATGCAAAATCGACTTTGTCTCGGGCCGTAACAACACCCGTGCCAACATATCCTCCAAACACCGGCTTCTCTGGCATTATCACTTAAGTAAGCTATGGAAGCAACGGGTATCTTGGATAGGATTGTGGCTGCAGGAAGAAAAAGCCTTTCAACTGTATTTCTATGACTTTAAGATACATCTTAAAGGGGAAGCCCCATATGTGTTAATATGCCAAATGTATGGAAGTGTATCATCATGTAAGAGTAGTACTGATGACTGGACATATTGTAGATGGTTAAAGCATAAGGCCTAATATGAATTGTGTAGAGTAGAGCATAATATGAGATGGCTACTTGATGCCTAAGCTCATTATCCCCAGCTCTGTGGGTTTGAATGACCTATCCATATGGTCACGCACGGAAGGTGGGTGATAATGGAAGGAGAGTGTGTTCAACTGTCACACTAGCTGTTCTGCCTCCAACCTTCTCAATCTTCTTTTCTTCAGATGATGAATGGATGAGATCCGATCATACATTTACAAAATATTAAGAAAAGAAGTCTAAAGCTTGGACAAGCAATTCTAAAGAGTATCCTACTGATCACGTTACAAGCCAGATCAAAATGAATGTACTTTCTAAATAAAAAACTATTTGGAGATGCCCAGATGTAGGGCAAATCCTTGTCCAGTGAGGAAAATAAAATGGGATTTGAAATAATGTTGTCCAAAGGTAATTAAGCAATAAGGATTACTGGCACTGTGACGTCAGTGTAATCTAGTAAAGGAGGGAAGCCAAAAATAGGCCAGTAACAAATTATGCAGGTCAAATCCTCTCCCACACAGGCAGGTTGACCTGAACAGTCAAATCTCTGTAGTAACACTTGAGAACAACATGCATTTTATGAGAATCCACCGACATAAGTAAATGCTTGATCTGAATTTCCCAATCTTCAACATGAGTCTGATATGAAAGATAATTCAAGGCATATCCACTTAAATTTACATCACTATCCAGTGTCATAGGCTTGTATAGGCTATACATTAGGCCTACTTACATCAACTTAGATGTTTGGTAGCAATGTGTGATCAATATGTTTTATGACTAAGCCATCTAGCAGATCAATGAGGGAGGAGAATTAGCCTATTATGGAATGAGGAAACATGAATAATACAATTAAAAAACGTATGCAACCGGTGTGCAACGTACCAGCTATGTGCAACTGGTGTTCCATTTCTCTTCTGATCAACATAATGAATGAGGGTATAACGTTGATGGATTGGTTAGTCGGATGAATGGCATTTTGGCAAGTGTCGGATTGTGCTCCAGTCCTCTTTCCACCCGTATGATGGATTTCATCCAATCATTGCAGAATATTTCTTGATCGCTTAGCTCAGCTTTCAAATACAAAACTCATCAGCCGATATCTTACCTCTTTTTCGTAGTCTCGATTGTCAATATGACCAGCTACTGACGAATATGGAAGGGCTCGCTGCCTTTCATACAACGCCAACGGAGCCTTGGTGTGTGCGTCTACCGGCGTTTTCAAACAGGAAGTAACCAGGACGTTGGCGCGATGGGCATTCGCCATTGTTTCCCCTGTTCTTGCTGTCTTTGTCAAAGTTGAATCTAATAGACGCTGCAACTACTTGGGAAAAGCACAGCAGATGCTCTCCAGAGCACCAGCATCGTGTGGTTGTAAAGGATATGACTAGCTGTTTCAGGAAGTGAATCGTTTTTTTTCTTTTTTTTCTTGAAAACTGTTAATCGCAAATTTTTTAGCATTTAGATCCTAACAGCTTTTTTGTTGGCATAGTATTTAATTGTCTTAAAATAAAGTTAATTATATATAATATAGTATATAATATAGTATATAGTATAGTATATATAATATATAATATAGTTATATATATTCTATAGTTTATTTTTGCAAGGTATGAAAATATTGTTTGTACATTTACATTTGTGAATATGACATTTGGCCAAAAGAATAAGGAAATTCATTAATAAAATTGTTTCAACGTATTTCTATCGTAAGTAAAGAATCCAAGCAGTACATCTCTCCATAATAGTGCAAAATCTTCATAAATGTGTTCAATTATAAATCTACTCTTGCCACAGATTCATTACATGAATACAGTGCCAAAAAAGATGCAACACGTGTCTGGGTGGTCATTCCAAAATATTTTTTTTTTTACTTCCTCATATAGAAGTTGGCAGGATAATATTTATGAATAATTTAAAAGAAACTTCCTTCATTTTGTTAATAAGTAGGTGTGTGTGTGGCAACATCCAAACCTTTTTTTTCCAGTGGTAGAAAAAGTACCCAATCGTCATACTTGAGTAAAAGTAAAGATACCTTAATAGAAAATGACTCAAGTAAAAATGAAAGTCACCTAGTAAAATCTTACTTGAGTAAAAGTCTTAAAGTATTTGGTTTTTAATATACTAAGTGTCAAAAGTAAAAGTAAAAGAATAAATAATTTAAAATTCCTTGTATTAAGCATTTACAGACAGCCAGGGCAAGCGCCAACATTTAGACATCATTTACAAATGAAGCATTTGTGTTTAGTGAGTCCGCCAGATCAGAGGCAGTAGGAATGACCAGGGATGTTCTCTTGATAAGTGTGTGAATTATACAATTTTCCTGTCCTGCTAAGCATTCCAAATGTAACGAGTACTTTTGGGTGTCAGGGAAAATGTATTGAGTAAAAAATACATATTTTTCTTTAAGAATGTAGTGACATAAAGTAAAAGGTGTGAAAAATATAAATAGTAGAGTAAAGTACAGATACCCCAAAAAGTACTTTTTACTTAAGTGCTTTACACCACTGCTTTTTTCCAACCGATATTATCAGTAAAACCATTCCAATAAGGCATGACATAAGGTATAGATACAACATCCTGTTGAAACAAGGCTCGTATTGCTCTATTGTTGTTTAATGGACAAAAAGAAAAACATATCTTTCCTACTGATGAGTCAATTAATTAATTGTAGGTATGTTCTAAGGGTCAGGTCTTGACACGCTCCTGAATAATAAGGCAACACCTGAGGGAATGGCAATTGAAAAACAATTGAAAAATCTTTAGGTGTTACAGGGATCTTGTAAAGTGTTAAGAATTCCTTATAACTAAGTAAAAGTCCCTCTGCATTTACAAGTTGTCTCACCAATAGGATATTATTTCTGAACCAATATTCTAAAAACAAATATGTATTTTTATACAATATGTCCCAATTATTCCATATATAATATCTATGTGGAGAAAAATGATGCTTATAAATGAAGGACCATAACAAGAAAACCTGCAGATGAAAAGCAGAGTTTCACTGTAACTTTGTCAATATTATAATTGAAAACCAACATGAAGTTAAGGCCACCAAAATGTAGAGAAGACATAAGGAATAAAGTTCCACAAAGCTGGCACATGCGTTTCCTTGCCCGAACCAGACAGCAAAGGTGGTTGCCCAGAAGTTATGGAACCAGTTCTTCTGTGTCTATGGGTTTCCCCAGCGGATACACTCTGACAAAGGAGCAAACTTTGAGAGTCACTTAATCGCAGAATTGCTACAAGTCTCAGGAGTCAAAAAGTCCCATACCACTCCATATCATCCTATGGGCAACGGTCAGACGGAAAGATTCAACCGCACGCTCGGAAACATGGTCCGATCGTTGCCAGCGAGAGCAAAAGAAAGATGGCCCCAGATGATACAGACGCTCACCTTCTCGTACAACTGTACCACACACGAAACGACAGGATTCGCACCGTTCTTCCTGATGTTCGGCCGAATTCCACGGCTGCCAGTGGACATCATGTTTGGAAGTACCTTGAAAAACGAAGACGTGTTGACTCATGACGAGTATGTTGATTCGTTCCAAAAGGACCTGCGAGAGGCTGTCAGGATCGCTCAGGCCAACACCACTGAAGCTCAGAAAAAGCAAGCAAGGCACTATAACAAGAGAGTGAAGGGTACTGCCCTGGAGATTGGGGACCGAGTTCTCTTGGCAAACCGAAAGGAAAGAGGAAAAGGTAAACTTGCCGACTTGTGGGATTCAACGGTGTTCCTGTCCTGTCTTTTCACAATACTATTGCAGATCAACATAAAAGCCTAAAAGACAGCCGTGGTGTTGCTCTTCATTTCTTGGTTCTCCTGTGGTGCATAAGAAACCCGCTACAAACTGTTTTATCCAATTGATCTTAAAAGTATTATTTAAGGTAATAAAGTCCAGAACATTCAGGCCACCATACTCAGAAGTGTTCATTACAACAGTTTTCCTAATGTAATGGGTACGGTTTCTCCAAAGAAAGTTGAAAAGCATCTGGTCTATCTCTTTGCTTATTTTACCGTCAAGATCTAAAGATAGAGTAGCATATGTTAGTCTAGAGATGCCTTCAGCCTTGGTTATTAGGACTCTTCCTTTAAAAGATAAGTCACTCTGTAGCCATTGACTTAGCTTCTTCTGGGTTTTTTTAATAACAAGGTTCAATTTTAGTAAGCCTTTAGATTTCTGATCCTTAGTAATGGTTATGCCTAAATATGAAAGTTCTTCTTTCACTGGAATACCATAATATGAGGTTGCCACACAATATTTGACAACCATGAGTTCACATTTATTAATGTTTAGACAGACCAGAGTCTTTGGAAAAGGATTTTAATCACATTGATCGATATGGGAATCTGACTAGCATCTTTCAGAAAAAGTGTAGTATCGTCAGACAGCTGGCTTATAATCATTTCTTTACCAGCTATGGAAATACCATGTATAGGACTATTATTTAAAGAATTTGTAAGAAATTGGGTGATTAATAAAAACAGATACGGTGAGATAGGACAACCTTTAACTCAAATCTAGGTGAGGTGCTATGTTTCAGTTTGATAGAGCTGTTACCATTCCTATAGAGTCTTAATACCCTTACAGAAAAAATCCCCAAAGACAAATTTCCCAAGGGAGTGGAAGAGGAACCGATGCTCCACTGTGTCAAAAGCTTTATAAAAATAATATGAAGCTATCCTATTAGTCTGATATTGTTAGAAATGTGTCTGTTCCTCATAAAGCCAGACTGTTTTCATCAATGATTCCATCCAGGACTTCTTTAATTATTTTTTTCAAGTAGTAATGCTAATATCTTAGTCATTATTAAGAAGACAAATTGGACGCCAGTTATCGACGAGCAGCACTTTTTTAATAACCCCTGAGTCATTGTAGGAGGGAAAACATTGTTTTTAATACTCTAAAAAGCTACTTGTTCAGAAAAGAACTTGTACAATTCTGCCGTAATTCCATCAATACCTGGGGATTTATTGGTCTTTAGATGTTTGATACTCTCGATAATCTCTTCAACTATAATGGGTTCATCACACTGTTTAGATTCTGTATCACTGATAGCCCTGAATAATTTTCACTCTCAAAAAAAACATCTGTGATTCCTGACAGTACGTAGTGCTATACAATTCCCTGTAAATTACCTTCGACAGTGTTATCTTGTGATCATGCCATCAATGTTTTGTGATTATTGGTGTCGTAAAAATGTTAGCTAACGGGTCATAAATTAGCATGTTTGACATTTTAGTGGAAATACTAATCAGCTTTTTGATAAACGGCTTAGCAAAAAAAAAAAATAGGTCCCGTATTATCGGCATACCGTCCCCAGTTGTCGGGCACCTTAATATTTTCCGAAGCGTTTACTAGATAGTTGACTAGTTGGCTAGCCTCCCTTTAAAAAAAAAAGACTTGCATGTCAACTTTTCATTGCGTAGCCCGGTGCGCCCTCCCGTGGACTCTTTAAAAAAGGCTTCTTCACCAACATATTCAGTGTTGTAACCAAATAATGTCTCATAATTTGTTTTACAGATTAATGTTATGTTTTGAGAAAGTAGAGAACAGTTTAATATAAAATATAAATTAGTTTAAATAAATACACCTTTAGTTTCAGTCGTGTGCATTGACAAACAATTAAAACACAGTTGGAGTTTGTGTTGCAGAGATGCACTTGGAAAGCAAAGGAAGAAATACACAAGATGGGTTGATTAAATATATATTTTAGACATGTATTTTTTTTTTTTACAAATAAATAATTTCATATGAAAACAAACAATTCAATCTCGACCTCATCTCTATATTGCCACAAAAACCACAATAAAAAAAAATCCAGCTCCAACGCCACCTCTAGATCCCACAGCACACACCTGCAGTAGAACCAGTGCTGGCAGAAGTCACTGCACACACCTGCAGTAGAACCAGTGCTGGCAGAAGTCACAGCACACACCTGCAGTAGAACCAGTGCTGGCAGAAGTCACAGCACACACCTGCAGTAGAACCAGTGCTGGCAGAAGTCACAGCACACACCTGCAGTAGAACCAGTGCTGGCAGAAGTCACAGCACACACCTGCAGTAGAACCAGTGCTGGCAGAAGTCACAGCACACACCTGCAGTAGAACCAGTGCTGGCAGAAGTCACAGCACACACCTGCAGTAGAACCAGTGCTGGCAGAAGTCACAGCACACACCTGCAGTAGAACCAGTGGTGGCAGAAGTCACAGCACACACCTGCAGTAGAACCAGTGCTGGCAGAAGTCACAGCACACACCTGCAGTAGAACCAGTGCTGGCAGAAGTCACTGCACACACCTGCAGTAGAACCAGTGCTGGCAGAAGTCACAGCACACACGTGCAGTAGAACCAGTGCTGGCAGAAGTCACTGCACACACCTGCAGTAGAACCAGTGCTGGCAGAAGTCACTGCACACACCTGCAGTAGAACCAGTGCTGGCAGAAGTCACTGCACACACCTGCAGTAGAACCAGTGCTGGCAGAAGTCACTGCACACACCTGCAGTAGAACCAGTGCTGGCAGAAGTCACAGCACACACCTGCAGTAGAACCAGTGCTGGCAGAAGTCACAGCACACACCTGCAGTAGAACCAGTGCTGGCAGAAGTCACTGCACACACCTGCAGTAGAACCAGTGCTGGCAGAAGTCACTGCACACACCTGCAGTAGAACCAGTGCTGGCAGAAGTCACTGCACACACCTGCAGTAGAACCAGTGCTGGCAGAAGTCACAGCACACACCTGCAGTAGAACCAGTGCTGGCAGAAGTCACAGCACACACCTGCAGTAGAACCAGTGGTGGCAGAAGTCACAGCACACACCTGCAGTAGAACCAGTGCTGGCAGAAGTCACTGCACACCTGCAGTAGAACCAGTGCTGGCAGAAGTCACAGCACACACCTGCAGTAGAACCAGTGCTGGCAGAAGTCACTGCACACACCTGCAGTAGAACCAGTGCTGGCAGAAGTCACTGCACACACCTGCAGTAGAACCAGTGCTGGCAGAAGTCACTGCACACACCTGCAGTAGAACCAGTGCTGGCAGAATTCACAGCACACACCTGCAGTAGAACCAGTGCTGGCAGAAGTCACAGCACACCTATGGCACCTCGGACCTACACTCCTGCGGGAGCTTGCAGGTGGATCACACTCCCTGCAGTGAGCACAGCAGGTGGTGTCTTATTTTATTTGAAAAAAAGTAATTAAAAAACACATTCAATTGATAAACATGGTTTTGCAAAATGTAGAAGCACTACAGCAACAATAGTAATTGATACAACAGAGAGGAAAACAAAGATTATGATGTACCCGAGAGTGCTGCCATGAGTAGCGTGACAGAGGTGGCAGGTGGAGCTTTTCTCTTCCTTTTCTGTGCTGCAGTTAAGAGAACAAGTAGTGTGAAACAGAGCATGATTCATGAAAACCCTTGTCAAATGTTTTACAACAATACCCCTGGAGGAAGCTGCCGAAGTTTTGGAGGAGGTGGACATGCCTTGAGGGCTGGTGCTATGGACTGTAGATATGTAAAGAAAGGAGAAAAAAAAGTTTAAACATTGCAATTTTATAAAACACATAAGTAATTTTTTTGTAATTTAACATGTGTTCACCTGTGGAGGTGGCTGTATTCAAATTGCAGGGGGCAGGGACACCATACGAAGCTGCTATGGTGGTGTGACCAGGGGAGACGGAGGAGGCAGTTGGTCCAGAGGAGGCCGCATTGGTGGTGACAGATGGGGGGGGGGGGGGTGCATCATGGTGGTCGTGGGCGACACTGCCGACGATGGTTTGGAGGCTGGTGTTTGTATTGGTGTGGCAGGGAGTGTAGGCACGTTGCATTTTTTCTGGCCTTTTATCTGCAGCTGGGGGCTACGGATGCTCTTACAGGTGTTGGACACTGGGAGGCACTGGCGATGCAGCTGTCAGGAATGGTTCCAGCAGGAGGTTCAGCAGAGGCGATGGAGTCAATGGTCTCATCTGGAATACTCTGGCAAATTCTGATTTGTTTACAATGTAGGAGTGGTCAAAATGGCTGAGGTCTCCAGCTACCTTGGAGAACTCAGCCTTTAAAGGGCCAAAGTATGCCACGTCCAGCAGCTGCAGGACATAGGTGCAGTGTGGTGGAAGACAAAGAAGTATAACCCCTTCCCTTAGTGCCGCCACGAGCACCTCCAGGTCCATGTGGCTTGTGTCCATTGAAGAGAAAGAGAGGGCGCTCCTTCACTGCATAATGAATAAAGTGCTGAAACCACTTCCTGAACAGGTCCCTGTCAATGTAGCCACTGTTTGACTGTCCATACAAAGCTTAGGGGGGGGGCTCCCAGTGTGTAGTGGCCACCGGGGAAACACTTGGGGTAGATGATAAACAGGGGGACATCCTCCCCAGCTGCGTTGAAGCAGGCCAGCACTGTGATGTGCTCCTTGGTCCCTGGAGCCTGCTGGTACACGTGTTTTGCACCCCGGGGAGCCAGCGCTTTGTGCCTGGTCGCTACAAAACCCAGAATCATCGCAGTTATATAATTGTCTGGGTTTCTCCCTCAACCCAATCTCCTCCAAGTGCTTCTCAGAAGAAGTAAAGAAGGTGTCCATCATCGGACGTGTGGCACACTCCGCTCTCCCCCTGTCTATGGTGTCCGGCCTCCTCATGCTCAGGTTCTTGTGCCTCCTCCTGATCATTTCCCACCACCTCTTCCCCAGTGGTGGGATTGTTTCCCCTGGGTGCCGAAACCTAGAATATAATAAAATATAAAATTGTCCATCAGGATGAAAACGTTTGTATTATATATATATATATATATATATACACACATACACCTGTTCGAAGTTGTTTAGAAACTAAAACTAAAAATAAGGCCTTGTGCTTCACATTGTTTCGTAGCCCCCTAGAATTAAGAGAAACTATAGACAAAGACAAAACAACAAAGATAATATAAAACTATAAACTGTAGGATGAGTCAAAAACGTAGGAGCAGTGAACGTAAGCTACAAGGGAACCGAGATCTGCACCATTTAAGTCAACTTAAAGTGAAAATAGCTTATACTATAAACTCTCTGAGCTAGTTGTTATCCAGCTCTTGAAATTCATCTCAACAGAAAATGATGTTCAAGACCAAACCAAGTGTTCTCTATACTAAGGGAGAATAAGAACCCTCTTTAGTGTAAATAAAATAAAAAATATATATATACACACTACCGTCCAAAAGTTTGGGGTCACTTAGAAATGTCCTTGTTTTTGAAAGAAAAGCAATTTTTTTTGTCCATTAAAATAACATCAAATTGATCAGAAATACTGTGTAGACATTGTTAATGTTGAAAATTACTATTGTAGCTGGAAACGGCAGATTCTTTATGGATTATCTACATAGGCGTACAGAGGCCCATTATCAGCAACCATCACTCATGTGTTCCAATGGCACGTTGTGTTAGCTAATCCAAGTTTATCATTTAAAAAGGCTAATTGATCATTAGAAAACCCTTTTACAATTATGTTAGCACAGCTTAAAACTGTTGTACTGATTAAAGAAGCAATAAAACTTGGTCTTCTTTAGACTAGTTGAGTATCTGGAGCATCAGCATTTGTGGGTTCGATTACAGGCTCAAAATGGCCAGAAACAAAGCACTTTCTTCTGAAATTCGTTAGTCTATTCTTGTTCTGAGAAATGAAGGCTATTCCATGCGAGAAATTGTGTACTACTCCCTTCACAGAACAGCTCAAACTGGCTCTAACCAGAATAGAAAGAGGAGTGGGAGGCCCCCGGTGCACAACTGAGCAAGAGGACAAGTACATTAGACTGTCTAGTTTGAGAAACAGACGCCTCACAAGTCCTCAACGAGCAGCTTCATTAAATAGTACCCGCAAAACCCTAGTCTCAACGTAAACAGTGAAGAGGCGACTGCGGGATGCTGGCCTTCTAGGCAGAGTTCCTCTGTCCAGTGTCTGTGTTCTTTTGCCCATCTTAATCTTTTCTTTTTATTGTCCAGTCTGAGATATGGCTTTTTCTTTGCAACTCTGCCTAGAAGGCCAGCATCCCGGAGTCGCCTCTTCACTGTTGACGTTGAGACTGGTGTTTTACGAGTACTATTTAATGAAGCTGCCAGTTCAGGACTTGAGTCATTTACAACATTAACAATGTCTACACTGTATTTCTGATTAATTTGATGTTATTTGAATAGATTTTTTTTGTGCTTTTCTTTCAAAATCAAGGACATTTTTGTGACCCCAAACTTTTGAACGGTAGTGAATATACAAATAAATATAAAACATTTATGGGTACCTACTATTTTAAGTATATATGAAAATAAACAGTACAAAAAAATAATATATACACACACATACAAAAGTGTTAAACAAATCAAAATATATTTTAGATTCATCAAAGTAGCCACCCTTTGCATTCTCTCAACCAGTTTCACCTGGAATGCTTTTCCACAGTCTTGAAGGAGTTCCCACATATGCTGAGCACTTGTTGGCTTCTTTTCCTTCACTCTGCGGTCTAACTCATCCCAAACCATTTCAACTGGGTTGAGGTCAGGCGATTGTGGAGACCAGGTCATCTGATGCAGCACTCCATCACTCTCCTATTTGGTCAAATAGCCCTTACACAGCCCGAAGGTGTGTTGGGTCATTGTCCTGTTGAAAAACAAATGATAGTCCCACTAAGCCCAAACCAGATGGGATGGCGCATCGCTGCAGAATGCTGTCGTAGCCATGCTGGTTAAGTGCGCCTTGAATTCTAAATAAATCACTGATAGTGTCACCAGTAAAGCACCCCCCCCCCCACACCATCACTCCTCCTCCTCCATGCTTCACGGTGGGAACCACACATGCAAAGATCGTCCGTTCACCTACTCTGCGTCTCACAAAGAAAGTGGTTGAAACAAAAAATCTCAAATTTGGACTGATCAGACCAAATGACAGATTTCCACCGGTCTAATATCCATTGCTTGTGTTTCTTGTCCCAAGCAAGTTTTTTTTCTTATTGGTGTCTTTTAGTAGTGGTTTCTTTGCAGCAATTCGACCATGAAGGCATGATTCTCACAGTCTCCTCTGAACAGTTGATGTTGAGATGTGTCTGTTACTTGAACTCTGAAGCATTTATTTGGGCTGCCATTTGAGGCTGGTAACTCTAATGAACTTATTCTCTGCAGCAGAGGTAACTCTGGGTCTTCCTTTCCTGTGGTGGTCCTCATGATTGCCAGTTTCATCATAGCGCATGATGGTATTTGCGACTGCACTTGAAGAAACTTTCAAAGGTCTTAAAATGTTCTGGATTGACTGACCTTCATGTCTTAAAGTAATGATGGACTGTTGTTTCTCTTTGCTTTTTTCAGCTGTTCTTGCCATAATATGGACTTGGTCTTTTACTAAGTAAGGCTATCTTCTGTATACCACCCCTACCTTGTCACAACACAGCTGATTGGCTCAAACGCATTAAGAAGGAAATAAATTCCACAAATTAACTTTTAACAAGGCACACCTGTTAATTGAAATGCATTCCAGATGACTACCTCATGAAGCTGGTTGAGAGAATGCCAAGAGTGTGCAAAGCTGTCAAGGCAAAGGGTGGCTACTTTGAAAAATCTGAAATATATTTTGATTTGTTTAACACTTTTTTGGTTACCACATTATTCCATGTGTTATTTCATAGTTTTGATGTCTTCACTATTATTCAACAATGTAGAAAATAGTAATAAAGAAAAACCCTTGAATGAGTAAGTGTTCTAAAACTTTTGACCGGTAGTGTATATTTTCCATAATGTCTATACACACCACCATATACATATATATTTCAGACTGACATTGCTCGTTCTGATATTTCCTATTTTTATTTTGGGGATTTCTGTGTATTGTTAGGTATTACTACACGGATGGCGCTAGGAACACAAGCATTTCGCTGCACCTGCGATAACAGGTGAAAAATAGGTGTACGTGACCAATAACATTCCATTTTATTTTATTAGTATGTGACTTGACTTTATCCTCTTGGCCCCCTTTGGGAGCATAAGGCATCCAGCATTGAACCACTAATGTTCTCTTTTTCCATTCAAGTGGGACCATAGTCAGTTCTGCAGTGATATATGGTTACATCAGGTTGTTACCATTCCCCTCTTTTTGTTTTGTACCATAGTACTAGTTTTATTTATGTTTGTCATTCTAGGCAGTGTTACCCAGTCTTGTTCAGAGTCAGAAAGGCACCTCTCTTTAAATAGCTTAAGGATGATATTTTTGCATGCATTACTAGTCTGTTTTTTATCCAATTGTAGGCTTGTTGTTTTCTTACCAAAACATTAGGGCAAGAAACCAATAGTGGACTTGCATTGTCGTGGTGGTATTTATTTTGAATTAAATTAAAGAATACATTTCAGGGTTTTTCATGGTGTAAATCAGTGTTTTTTTTTTATCCCCCTTCTAATATTTCAATGAGTGTGTACCCTTTGGAAAGCAATTTCCTAAACAATGTTCAGCAAGGGTCTCATCCAGGGTCATGTTCAATAGGAACCAAACAAAATAAAACAGGGAGGAAGAAACTAGTCTGTTTCCATTTACGTGGGCCGGCACCCGTGAGACACTGGGCCCTGGGTGCTTTTTTTAGCTTGGATTTACATAACAATGGCAAACTCTGCACTTTAACACCTCATAAAGCAACAGTCTTGAATGATGCAGAGGTTTGGGATTCTGCTCGCCACAAGTCTTTTGTGTCACACTCCTGATGGAAACAACACGAGAGCTTACATTAAAGGGATACTTCAGGTTTTGCCAATGAGGCCCTTTATCTACTTTCCCAGATTCACATGTACTCGTGGATACCATTTTTATGACTGTGTCCAGTTTGAAGTAAGCTAGAGATTCACGAGCCAATACTAAGTAGCGTTACCCATAGACTTCGTCATTGCGCTAACGCTAGTTAGCAATTGCAGTAGTGATAGTTAGCAACTTCCTTCAAACTACACGCAGAGACATAAAAATGGTATCCACGAGTTCCTGTGACCCCGGGGAAGTAGATTGCCAAAATCCTGAAGTTTACCTTTAACATAAAACATTGGCAACACCCAGTGCTTCATTTGTAAATCGGGAGGTGCCGGAACAAACAGTGAGCACGAGAGGGGGGGGTGACCTGGGGAGTTCTGAGGTAACGGAATGCATGATGGAAAAATAAATAATTTATAATAAAGCATTGCACTCATACAATCACATTTGTGTAGTGGCATAGAGCAGTAGAGTAGAGACATTTACAGAAGTTCCATACATGGGGTACATTCTTTGTAGCATAATGTCCAGGAAAATGTTGGCCTTTTATAAACGCATTTCATGCAAATCTACGTCATTTTACATGATTGGAGACTTTGGCAGAAGCTTTGATAATACCACACAAATGATCGACATGGCAGGCTACTTTGACACTGACAAACTAAGGAGTCAGACATCAGTAAAAAACGACCATGTCCTGAATCCATCAATAGCCTAGGCCTAGGTGTGTGGAGACACATATTGTAGGCTACAATATGAAGAAGAAAGTATAGTCCTAAAAATGCTTTCCAGTTTCACTGACTCACTCAATGATGCGCAGCTCATTCACGGTTGATGGCCGATGCACTCGTGCCAAAAGCCTCTCTTTCTCTTTTGTAAAATAATATTTGGAAGTTGATCAAATATTTTGGTGGCCTACAGCATAGAGTCTAAGTAGTTCAGGCTCATGTCTATCAGAGCAGAGAGAGAGAGAGATCATAGAAAATTAATCTCATTCCAGTTATGATGCATTTGGAAAGTATTCAGACCTCGTCACTTTTTCCCCAAAATAATTTACGTTACAGCCTTATTCTAATTAAATTAATTATTTTCCTCATCAATCTACACACACTACCCCATAATAGGTTTTTAGAAATGTTTATAACAAATAAAAAACAGAAATACCTTATTTACATAAGTATTCAGACCCTTTGCTATGAGATTCGAAATTAAGCATAGGTGCATCCTGTTTCCATTGATCATCTTTGAAATGTTTCTACAACATGATTGGAGTCCACCTGTGGTAAATTCAATTAATTGGACATGATTTGGAAAGGCACACACCTGTCTATATAAGGTCCCACAGTTGACATTGCTTGTCAGAGCAAAAACCAAGCCATGAGATCGAAGGAATTGTCCGTAGAGGATTCCGATACGGGATTGTGTCGAGGTACAGATCTGGGGAAGGGTACCAAAAAAAATTTCTGCAGCATTGAAGGTCCCCAAGAACACAGTGGCCTCCATCATTCTTAAATAGAAGAAGACTGGAAGCACCAAGAGTCTTCCTAGAGCTGTCCGCCCGGCCAAACTGAGCAATCGGGGGAGAAGGGCCTTGGTCAGGGAGGTGACCAAGAACCCGATGGTCACTCTGACAGAGCTACAGAGTTCCTCTGTGGAGATGGGAGAACCTTCCAGAAGGACAACCATCTCTGCAACACTCCACCAATCAGGCCTTTATGGTAGAGTTACCAGACAGAAGCCACTCCTCAGTAAAAGACACATGACAGCCCACTTGGAGTTTGCCAAAAGGCACCTAAAGGACTCTCAGACCATGAGAAACACGATTCTCTGGTCTGATGAAACCAAGATTGAACTCTTTGGCCTAAACACCAAGCGTCACGTCTGGAAGAAATCTGGCACCATCCCTACGGTGAAGCATGGTGGTGGCAGCATCATGCTGTGGGGATGTTTTTCAGCGGCAAGGACTGGGAGACTTGCCAGGATCGAGGGAAAGATGAACAGAGCAAAGTACAGAGAGATCCTAGATGAAAACCTGCTCCAGAGTCCTCAGGACCTCAGACTGTGGCAATGGTTCACCTTCCAACAGGACAACGACCCTAAAAGAACACAGACACTGGACAGAGCATCCCGGAGTAACCGCTCCAGAGTGCTCAGGACCTCAGACAACGACCCTAAGCATACAGCCAAGACATCTCAGGAGTGGCTTCGGGACTTGAAAATAGCTGTGCAACGACGCTCCCCATCCAACCTGACAGTTTGAGAGGATCTGCAGAGAAGAATGGGAGAAACTCCCCAGATACAGGTGTGCCTGTAGCGTCATACCCAAGAAGACTCGAGGCTGTAATTGCTGCCAAATGTGATTCAACAAAGTACTGAGTAAAGGGCCTGAAAACTTATATGAATGTGATATTTCAGTTGTTGGGTTTTTGGTCAATTTTTTAAATTTCTAAAAAACTATTTTTGCTTTGTCATTATGGGATTTTGTGTGTAGATTGATGAGGGTAAAAAAATATTTTATCAATTTTAGAATAAGGCTGTAACGTAACAAAATGTGGAAAAAGTCAAGGGGTCTGAATACTTTCCGAATGCACTGTATATAACATTGGCTACGATGACTGATGTTGAACTGTCATTTCAGGCTTGCAAATGCTGTGTTCCTGCTGGGGGACCTGAAAGCAATGCAGGGACCAAACATCACAACGTTTCTTCTATGACGTTGCATGCCAGCTGAAGCCTCATTTACAGGTAAAATTGATAGATCAATCTATGTTAGCTAGTATAATACATTAGATCATGTATTTAATATTTAACCACTACCCTGTAGTAAGAGATTCATGAATGGCTTGATACGGTTTTATGAATGGCTTGAAACAGATTGCTCCATACCTGCTTTGTAATCATAAGTAATATTTTATACAAAAAATGCACAAAATAACTGCTCCGACACCAAATTATTTTGACATTTAGAAAAACAGTCCGGATCTGATGGTGGACACCACATTTGCACTGCCATCCTTTCATGCCTTTGCTCTTGATGCTGACTGTCAGGTAATGAATGCCATTTTTTCTTTATCATTTATTCTGTTAAACACCATTTCTTTGTAGTTGCAGATAGTTGCCCTAACAGTATTAAGAAACAGCTAGCTGTAATTTGTCCTAGTCCCTCAATGAATCATCATCACCCATTGTAATGCTCATTATGGTTTCTGATCGTACTTTACATTTCAGGTCACTGACGGTACCAGGTATGTGACTGGTAGTGGGCTTGCTGACGGAGAACAGATGGAGAGGTTTTGGTCCTACCGTAGAACATTTGAGAAGATCACAAAAGAGATGACACCGTCTCATCGTGTTGACACCCTCACCGATGCTCTCCTGTACTACGCAGCCAGGGTCAGGGAGAAGCAAGGTATAATGTATAACTGGAAATCAGTTAAGTATTGAGACAACCCATTGATCAGGATTATGTTATCATTTTGCAAAAAAAAAAAAAACGCTGCTGTATTTTAAACAATCTATGAAATGTATGTTCACCTTCACATGTTATAGTACCAGAAATACAACTCCATCAGCAGAAGGTCCTGAAGGAGGAAACCGAGGCAAAGGAGGATGGTTTTAATGGTTCTGCTAAACAGCATTCCAGGTTAGATTCCATGTGTTTTGCTCATAATTGTTGTTTATGACATGATCCTTTTCTGCAAATTCAGTCAGATGAATCGGAAGCAGGGCTTCAGTAGCTGGAGGCAAGGCTTTCTCTTACAGAGCTCCTCTTTATGGAATGGTTTGCCAATGTGAGAGAATCAGACTCAGTCTCAACCTTCAAGTCTAGACTGAAGACTTCTCTCTTCTGTCAGTCCTGTGATTGAGTGTAGTCTGGCCCACGGGTGGGAAGGTGAACGGAAAGGTACTTCATTACCATTTCTTAAAATTGTTTTTCAGATGTACAAACCATTGCTGTGTGGCTCCAGAAAAATCAAGCGGACATCGGAGAGAATAAAACAGCAGATCAACTCCAACAATGGAAGGAACAAGTCACCTAAATTCCCCCCCAAGACGAGTACATGGAGGTTCTCCAGAAAGACCATCCAGTCTGGTCCCAGGTATCCAACAGCTTGGGGGACAGTCTGCTCCGGGCAAAGCAGCGTGCAGTGATGTTGCATAACATGTGCCTTAGGGCAGCGGAGGAGAGGGACCTTATACAGGCAGACCTACGCAATGGCCTTTTGTATTGCTAGCGAGAGCTGGGGCTTTTTGAAGAGATCCTTGCTTCTCTTGGGCAGTGTGAGGCCGAGCCAACACGCTTTCACCTGGGTGCCTCTGTGCTCCTCCGAAATAAAATGCAGAACATATTAAAGCTCCAGCAAGCATTTTCAATGTTGGCTGGTGATGGCTCGGTCAGCACAGATGTAGAGGAGGACAGTGAATCAGAAGATGAAAGTGGTTGAGGAATGAATGTCTGTCTGTGTGAGCGTGAGAGTTCTATTGGGGCAAACTATACACTGAGTATTCCCAACATTAGGAATGCCTTCCTAATATTGAGTGTTACTTTTTTAACTTTAGTTTATTTAGTAAATATTTTCTTAATCCTATTTTCTTAAAATTGCATTGTTAGTTAAGGGCTTGTAAGTAAGCATTTCACGGTAAGGTTTACACCTGTTGTATTCGTCGGATGTGACAATACAATTTGATTTTGACTCTGGGTTGACGAGTGGCGCTGCGGTTTAAGGCACTGCATCTCAGTGCTAGAGGCGTCACTAGAGACACCCTGGTTTGAATCCAGGCTGTATCACAACCGGCTGTGATTGGGAGTCCAATAGGGCGGCGCACAATTGGCCCAGTGTCGTCCGAGTTTGGCTGGTGTAGGCCGTCATTGTAAATAAGAATTTGTTTTTAACTGACTTGCCTAGTTAAATAAAGGTTAAATAAAAAATATAAAAACATATGGCCATCCACCACTTGTTATTGTTTTTCACTGGGCCAATGTGTCTGCTGATTATGAAAAGATGGAGCCCATTTTAGAATATCTGTTTTGCAGCTGGTGGTGGTGCTGGGCCTAGAGCTGGAGATGGGAGTGGAGCTGGAGATGGGCCTGGAACTGGTGCTGGAACAGGGCCTGTTGTTATTGCTGGGTCTGGGCCTTTAACTGGAGGTTGGAGCTGGAGGTTGGGCTGAGGCTGGAACTGGAGGTTGGGCTGGACCAGGACCTGTGTCTAATTCCCCGGAGGATGGAAATAATATATGCATGTACACTGAGTGTACAAAACATTAAGGACACCTGCTCTTTCCATTACATAGATTGACCAGGTGAAAGCTATTATCCCTCATTGATGTCACTTGTTCAATCCCCTTAAATCACTGTAGATGAAGGGGAGGAGACAGGTTAACAAAGGATTTCTAAGCCTTGAGACAATTGAGACTTGGATTGTGTATGTGTGCCATTCAGAGGGTAAATGGGCAAGACAAATGATACAAGTGCCTTTGAACGGGGTATTGTAGTAGGTGCCAGGCGCACCGTTTCGTATCAAGAACTGCAAAGCTGATGGGTTTTTCACACTCAACAGTTTCACATGTGTATCAAGAATGGTTCACCACCCAAAGGACATCCAGCCAACTTGACACAACTGTGGGAAACATTGGAGTCAACATGGGCCAGCATCCCTGTGGAACACTTTTGACACATTGTATTTTTTATTTATTTAACCTTTATTTAACTAGGCAAGTCAGTTAAGAACACATTTTTATTTACAATGACGGCCTACCCCGGCCAAACCATAACCCAGACGATGCTGGGACAATTGTGCGCCACCCTATGATACAGCCTGGAATCGATCCAGGGTCTGTAGTGACGCCACTAGCACTGAGATGCAGTGCCATAGATCGTTGCGCAACTCGGGAGACCCACTGTTGCCCTTTAGTGAGACAAGTGGCCACAATGGTTATCTACTTGTCTAAAGTAATGGGTCAAGCCACTGCCTGTACTGTACAGGTCAATGTTGTTCATCTCAATGACCAAGACATTATAATTCTGCATTGAAACGTTGTAGAGAGCATTGGTTCTTACTTACTGTAAACTTGATGCTACGGCCTGCCTTCAAAATGACAGATAGTTGGTCCATGCCATAGTGGGAGGGCTTTTTTAACTCTATCCCACCTGGCTTTGTCACAGGCGTCGTAGTGAACAGACCAAGGCGCAGCGTGTTGAGTGCTCATCTTTTATTTTTTGAATGAAAGCACTTCGCAAAGAAATAACAAACGACAGCCAAACAGTTCTGTCAGGTATACTCACACACTAAACAGAATACAACCACCCATAAAACCCAAAAGCAAACAGGCTGCCTAAGTATGGCTTCCAATCAGAGACAACGAAAGACACCTGCCTCTGATTGGAAACCATACTCGGCCAAACATGGAAAACGAAACATAGAAATAGAAAACTAGAACAGCAGTGTGGCCCCGGTGATGCTTTTGGCAGACCGCACCACCCTCTGGAGAGCCCTGCGGTTATGGGCAGTGCAGATGCTGTACCAGGCGGTGATACAGCCCAACAGGATGCTCTCAATGGTGTATCTGTAAAAGTTTGTGAGGGTCTTAATCTCTTCAGGCTCCTGAGGTTGAAGAGGCACTGTTGCACCTTCTTCACCACGTTGTCTGTGTGGGTGGACCATTTCAGATTGTCAGTGATGTGTACGCCGAGGAATTTGAAGCTTTTAACCTTCTCCACTGCGGTCCCGTCGATGTGGATGGGGGCGTGCTCCCTCTGCTGTCTCCTGAAGTCCACGTTCAGCTCTTTTGTTTTGTTGACTTTGAGGAAGAGGTTATTTTTCTCTTGCAATTCAAGAGTCAACGTAATTCACACGGTGCCTTAAAAAGTTATACTTGTCTACTAATACATTGAAACTAAAACCTTGTGAGAGTTTTTGCCTATCATGCTGTACCAAAAGCAATTACCACCAACTCTGTGTGGCAAAAAAGAGTCTTGCTGCGACCAGTGTAACAGACCAATCTAAAGACACTACACACAGATGAAATGGGAGACCATGACCAGTCCATCACATCATTCCTTTTGATCTTTCCCATGAGCAGTCTTTCTGAATTCATAAAGTAGAATCTGGGTCGGCCATCAGTTAACGACCAATGCGCGATACTGCTCTCTACACAAAAACAACAATTATAGAAGTGCAATTGAGCTGTCATGGGGCAGTGTGCCCACAAAAGCCTGGGACTTGGTTGGAAGCAGTACAGGGTCATATTCAATAGGCATCAAACAGAATGAAAATGGACTGAAACTGCAAGGGACTTCCTGAAACTTGTCCTGTAAGAAACGCTTGTTTTTAGTTCTCCATTGCAAAGGGGAATTCTGCTACAGTCCGCACCAATAAATACGACCTAGTACTTACATAGGTTACAACAGAGCTACCTAACCCTCTTCCTGGAGATCTACCATCCTACGGGTATTCAGTCCAACCCTAACCTAACATACTTGATTCAGCTAGTTGAGGGTCATCGACTGCACAGTCGGGCATTAGATTGCTATACCGCTCCGCTATATCATATGGGTGGCATTCCTGCCTGACTACATTGCAGACGCCTGCCAGATCTCACAAAGCTTGGATAGGTGTTTAACATATCAGCTAACCACATCTTATGATAAAGCAATGTAATGCCCGACAGTCGATGATGTGGCGCACAACCATTGGTTGATGCAATGCAACTTCTTCAATGTAATCAGGCAGGAACACTACCAGTATGTGGTTAGCTGATATGTTCAACACTAGCCTCGCGTGGCCATCCATCCAGATCTTACTGTGTTGGAAGTCTGGAGAAAATCCAGTACAGGATTCTGGGTTTGAATGGGAGTGTAGGTTATTGTTCATACCTTTATTTAGCGCACATAACTAACTGGTTGATAAGCTGAATGACATTACTTACTACTGGGTTTGGAGCGAAAGCCCACAGGATGGTAGCTCTCCAGGAACAGAGTTGGTAAGCCCTGCATTAGTGATTTGGGATTTATAAAAATAAAGAAATAAAAAGTAGAGGCCAATAAATCATCAAATAATCTGAACCAATTATACTAATCTGTTATGTTAACTATCCATTGTAATACAACAAAATTATGAAGCAATGAAGTCCACCTGGAACGCACCTGTGTCGACCTGGTACGCACCCGCGGACTAGCAACCCACCTATGTCGACCTGCAACCTGGAACGCGCCCGCGGGCTAGCAACCCACCTATGTCGACCTGCAACCTGGAACGCAACCACGGTCTAGCAATGTCAGTCAAGCTAGCCAGCTGGGCCACGAATTGCCGGAGCTTGTTCAGAGATTTCTCTTTATATAAATCATTTCATCTGAAAGTAAGCTACAGAGATTCTAAGAGACAAAACCTATCAGGAAGCGAATATATATATATATATTCGAATATATATATATTCGCTTCCTGATAGGTTTTGTATATATATATATATATATATATATATTTTTTTTTTTTCAACGAATGAGAAAAGAGGCACAGTCTCTAAACCAAAGAGATGCGCTGATGAACTTTATCAGCTTGCAGCAATGTCCATCAGCCAGCGTGGAGAACAACAAGCCTCCAAGGACAGGCCGTTCATTCACAGAGACGGACTAACCCCTGTTGGCTGGTTCTAGCAGTGAAGAGGGCGAACCGGAGGAGTCCGAGCCTTCCACTTCCACCGATGATGACAGCTCTCTGTGTGGACAAGAACAGGTGGTCACATCTATAACAATGCCGGGGGAGTCCCTAATATCTGAGACCCGGACTCCCAGACAAAAAACATGAACAAAAAACAAAAGATATAAATGGATCTTTACGGGATATGTAATGGCAGGCTTGGCAACATCGGGATAAGGAGATAAGAGGCTCACAGCCCTGATACGCGTAACGGCCACCAAGAATATTGCGCTACGTTTTTCTCCAATCAACACACACAATAATAAAAATAAACATTTAATAGATATTGATTTTATCAATGTAATCATATTAGGCTATTTATTGACATTTAACTGATTATATAGGCTACTAACCAGATGTGCTAAAATGTTTAATTTGTAGTGTAGGCCAAACCTATTGCCGACCTCTGCTGTACATAGTTTAGCAGGGATGGGGGGGGGGGGGGGGGGGGGGGATTTGTCTCGCCTAGGGTGGCAGAACGTGCAGGGCCGGCCCTGTACAGCACTGACAGTTCTCTGGCTTGTTTTGGGTTCCATTCAACATATTTTCCAGGATTTTTGTACTTTAAAAACAATATCAAAGTTGATTGCCTTTTATTATTCAGTTTCAAATTCAGTAGGGAGACGACTAGCCTTATCTACGTGACGTGATTACGCAGGGACCTCTTCACTAGCTGACCACCACCGCCAAGACCTGTTTCAAGATCAGTTACCTCGCCGGCCCGCCCCATAACCTATGTACAAATAAGAGAGCAGGTCTGAAATCAGTGTGGAAGGATTAGAATGATTGCACAGAAGGATCACGGCGCTTATACATGATGGTTTTTCTCAGAGGCGGGATAAATAACCAGGAGGCAACTTTATTTAGCTCTGATCGTTTATTTTTACAGTGCAAACTGAACAAAACATAAATAATGCCGGAGCCGGGCAAATAGGTGCCAGAACAAACAAGGTCAAATCTGAGACAGGATCCGGCTCAAATTAAGCACTGGACTATGGGCAGGCATAAACTACAAACATCATTTAGTTTTGTTGACGGCAATTTGAATGCGAAGATTCCGTGAGGAGATCCTGAGGCATATTGTTGTACCATTCCTCCACTACAATAGAAATTGTTTGTTCTTCCATGGCCTGCATACTCAGACATGTCACCCATTGAGCATGTTTGGGATGCTCTGGATCGACAGCATTTTCCAGTTCCCGCCAATATCCAGCAACTTCACACAGCCATTGAAGAGGATTGGGACAACATTCCAGGTCAACTCTATGCTAAGGAGATGCATTGTAATACCAGATACTAACTGGTTGTCCTGACCTACTTTGAGTTATGTGCCCAACATATGCATATCTGTATTCCCAGTCATGTGAAATCCACAGATTAGGGCCTAATACATTTTTCAATTGACCGATTTCCTTATATGAACTGTAACTCAAGTCAAATCTTTAAAAAAAAAAAAAAAGCATATATTTGTTCAGTGTACACGCAAAGTACATGACAACTTTAAGACAGCTCTCAAATTCAAGTTTTTGCAGTAGCTGTACAATGCTCCCATAATTTCTCCCCCAGATTACGCATGCCAAAAACATGGCATTTTAAAAGAATATATACACTCAACACTTTATTCCATTTCTAAATTGATAACTTTCAGTAAAAAGTTTTTGTAGGCATAAAAATACACCATGACCCACAGATTGATTTATGTATTATATGTAAAATGGTGATAACTACCCAAACCAGGGTTGACTGCCAACGCCACCTGTCGTTAACACCATGCCATTGGTGTCATCACCCTAGCCTGAGATTTAAAGATGAACTGCTCGTCAGTGGGGTCAGTCACTGAGGGAGCCCAAGGAAGAAGTACACAAACAACAACAAAAAAAAACACAAAGACAAGACATGGCGTGTCAAAAAAAAACAGTTTAATTAAATTACAGAATGCATCAACTACAGAGGACTTCTGGACATACGGGTCTTTGCAAACAGCCGGTCCTATGATTCCTTGTGGCACAAGCATGTGCAGTAACACACTGCTACATTGACAAAACTCCTTATCGGGTGTTCACCTGCAAGACAAGGGGAAAATCTTATTACCTTATAAAGGACAATTTAAGTGAAAGGGGGGGGGGCTTTCAATTATTAGAGGAATTGTGTTTTTTCTGCTGTTCTGTTCCATACCTAAAAAAAAAAAAATGAGCATACAAGATATAATGCAGGTTGAATGAGATAGATCTCCACTAGTGACACACCAGAGGGTGGTCTGGTCTCTTACCACGTCGTCAATTTTAAGGATGCTGCGGACAGTCTCGGTGGCGAGGGTCAGAGCGCTGACAGACACCAGCAGAGGCTGCACCACCAGTTCCTCCAGAATGTTGGAGATACCGCCCTGAGAGAGGAATGGGGAGAGCGTTACCCCAGGGGTGTTTAACCAGATGTGAAAACATTGCAGAGATGTAATTAGTGGAGACGTGTCAATTCCCTATTCTACATGATAAACAATCACATATCTGGTATGCAACTGCAGTAATGTAAATCTTAATGGCACTCAAAATGGAGGTTCTGTATCGAGCTGGTGAATGGCTGGACCACAAGAGACTACAGTCAATGAATAGGCAAATAAGTTCACTGTGAGCACACCAGGACAATGAGGTGTTGTCAAGGCGTGACTCTAGCCTCAGGAGACAGTCACATTTGTTCTAAATCCGAAGGTTCTCAGGATGCAACGAACAAACTATGGCACGGCAAACATAAGCATAAAACAAAACAGAATCCAGGAGAGCATGGCAGGGCCGTACCTTGCGGACATTGATCCCGGCAGTCTTCTCGCCTTGGGCGTGCCTATTGCGGAGCTCTGTGACAGTGGAGATGGGGTTGAGGCCAGCGTTCTCGGCCAGTGTGGACGGCACCACCTCCAGGGCGTCTGCGTAGGCCCTCACGCAGTACGCCTCCATGCCTGGCAGCGTGCGGGAGTACTCAGCCAGACGCAGGGCCAGCTCGATCTCAGGGGCGCCGCCACCGGCGATCAGAGCCCTGGGAGGGAGAGACGGAGAGAAAGTCAAGGTAAAGAGATTAAACAAAAGTGCCCCCATTCTGATAAACTGGTGAAAGCAAATATCAAATAGGCTGTAGCAGAACGATATGGACAAAAAGCCATAGTGCAATACATTTACTTTATTAATATATGTTAACGATAAATTTACAACATTGTGAACCACTATTTGTATTACCCCTTTAAAACTAATAGTTTAAATGTTGTAGCTATCAATTGTCCTATTAATAGTCACCCATATTAGCAAATATATTTTATGTAAAAATTCACATCTCTAGTATAGGCTACCTACGGTAACGAACTACAAAATGCCCACGATAAGCGGTTGGCATAGTCGGAGTCGATCGTTTATCGTCCAAGCTCGAGGCTATAGCGCTAACATATACTACATTTTCAGATCAGATTGAGTGAAGGATATGGGGATGGAGATGAACCCCACCGATATACATAAGTTAACCAAACAAGGAATTTAATGAATGCATAGAAAATGGTTATTAGCAAATGACTAAGCTGGTAGATACTTTGGGGCCCACTTCTCCCCCCTCTTTCTTCTGTAATAAAAAGAGGGCGTCTTAGATCTGACAAAACTGGATGATATCAAAACAGAAATATCTATGCTTGGTTTCAAGATCTATTGGGATCGATCACAAGATCTGTTAAGCTCTTTAAAAAGGGTGCATATCCTTCACAGCCATTTTAGGTGTAGTTGCAGTCTTTCAGAGGAGTATGTTCCTCTCAACAGGTCCAGAGCCAGGGGTGAAGCCACTGACCCAGGTTGAAGAGAGGGTTTCTCTGTCCCCCGGAAATGGCCACTTGTGACATGGACAGCCACGAGTGGGCAATGCTTAGAGGAACTGGTGCTTACGTTTCTATGTAATAATTCCACATACGTCACTGCATGCATCTACAGAGGCAAGTGTTGCTCAGACAGCAGAAGTAACGCACCTCTTCTTCACCAGGCAGCGGATGACACACAGAGCGTCGTGGATGGAGCGCTCCGCCTCCTCGATCACCAGCTTGTTGGAGCCGCGCACCACGATGCTCACCGTCTTACCGGGGCTGGTGCAGCCTGTGATCTGTGGAGAGGAACAGGCCAGAGAGAAACAGCATGAATTCACTTTCAACTGGAAATTGAAACCAGACGCATGCCAAAGTTATTATGCAACATGCTGACCAGACCAGGTTGAAATATCAAAACAAACTCTGAACCAACTATATTCAATTGGGGACAGGTCAAAAAGCATTAAACATTTATGCCAATTTAGCTAGCTAGCTTGCTGTTGCTAGCTAATTTGTCCTGGGATAAACATTGGGTTGTTATTTTATCTGAAATGCACAAGGTCCTCTACTCTGACAATTAATCCACAGATAAAAGGGTAAACAGAGTTGGTTTCTAATAATCTCTCCTCCTTCAGTCTTCTTCTTTTCCTCTTCAGACTTTATATGGCGGTTGGCAACCAACTTTAAGTTGCATTACCACCACCAACTGGACTGGTGTGGACCTCAGTTCATCTTTCAATCACCCACGTGGGTATATAGTCCTATAAACCAATGAGAAAGGAGAGGTGGGACTTGCAGGGTCTCAAATAGAAAATAATTATATTTTAGCGCGAGCATTTTGAGTGCAATGACTGAATAGCATGTACGTGAGCGTTGCAAAATACATTTACACGCGACGCGAGGGGTGTGGTCAGCATGTTAAAGGAGAAAAAAAATGCATGAAATGTATGAAAATGCATGAAATGAAATGTATGAAAATGTATGCATTCACTACTGTAAGTCGCTCTGGATAAGAGCGTCTGCTAAATGACTAAAATGTAAATGTAATGTTAGAATAAGCTTCTCTGAAACATTCAATCATTATTACATTGAACATTTACAGCAAATAATTGACATTTTCATTCAAGGAGGTTTGAATACACGTAGTGACCATTTTAGGGATTGCATGTTAAATGGTAACCAATCAGGCTACAAGTTCCAAGGGTATTATCATTAGGATAAAACGTGGGTATTTTGGCACGAGTCTTTCTTCCACATGCATAGTTGTGATGGCAGCATGAAAGCAGTCCCGTATCCGAGCCTTGGAGATTACTTGAGCCAAATTGCGATTAGTTTATGTGAATTAGCATACCTTGACTAGCTTGCCAGAGCCATCCAGGCTGACCTCCTCTGCCAGCTCGGCGGTGCCCATCATCTCAGGAAGGAACTGATCAATGTGGGCGATGGGCTTGGTGCCGATAGTCTGTAGGTGTGCAAGGTGGGGGGGGGGGCAAGGTTAGCTCAGCATCAGTCAGCCAGCATTTGGCTGTTACAGAACATGACCTACAAAGTAAAGGCCAATCGAACATTATTTTGTTTTACCTTGCAGATGAACTCAATGTCCTCCCTCTCGATCTCCTTGACCACCATGATCTTCATCTTGTTCAGGAAGTGGAGGGCCAGATCGCTCAGAGCATCTCTGAAAGAAGTAGGGTCTACTTTTTAACCATGTCTACATCCGCACGTCATCCAGTGACCGAGATCGCATCAACAGAGACGCAGACAGAGGTCCACCTATGGGAAGAGTCTAATATACAGTGGAACACCTAGCAATTATGCTAATGCTTGCCCTTCTATTGAATATATTTCTAGATATTGTGAGTGATTGGACAAAGTGAATTGATTACATTACAGTGACGTGAAATAATGCCTTTACAGTGATGATGTGACGGTAAGGTATCAGGTGTTACCTGAGGATGGACTTCTGGATGAGCAGGACGTTGCAGCCCGCCTTCTTGATCTGTTTGACAAGGTTGAGGATGTAGGCGCGCTCCTCGCGCAGCACGCGGTCCATCTGGGCATAGTCTGACACTACTATCTGGTTGTCCATCTGGATACGACACGCGAGAGGGACCAAAAAGAAAAGAACATTGAGATGGAACAAAACAATTGTAAGAAAATTAGAAGATTGAGGGGTAATAAAAAGGTAACATAAAATACTAGTCGTAGTCCATAACATCAAGGACATTGACTGACAAACACGGAAGCCAATTTCAACGAGACAGTCAGTGATTGTGATGACTTACGTCGGTTTTGGGCGGGGACAAGCAGAACTGGATGAGGGCGATCTTGGCCTTCTCCACACGGGACACGCCGGAGTTGACCACCTTCTGGGTCAGCACCAGGCCATCCACCAGCTCACAGTCATCAATGGTCCCACTGCAGAGAAACACCCAGGACATTATTATGGGTGGAACATCTGTCTAAGGGCAGCAGTGTCTACCTGGCTGAGTAATTAACGAGAAAGCACGAGGAAATAATTTGCGTTGTCGATTGAGATCAGTGGATTATGTGTCTATTCATGCACATGCCATTGATAAACACTCAAGTAGGACATCAGTGTGTTTGTGTTACTGATTACACAACTATGTTTTTGATGTGATAAGATTGTCAGAAGGTGACTGGCAGGGAAAGCAAAGTGGAGCCATTCTGCTAATTGACCGGCTGAGATTGATCTGGCACATCAGACATGTCCACGTCCCCACAGAGAGAGAACTGGGGAGTGAAAATGTGCCTAGCCAAACTGACATTTTAACTGTTGGAAGCTTCAGGGAAGGGATGGTAACGGTATGACACTGGTAATACATTAGTAACCCATGGTATACTGCTGGATCATGTTTTCATTAGGTACTAAACGGCAGAAAAATAACTGCAAAAGGGGAGGGACTACCTGGGCTTTATCAATAAGAAAAGCTCATTTTCCATTGCTAAACATTAACATTTCCTGTTGCGTACCCTAATGAACATGACCCAGAAGTCAATCCTGTAAACAACCCTGTTTGTAATCCTAACATTTACATTTTAGTCATTTAGCAGACGCTCTTATCCAGAACGATTTACAGTAGTGAATGCATAACCTGGAGCCACCACCCTTACCCTCCCTCCTCACCCCAGCTTCTTGACAATGTGGATATCGTGCAGGTCCACGCCGGTGGCGGTGGCCGGGTCGATGACGCGCATCACGGCGTCCACGCTCATGGGCGCTAGCAGGCTGGAGTACTGCGACACCACCTTGGAGCACAGAGAGGTGGTGGCGCTGTTCAACAGTGTCTCGCGGTCGCTCAGGAGCACCGGCTGGCTCATGCCCGTCAGCACCTCCACGCCCTTATCCACTGCCTTCTGGAACGACTCAGAGATTGTGGTGGGGTGGATTCCTGGTGGAGAAGGAGAGGACAGGCAGTTTGTATTAAAGCTTTCAGATGCAAGGACTCCGTTAGATTAGAACTGATTCTAGGAGTTTATAGTGTAAACCAGTTGTCACCAAGCCTGGTCCTGGGAAGGTTCAAGGGTGCTGTTCAGGCTTTTGCCGCAGCCTGGCATAAACAATATATATATTTTTAACCTAAGTTTGCCAGACGGGTGGGGTTTGCCCTTTTGATAGCTATTCCATTGGTTCCTCATCATTTACCCTTCTGAAGCAACTTGGCGCATGCGTCAAGCAGGGCACCAGCAATCACCACCACTGAAGTTGTGCCGTCGCCAGCCTCGATATCCTGGGCTTTGGACAGCTCCACCATCTGAAAGACAAACATAGCTTCAGACTCCTGATATTGGTGATCTTTCAAAGGGACATAGACACTAGAGAGGAAATTTCCCCAAAGATGCCTTTAAGAAAATTTGAATTATCACTCAAAGTGACAGTGCCTTGCCAGATGTTAAAGCAGTAATTTAACATTTCAACAAAAAAAGGCCACAACAATTGTAGATGACAGTGCAGAAACGTGGGAACATATCCCCAACTCCCTTATCTTGAACCTTACCATCTTAGCTGCAGGGTGCAGCACCTGCATCTGTTTCAGGATGGTGGCCCCGTCGTTGGTGATGGTCACGTCACCCTTCCCATCCTGAATCTGAAAGAATCAATTCCTTTTTTAAGTTACAAACAAATAACCAAACATTGAGAGATGGTGAAGAGAAGTCAAGAGTGCTGATGTAAATAACTACTTAATTACCATTTTGTCCATGCCCTTAGGGCCAAGGCTGGTTCTGATGCATTCAGCAACAGCTGTCAAACAAAACAAATCTGTTACTTCCACAAAGAGGACACACTCCTCTAGCACTAGGATACATTCTATGGACAATATTTACTGCTTGACAAGAAGACTCCAACATACTCCATTGGTTAAAGAGCACATAAATGGATGCTCATGACATCAGGAAAGTTCATTTAGTCAATTGTTGGTCCTAACAAAGCTAGAATACAACAATGATGATCATCTGGTCACTGTTGCTAGTTAGCACACTAATGCCAATGTTCTTTAGAACCTTCATGCATCGCTCTGTAACATATTCTAGCTTGCTAACTGGGTACCAACTTGTGGCTAACGGTTGCCCTGCCCAGATCGAGCCAGCAGTAGCGTCCATTCATTCATTCGCAAAGGGAGTGTCGCAGCAGCTGTCTGAGGCAAACACAAGCGTCAGGGGTAGGTATTTATTCGTCCATCCAACAACGAAATAGGAATACTGTATTTGTAGTTTACCCTTTCCTGCGGAGATGTTACTGAACCGAATCTGTGCTGGCTTGTCACGGTCCACATATGCCCCTCGTCCTTTGTTTTTCATCCCACCACTTGGCATCTTCGGTCCAGCCATTGCTTCAGGCATCCTTACTTATTTTCGTCGGAATATGTTACTAAAATACTTTTGATGGGGACAGATGTAACCAAAAACACAGAAAATGCTGCTTGACTTCAGATGGGTCCAGATTCGAATTTATCTCTCGCTCCTTCCAGAACCTTCCAGAACCACCAATTACGATTCTAGTAGAAAAAGGACCCTCCTGTCAACTTCGAAGGCGCCTTGATATGACGTATTTAGCTGTCTGACAATTTGCCATGCAGGTCTATATGTGGGATGAGACTAGGCTAGTAGAGCACTGTGCGCATCAAACTAGTTTTTTTGTACATTTGAACGAATTAATATGTATATACAGTCATGTAAAGGTACTGGTAGGGATATTGTATACAATTAAGGGACCTGTGGTGTTGATCAAAATGATCAAATCCACCCTCATCAACAGATGAATCAATCTAATTTGACCTGTTGTGTCTACCTCTGATGAAGTCTTGTTCCTGTAACGTTAGCTGCATGCTGAGAATCCAAATGACTGAACCACAGAGTTTCTAAACTATCTTTGACTGAACTGTGTTCTCGCTCTACATAAACATTTGATTGTCTTACACATGCTGTAATTCATTTGGTATTCAAGGTAGGTTTATGACTTGTTGTTTTTGCTTCGCAAGCTTGTGCTTATTTGTATTCTCAGATAAAGCTATAGCCATTTTAGAAACTACAGTAGCGAGCTAGCTGTATTGGCTAGCAGCACATTATAACATGAAATGCATCAACATCCACACAGGGCTGCGAGTGTGACCTAGTGTTAGCAATGTGTCTCAGAGCAAGCAGCCTTGTTCAGTATTGTACAGTAGTACACATTACATTTTACTTCTGGGTTAACAGAGATTATAGCCCCCATAACTATATTTGTAGTGCAAAGTGTGCTTGCAAGCTTAGCTTCAGTGTGTGCGATATGTTATGAGCATGGTGATGTGCATATGATATTCCTCTTAGATAACTTACAGTAGTACTGATTCTACTGTCAGCTAACTTGTAGTGGGTTTGCCAGACATAACTGTACATTCAACTTTCTTACTGATCTCATTAATCTATGATCTCTGTCCATTTTACAGCAGTATTATGTTGCCCTTGAAGGAGAAAGATAGACCAATAGTGAAGAAGCTGCTGGAAGCAGGATGCTGCGCCCGTTGTGTCCTGAGGTTCTGCTGCTTGGGTCTGCAGTCGGCCTACCGCCAGTCTTATGAGGCCAGTGCTCTTGCTGCATTGTATTGTCTTTACACTTAAAGCAGGGACAGACATAGACATTTCAGAGATACGAGTGCAAAGACAATTAAGTAGCTCCAACATTCTTCTTTGTAGGTAGCCTCGGCTTCAGGCTTTGCGTGAAAGCCTGTGGCAGACGCTACTTTCTAGGTAACCTAGGTGTTCTTCTTTAGAAGAATTGTGCCCATGAGCTAACTTGCTGTCATATATTTGGTGAACTGAACTGCTGGCAGACATTTTAATATTTTTTTGTTGCTGAATAATGTTTTTCTGTTTGTCAACCTCAGGATACAGCAAGGGAACTTTGTGCTTTCATCAGTGATTCAGAGAATAACGAATCCCAAGTTGCAGCCGTGCTGGAGCAGCACACAGAAGACCCCCCCAGTAAAAAAATGAAGATGGATGCCGCAGAGATGGACGTCCAATCAGAAGGCGACTCTGCTGTGGTTCCCACGGTGATGGAGGAAGGCGACGCCGAGCCAGCGGACTCGGACGTGTGTGTGGTGTGCCTGGGAGTTCTACAGCAGTTCTGTGATGAAGCCTATGCCATAAAGGTGTGTTTGGTCACTATTAATCCTATTGCATTAGGAGCCACTGTTGTTTTAAATGATACCTGTGACTAAGTATATCTTTAAATGCGTCCCAAATGACACCCTGGTCAAAAGTAGTGCACTATATAGATAATAGGGTACCATTTTAGGACACAACCTTGAAGATTAAAATGAAATGAAAGACCTTAGTACCTGCCTAGTGATCAAATACCCCATCATCATCAATCAATGCTCCAGTCTACCAGAATATGCCTCAAATACCACAGCTTGAGGACAGAACCAACACTGGAATTTGAGGGGGGGTTCATGATACTGTTTTTGTGTGTGTGTGCAGATATCGGAGGTGGTGAAGGCCAAAAACTACCAGTTTGACACGATGGTACTGTCCGTCTCCCTACCGGCCCAGCTGTCTGTCAGAGAGGTCAGTGGTTACATTGTAGGCCTTGGCTGATAACTGATGTCACGCAATTGTCTACCTATCAGCTTACAGTATATCCAAATGGTTTGTCTCAAAACAACTTCCATTCAATAGAAAAGTATGATTATTTCAACTTCAGTTGATTCTGTGAAAGCCACTCAGTCAGTCTAGCCTGGACCCCAGTCGTTCTATACAGGGTGATGTGTGGCAGTGCGAGACTTCTGTACAGTCAATAATGCAGTATCATGTCCCCGGGTTGGCCATTAGAGAGCCTAGTTACCTCATAGTGGTACTGCGTCTGTCTACTCCAGAGTAGACTGAAGTGCAATCGCAAGAGCCATTGTTTCTACAGATGTGGCACTCCCATTAGGGTGTGGATGACGGATGCTTGTAAACAGACAAGGGTTTACTCATTTCTGAACATGTACCCTCCTCTCTCCCTGCCACACTTTTACAGCACTCTTGTTGGCTGCATGTAAAGAAGGAAGTGAGGTAAGTTCGCTACACCAGAGTGGCATCCATCTATCTAGCCTAATTTCTCTCCGTTAAAGAAATCATTCTAATCTCAAAGTATCATCACATTGAAATATTACAGTGTTCTATACTATGACCCCACACCTTTCACGTTACCTTTTATAACATCATGTCATGTCTTAACCCATAAGAGTCTAAGTCGGGGGAGGGCGGGGTTCTACTAAGCTATATGGAATTGTTTTAAGAAGGTCATACCAAGGATTATTTTGCTATTTGATTTTGAATTTTAAGACCCCTGGAAGTATCCCAAAGATATATAAAAAAAAAAAAATGATGAAAAATGCTATTTGGCCTTACTGCTATTAGCCCATACAAAAGCATTGAATAACAGATTCACTACATGGAACAACAGATAGAATTTTTTTGGGGGGACTAAAGGAAGTTTGTTCTGAAGTGTCTGTCCAATATCTGAGAGATATATAAGAAAGATCAGGAAACATTTGTTGTTATTTTTGGCACAAAACAGTCTCCATATATACTTCCATTCATTTTTTTCAACTTGTACGGGGGGGGGGACCTTCAGACAAATCTTGTGAGGCCTGTGGACGTCCTAGAGCAAAACAACCGACATGTACGTGTTCCTGAGAGTCTCGCCCATATTATTATTATTTTGCCAATTGGCCTGGATCCTTTATTGCCGACACGGAGCCCCGCCGATCCATCACGACTGGTCTGCTGACGTAATCGTCCGATGTCACCGAAGACCCATCTGCTATCCCCGGCCCGCTAGCTTCCTGAATGTCGTGTCTCCCGCTTGCCTAGCATAGTAGCGACTACCGAATGGCTCCCGGACTCACCTATTGCTACTCATTGGACCCTATGATCACTCGGCTACACATGCCTCTTTCTAATGTCAATATGCCTTGTCTTCTGCTGTTTCGGTTAGTTATTGTTTTATTTCACTGTAGAGCCCCTAGTCCAGCTCAACATGTCTTAGATGGCTCTTTTGTCACACACCCACACATGGGGAGGAGACCTCACCTGGCTTAGCTGATGTCTCCAGAGATGCAAGATCTCTCATCGTCACTCAATGCCTAGGTTTAGCCCCACTGTACTCGCATCCTACCATACCTTTGTCTGTACATTATTTCCTGAATCTATTCTACCACGCCCAGAAATCTGCCCCTTTTATTCTCTGTTCCCAACGCACTAGATGACCAGTTCTTATAGCCTTTAGCTGTACCCTTATCCTACTCCTCCTCTGTTCCTCTGGTGTTGTAGAGGTTAAGTCAGGCCCTGTAGCCCCCAGCATCACACCTATTCCCCAGGCGCTCTCATTTGTTGACTTCTGTAACCGTAAAAGCCTTGGTTTCATGCATGTTAACATCAGAAGCCTCCTCCCTAAATTTGTTTTATTCACTGCTTTAGCACACTCCGCCAACCCTGATGTCCTAGCCGTGTCTGAATCCTGGCTTAGGAAGGCCACCAAAAATTCTGAAATTTCCATCCCCATTACAACATTTTCCGTCAAGATAGAACTGCCAAAGGGGGCGGAGTTAGCCTGCAGAGTTCTGTCATACTATCCAGGTCTGTGCCCAAACAGTTCGAGCTTCTACTTTTAAAAATCCACCTTTCCAGAAATAAGTCTCTCACTGTTGCCGCTTGTTATAGACCCCCCCCCCTTAGCCCCCAGCTGTGCCCTGTATTGCCCCCCATCTATCTTCAGAGTTCGTACTGTTAGGTGACCGAAACTGGAATATGTTTAGCACCCCGGCCATCCTACAATCTAATCTAGATGCTCTTAATCTCACACAAATTATCAAGGAACCTACCAGGTACAACCCTAAATCTTTAACCATGGGCACCCTCATAGATATCATCCTCACCAACTTGCCCTCTAAATACACATCTGCCGTCTTCAACCAGGATCTCAGCGATCACTGCCTCATTGCCTGCGTCCGTAATGGGTCCGCGGTCAAACGACCACCCCTCACTGTCAAACGCTCCCTAAAATACTTCAGCGAGCAGACCTTTCTAATCGACCTGGCCCGGGTATCCTGGAAAGATATTGACCTCATCCCGTCAGTAGAGGACGCCTGGTTGTTCTTTAAAAGTGCTTTCCTCACCATCTTAAATAAGCATGCCCCATTCAAAAAAATGTAGAACTAAGAATAGATATGGCCCTTGGTTCACTCCAGACTTGACTGCCCTTGACCAGCACAAAAACATCCTGTGGCGTTCTGCATTAGCATCGAATAGCCCTCGCGATATACAACTTCAGGAACCAATATACACAGTCAGGAACCAATATACACAGTCAGTTAGGAAAACTAAGGCTAGCTTTTTCAAACAGAAATTTGCATCCTGTAGCACTAATTCCAAAAAGTTTTGGGACGCCATAAAGTCCATGGAGAATAAGAGCACCTCCTCCCAGCTGCCCACTGCACTGAGGATAGGAAATACTGTCACCACCAATAAATCTACGATAATCGATAATTTCAATAAGCATTTTTCTACAGCTGGCCAACCTTTCCACCTGGCTACCCCTACCCCGACCAACAGCTCTGCACCCCCCGCAGCAACATCCACCTCTACGCAGACGACACCATTCTGTATACATCTGGCCCTTCCTTGGACACTGTGCTAACAAACCTCCAAATGAGCTTCAATGTCATACAACTCTCCTTCCGTGTCCTCCAACTGCTCTTAAATGCTAGTAAAAACTAAATGCATGCTCTTAAACCGATCGCTGCCCACACCTGCACGCCCGCCTAGCGTCACTACTCTGGACGGTTCTGACTTAGAATATGTGGACAACTACAAATACCTAGGTGTCTAGTTAGACTGTAAACTCTCCTTCCAGACTCACATTAAGCATCTCCTATCCAAAATTAAATTTAGAATCGGCTTCCTATTTCGCAACAAAACCTCCTTCACTCATGCTGCCAAACATACCCTCGTAAAACTGACTATCCTACCGATCCTTGACTTCGGCGAAATCATTTACAAAATATCTTCCAACACTCTACTCAGCAAATTGGATGTAGTTTATCACAGTGCCATCCCGTTTTGTCACCAAAGCCCCATATACTACCCACCACTGCGACCTGTATGCTCTCGTTGGCTGGCCCGCGCTACATATTTGTCGTCAAACCCACTGGCTCCAGGTCATCTACTAGTCTTTGCTAGGTAAAGTCCCCCCTTATCTCAGCTCACTGGTCACCATAGCAACACCCACCTGTAGCACGCGCTCCAGCAGGTATATTTCACTGGTCAGCCCCAAAGCCAACACCTGCTTTGGCCGCCTTTCCTTCCAGTTCTCTGCTACCAATGACTGGGACAAATTTTAAAAATCACTGAAGCTGGAGACTTATATCTCCCTCACTAACTTTAAGCATCAGCTGTCAGAGCAGCTTACCGATCACTGTACCTGTACACAGCCAATCTGTAAATAGCCCACCCAACTACCTCATCCCCATATTGTTATTTATTTTTTTGCTCTTTTGCACCCCAGTATCTCTACTTGCACATCATCATCTGCACATCTATCACTCCAGTGTTAATGCTAAATTGTAATTATTTCGCCACTATTGCCCTATTTATTGCCTTACCTCCCTAACCTTACTACATTTGCAGACACTGTACATAGAGTTTTCTATTGTGTTATTGACTGTACCTTTGTTTATCCCATGTGTAACTCTGTGTTGTTGTTTTTGTCGCAATGCTTTGCTTTATGTTGGCCCCAGGTTGCAGTGGTAAATGAGAACTTGTTCTCAGCTGGCCTACCTGGTTAAATAAAGGTAAAATAAAAATAAATAAAATTAGTGTGTAGCCCAAACTGTTCGGACGTTACAGACAGAAGTTGGAAGATCTGCTGTACGGACTTCAGACGAGTCCCAAGACGCTTGTAGGGGTCGTAGAGTAAAACGGATAACACCATCGTGTTCGTGAGAGTCTCATCTTTCCATACAGTAATAAACTGTTCAGACAATTTTGTGAGTAGACCGTAGTCTCATGGTCTGACAAACACTGCTCTAGTTCTGTCACATTTCACCTCCGATGCGGAAGTGATGGATCAAGGCGCATCCAATGCAAAAAAACTGTATCTCTAGATTAAACTGACTGATTTTTATGGGGATGTTTGTATTATGTTAATTCGATTTCCGCAGGGGAGCGGACATCGACCTTAGGGGTTTTTAATACTTTAATTAATTATGTTGAATTTGTTTTCAAACAGGGAGAAGTCTATGTGCCTTGATATGGATGATGTCATCCAGGTGAAGGAGGCCTTCAAGTGGACCATGCAGGGTCTGGTGTCCAAAGAGCTGGGGGGCGTACCTGTGGTGAACAAGGTCAGTGACCCATGACCCGGAAGTAGCCTCACTTGCTGATGGGTCAGACACCGCTGTTGAAAAAGACTTGTCATACAGTTACGGTATAATGCACTACTTGTATCTATAGCAATAACCTGTAATGAACTAGCCTGGTCCCAGATCTGTTTGTGGCCTTGTCAAGTCAGTTGCTATCATAGACAAGAAAAACATGACCGGGAGTTGACATGGCGGCACAAACCGACTTGCACTCAGGCTAGTACTGTGATAAGTGTTCTCTTAGTAAACTTGCCTTGGTAAAATAAAGGCAAATAGATCAAATGTAAGTGACAAAATTATCTGAATTCCTGAAAGGATTTTATTTATTTATTTTTGATTTTTTTGGTTCTATTTTTATTCCATTTTATTTTCCTCTTCATCCAACAGATCAGTCGACAAACTGAACAGTTTGAGGTGGGCGTGGGGTTCACACACCCAGAGACAGACTCAGACTGCCACTTCCTGTAAGTCCTCCAAACACACTACTCCTCAGGGAATAGATAAGATGAATAGATTGACTAGACAGCTAGATGGATGGAGGGATGGATGGACGGACGTGCGGAAGGACTGATTGACTGACTGACTGATAGCAAAATACATGTAATATTGAATGTAATGTAGCATTTTTATGAAACTACATTCTGCTTCTCTGCTTTATTCTTGCAATCAGGGCTGGCATCTGTTCAGACTGCTTCAGACCAACTAAGAACAAACAGGTGAGTGAAAAAGCCAATTGGAGCTCTGTAAATGTTTTTGTCACAAAATGGCGACATGCTGCTCATTCTTTGTCATTCCATATCTCTCTGTGTTACTGTCTTTTCTCTGATCTCTAGTTTGTCTCACAACAGAATGTCTTCACTAGAATGGCCGTGGTCAAAGCCCTCGAAAAGGTTTCAGATGAGAAGTTTCTAAAGTAAGTAATCACGTTATTCTTTCTTTTTTTTTTTTTACTGTTTCTCTGTCTTCACTCTTTTGAGAGAACTCACAATCTATCTGCATGTATCACTTAATGATATTTATTTTCTCTCACTAGAAAGTTCCCCTGTCCCCCTACAAGGCCAGTGAGCAAATGCATCGCTCAAGACGTCCAGTGTCTTCACGTTTCTGTATTTGTGGCGGGTAAGGTTGTTTATGACATCCCTTTTGGATGATTTGAACCAAAGGAGGGCTTTGAGATTATCAAGAGTGGGGTCCGTTTACTTTACACTTCAGGAATGTATTCAGTTGCGGGCGAATCCTAACATCCACTTAGGTAAGTCAAATTTTCACTTCGTCTCCCATTGACATCAATGCATGGTTAAATAAGGAAAAGTTAGGATTAACCCTTCATGCCTTGGGATTTTACGGTTATTTACAATCCAATACTGAAGAGTTGTTTTTAAGGGTTTGAATTGACTCCTTTATGTTTGTCCCCGTGTTTTTAGGGAGGTACAACAAGTTCTCCCGCACCCTGCCCCAGACCCCCTGGGTGATTGACGGAGAGAGGAGGATGGAGTCCTCGGTGGAGGAGCTAATCGCTGCCCCCCTCCTCTCCTCTTTCCGGGCCGAGGGTGAGTGTATACTGGGTGGTGTTCAGAAGGCCACACTGTAGCAAAATGTTTTGCAACAGGAAACAAAAGTCTGTGTTCTTATTGGATGAGTTCAAGTAGAACCTCCTTGTTTCGCTCTGTTTCTAAACGTTTCCTCCTTACTGAACCTGGTAGGCTCTACAAATTATTACCTTGGGATAGACAGACCATAGAGATAGATAGAGGGCCCAAAAGCCTGTCTTAGCATGGGTAGCGGCATTGAGGACTTTCACCATTTTGAAGTAGTCAACTGGTGGGACTTCCTATGGGTTAATGAAGAATCACATGATTCCATCCAGGTCATCAGGAGGGATTAGTCAATTAATTATACTTGTGAGCAAACATGCCATAACTGCAGGTGGCAGTCAATCAGAAACCTTGGCTTCATACCTGTTCAAACACACTACAGGTAGCAGTATGCACCCTTTCAGTTCTTTTGCCAATTCATAGAAGTAGAAGAAGAAGAAAATTGACTAATTCAAAAGAGATGGCCTAAATGGCACTGCCCACTGATGCCATAATGGGACAGATGCAATGATCCAATGTCTATCTAAGTCAATGAGAAAGAGATCCAAAAGAATACACTAGTGAATGAATCTGGTATCTCAAGTAATGTCTTTCTCTTGTCCTTCTGGTCTTCGCAGGGTTTAATTTCTCCTCCTCAGGAAGGGAGGACGTGGATGTGCGGACGCTTGGAAATGGTCAGACACACAACATACATGTATGTTTACACATCCTCAGTCCTTGTTTCCGTCAATGTGAGGTGTAACGGGGGTGTCTCCCCCTTCTCAGGTCGTCCGTTTGCACTGGAGCTGCTAAATCCTCACAGAGCCAGGTTCAATAAGGCAGAGGTCCGACAGCTGCAGGAGGTACACACACAGCGTCTCTGCAGGGTCACACACACACAGCGTCTCTGCAGGGTCACACACACAGCGTCTCTGCAGGGTCACACACACACAGCGTCTCTGCAGGGTCACACACACACAGCGTCTCTGCAGGGTCACACACACACAGCGTCTCTGCAGGGTCACACACACACAGCGTCTCTGCAGGGTCACACACACACAGCGTCTCTGCAGGGTCACACACACACAGCGTCTCTGCAGGGTCACACACACAGGACTTGACCACAGCCCTATCTTTTCTTCTCACAGACCATCAACCAGTCCTCTGACAAAATCCGAGTACGAGATCTACAGATCGTAAGCAGGTGAGCGACGCAGTAGAAAAATGGGTCTCACTTCTGTCCAGAGACCTAAGAATGATGCTGACAGGTCATACTATTTGTGTGTGTGCGTAGAGATGCTATGGGTCACATGAAGGAGGGTGAGGAGGACAAGACCAAGTCGTATACCGCGCTCATATGGACCCAGAAAGCCATCAACAAAGACGACATCACGTTCTTAGAGGAAACCAAAGTGAGTGTTAAATGCTATTTTTAATGACATATTTGCAGATAAAATCACAGTGGTTTAACATCTTGGTTGTAGTTTATTTTATGGTATGTGTTTTATAATCTTTGGTTTGCTCATTCAGTGTAAACAGTACCTTAAAATAAAGTTCTGCCTACCTACGGTATGTGCTGATATTCTTTGGCTTGGTCATATAGGAGTTGAAGCTAGCTCAGAAGACGCCACTAAGAGTGTTGCATCGCAGGCCACTGGCTGTCAGAGAGCGGGTCATCCACACCATGAGTACATGCTTCCTGGACGCGCATCACTTCCACCTGAAGCTGCGCACGCAGGCAGGGACGTATCCTTTACACAGAACGAAACAAAACAGTGCGATACACCAATAGTCGTACACAAACCCACACAAGAAGGGAGGTGTTAAGGTTGAGACACATTCACAGTTATATACTTACACACACAATAACACATTTGATTTTTTTTATCATGAACAACTCACCGGATGTCAGTACCTTAGCTGTTCCCAGTTACATCAAGGAGTTTGTCCACGGAGACTTTGGTCGCACCAAGCCCAATCTGTGTGATCTGCTGAAGTCTGAGACTGATATCCTAGAGCTGGACGTTGAGGTGGGTATTTTAGAAAGTTGACAAATGTATCTAGCTTTTTGTAGGATATTAAAATAAGACACAGTGCACGGGGATTATTGTATTAAAAATAGTGAGACACAGTTGAAAAGTGAATTAATCATTTAAAGGGATAAAGCTATTTTACTTATTTCAATATTTGTTTCCTTACATTGAAAGCAGTCTGTGCTTTCAAGCTAAGGAAACAAATATAGAAAATTGAACATGCATGTGACTCAAAAGGGTTCTTCTGAGTTTAGTCTTTCTCTCTCTCTCTGTGCGTTCCTCAGTCTGTAGATGTGGACTGGCCACCCTCCATCCCGGAGTGAGCCTCGTCTCACTGATGCTGTTGGGGATGCCAAAAGGAGCCCTAGTTCTGATGGGCCATACCTTCACCTATTGGACCCCACCACCACCAACTCTGTTTAGCTCAGTTCCACTGACCTCTAGATGATATGGATACTGTCAATATATTTGTTTGCTTTTCTTGAGGTCAATACAGATTATTTTCGAAAAAATGACTGAATCTGTGCTGAGTTGAGGCCTTGAACTGATCTTAGATATACATGTCTTTGAAGCCGTAGCAGGGACTGGGTGTGAACGGCACTGCTGATGGAAAGAACTACAATCCAAGTTAATTGCACCCTGGTGTCCCAAGTCTGAATTAGTCCCTTATTAGCAGAGGATGAAAAGCAGAAGTGTTTCGGCCCGCCAGGACAGACATTGAACAGCCCTTTTATAGAGCATCGCGGTAGTATATGGTCAGTATTTTGTGTGTATTTTCCTCAGCCTTAAAATCAATTGTTTACCCATGGATTGTCCCATAGGCAAAAGGAGAGCAATGCTATATATTTTTTTGTGATGTCTCCCATCAGCATAATGTTCCCCATTGTACATCCCATCCAAATAAAGGCCTGGGTCATGTTGTGCACACAATGGGAAACTTTTTGGAACAGAAAACCAAAAATGTTGCTTCATATTGAACAAGTCCTCATCAGTGTGTTGCCAGTGTTTTATGTTAAAGGAAAACTTCAGGATCTGCTGCCCCGGAATCACAGGAACTCGTGGATACCATTTTTATATCTCCTTGTGCCATTTGAAGGGAGTTGCTAACTAGCGTTAGCGCAATGACTGGAAGTGTATGGGTAGCAGATGGTCTTCCAGTCATTGCGCTATGGGTAACACTAGTTAGTATTGGCTCGTGAAACTACCTCTAGCTTCCATCATACTGGACAGAGAGAAAATGGTATCAATGAGTTCATGTGATTCTGGGAAAGTAGATAAAGGGCCTCATTGCCAAAATCCCAAAGTATCCCTTTAATGTCAGCTCTGTCTCCATCAGAAGAGTGACACTAAAGACTTGTGCTGAGCAGAGTCACAGACCTTTATATCGTTCAAGACTGGTGCTTTTTGAGGTGTTAAAGTTCAGAGTTTGCCATTGTTATGTAAATGCAGCCTAAAAAAGTACCCGGGGCCCAGTGAGAGACGGGTACCGGCCCGTGTAGATGGAAAAAGAAAAGGCTGAGCCTTTTGGGTAAATCTGTCAGTGGAAATGCACCAGTAGTTTCTTCCTCCCTGTTTTATTTTGTTTGGTTCCTATTGAACATGACCCTGGATGAGACCCTTGCTGAACATTGTTTAGGGAATTGCTTTCCAAATGGTACACACTCATTGAAATATTAGAAGAGGGCTAAAAAAAAAAAAAAAGAAAAGATTTACACCATGAAAAACCCTGAAATGTATTCTTTAATTTAATTCAAAATAAATACTACCACGGCAATGCAAGTCCACTATTGGTTTCTTGCCCTAATGTTTTGGTAAGAAAACAAAACAGGCAAACAATCAAAAAACAATTGGATAAAAAACAGACTTTAGTAATGCATCCAACAATATCATCCTTCAGCGACTTAGAGAGGTGCCTTTCTGACTCTGAACAAGACTGGGTAACACTGCCTAGAATGACAAACATAAATAAAACTAGTACTATGGTACAAAACAAAAAGAGGGGAATGGTAACAACCTGATGTAACCATATATCACTGCAGAATTGACCATGGTCCCATTTGAAAGGGAAAAATAAAACAGTGGGTGTCAATCCATTCGACCAACAGCGAAAAAGGGTCTCATCTCCATGGAAACCTCTTCTGGACAGACAGGTCGAGGCGACGATGACAGCCACCAAATGGGAGCGTCCAGTCAGTCTTTAGCGTTGTAGTTTACGTTGTTTTAACCCAAAACGTAGTTCTCAGTCTTTCTTTTCCTCCGGTCTTGGTTCTCGTCAGCAAGCTTGAAGTACAGTCACACACATAAGTTCATGTCTGGCCAAGACGCCACTAAGAACAAAAAAAGGCATTGCATATTTACATCACAAAAGGTGGGGGGGAACTGCTTTCCTTTTCTCTCTCTCCATTCTCACACAGTCCTCATCCTATCATCATACACAAGTATATTCATGGCTCAGTTTCACGTGATCTGTGGCCCAACATGGTTATTGATGCCTTCCGCCCACCTTGTCGATTTGGGAAGAAAACCAAGGGTGTGTGTGTGATTGATGGGGAGATTTTTTTATTTTTTTACAGATCTCAATGTCTGTCACAAGCCATATCAGCAGAGCTCAGAGCTGGCTCTGATGTTGAGTGTATGTGTGAGCGCTATGACAGCACAACGTGAACCTGTATAAGCCACATTCCTTGTGTAAACATCCATACCACTATTTTCTATAGCTATGAAAATAAGTTATTAATCAAATGACTGTGGAAAAAGATGCAAAAAAGGCTTGTATATTCATAGTAGCTTTTCCCTGATGGGTGTGTAAAACTAAACTGGTAGCTGAGTTGAATGCGGTTGTGCTCTGTGTTGCCTGAGTGAACCGTGCAGTATCTGGCAGTTTAGTGTTTCTGTCAAACAATAACCAAGTAGAAATCTCTGGCTGAAAATGAAAAGGTCAAAAAGGATGAAAAGAAATAACACTGACAATGAAATTGGAATGAAAGAAACTCCGTCAGTTCTGTCTTTTTTGTTGTTTTTAGTAGACAGTGATTCTCGTTGCCATGGGATTGGAGAATGTGCGCCGCCATGGCATTGTATATGAGAAAAATAATAGTTTCAATGAACAACGAGCCCCCCGACCCAAACCCTGTCTGTATGATACGAAACATCTGCACACGTAAGGCAACATTTTTGGTTTTGTTCCCTAGAACGGCTCTTCCAAACCAAGTGCAAAAAAGTTGAAAATAAAATTAAAATAACGGACAAAGAACGTAACAGGTCGACAACCTAATACTGACGGATAAAAATACATAACAAAAACATTGCCTTCTGCAGTATATAGCGTTGAAAATGTAAGATACTTTTTTTTTTTGTGGAGAGACCAGCTTGAGTCTATCCCACTGTGCAAAACCCCTTTTATAGTCCCTAAAAAGACGACTTCTCCCAGTCTGCACTCGAATACAGAGAAGGAGAAAAGAGGGGAGACTTTTCCTAAAATGGCTACGTGTTTTCCTCGAAACGGCCGCACGGCGGGGGGGCGATACTGGCTGACTGGCAATGACCTTCACTCCCGTCCGCTGGCCGAATACGAGAATTGTGGGAAATGAGGCCTCCGTTCGCTGTCACCCTCACCCATCCCGTCTTCATCGTCTGCAGAAAGAGAGAAATGGGAGGGGGAGAAGGACAGGTAATGGACCTGTCTGTTTGCGGTGGAGTCTATGGCAGAAAACCCCTATTCAAAAAAAGTGGGCCAACCCGTGCTGAGGGATCCGACGGACACTTACATTTTTCCGGGGGAGTGATGGTGATCGTCTGTGCCGTGAACTCCTCATCGAAATACCGGGTGTCCGTCTCTGAGGACACCTGGGGCATGAAGGGGGGGACCAACTAGGGGAGAGGGAGGGGACACTGTTGTCACATGTAATATATAATTGATATGCCATTTAGCAGACGCTTTTATCCAAAGCCACTGACATTAGTGCGTGCATACATTTTGGTATCGGTGGCCTTAGCAGGAATCAAACCAAAGATCTTGACATCATGCTTAATCAACTGAGCCACACAGGACCACAGTGACATGTGACACACTGATGTCCGTGCCTCGTGTGTGACATGTCAATATTTGCATATTTGACTGGAAAAACACTAGTCATTTTGACCTGCATGGAATACTCTGAATTTGTTCAAAAGTCGGTGGGAGGGCACAGAACTGGTCAAGTGAAGAAGACTCACCTTTTTGTCGTAGACGTCTTGCCAGTCTACCGCCACAAAGAAACTGTGGCGCATGATCTCCTTTGCGTCGTCTGGACCGCCACCAAGTCTGTCGGAAATAAAGAAACGTACAAATGTGAACACTTTCTAGAAAGCCTGTCGTGAAACAAGACAAGAACATGAGCTAGGTGCAAATCCTGCAATAGCATCATGTGGTGAATGAGAGAATGTTCTCCCTTGGGTTCTCCACTAACCTAGCTGCCTCAAGCTTTTGAGTGACAAACGGCTTTGTAGAAGAGCGATAAACAAATGAAAACAAATTGCGGTGAGGTAGTATTTCATACAGCAGGATCAGTGTGAGCCAGTAACTCCTGTACAAAAAAAGACTAAATTATGGGAAGTTACAGTTGAGGGCTGGTTAGCATGAGTCAATAACCCATTTCAAGTTGATCTGTTATGAAGTAGGAAATGTGTTGTGTCAAAACTATTTGGCAGAGATTGTTGGCTGATCACTGACCCATCTTCAGATAATCCCCCACTGGAGCCTTGGTGTGTGTGTTCGTCTGTCTGTGTACTAGAGGTTGACCGATTAATCGGAATGGCCGATTAATTAGGGCCGATTTCAAGATTTCATAACAAATCGGTATTTTTGGACACCGATTTGCCGTTTTTTTTTTACACCTTTATTTAACTAGGCAAGTCAGTTAAGAACACATTCTTATTTTCAATGACGGCCTAGGAACGGTGGGTTAACTGCCTTGTTCAGGGGCAGAACGACAGATTTGTACCTTGTCAGCTCGGGGATTCAATCTTGCAACCTTACGGTTAACTAGTCCAACGCTCTAACCACCTGCTTTACATTGCACTCCACGAGGAGCCTGCCTGTTATGCGAATGCAGTAAGAAGCCAAGGTAAGTTGTTAGCTAGCATTAAACTTATCAATCATAATCACTAGTTAACTACACATGGTTGATGATATTACTAGTTTATCTAGCCTGTCCTGCGTTGCATATAATCGATGCGGTGCGCATTCGCGAAAAAGGACTGTCATTGCTCCAATGTGTACCTAACCATAAACATCAATGTCTTTCTTAAAATCAATACACAAGTATATATTTTTAAACCTGCATATTTAGCTAAAAGAAATCCAGGTTAGCAGGCGATATTAACCAGGTGAAATTGTGTCACTTCTCTTGCGTTCATTGCATGCAGAGTCAGGGTATATGCAACAGTTTGGGCCACCTGGCTCGTTGCGAACTAATTTGCCAGATTTTTACGTAATTATGACATAACATTGAAGGTTGTGCAATGTAACAGGAATATTTAGACTTAGGGATGCCACCCGTTAGATAAAATACGGAACGGTTCCGTATTTCACTGAAAGAAAAAACGTTTCGTTTTCGAGATGATACTTTCTGGATTCGACCATATTAATGACCTAAGGCTCGTATTTCTGTGTGTTTATTATATTATAATAAAGTCTATGATTTGATAGAGCAGTCTGACTGAGCGGTGTTAGGCACCAGCAGGCTCATATGCATTCATTCAAACAGCCCTTTCGTGCATTTTGCCAGTAGCTCGTCGCAATGCTTCAAGCTTTGCGCTGTTTATGACTTCAAGCCTATCAACTCCCAAGATTAGGCTGGTGTAACCAATGTGAAATGGCTAGCTAGTTATCGGGGTGCGCGCTAATAACGTTTCAAACGTCACTCGCTCTGAGACTTGGAGTAGTTGTTCCCCTTGCTCTGCATGGGTAACGCTGCTTCGAGGGTGGCTGTTGTCGATGTGTTCCTGGTTCGAGTCCAGGTAGGAGCGAGGAGAGGGACGGAAGCTATACTGTTACACTGGCAATACTAAAGTGCCTATAAGAACATCCAATAGTCAAAGGTATATGAAATACAAATCGTATAGAGAGAAATAGTCCTATAATTCCTATAATAATATAATAACTACAACCTAAAACTTCTTACCTGGGAATATTGAAGACTCATGTTAAAAGGAACCAACAGCTTTCATATGTTCTCATGTTCTGAGCAAGGCACTTAACGTTAGCTTTCTTACATGGCACATATTGCACTTTTACTTTCTTCTCCAACACTTTGTTTTTGCATTATTTAAACCCAATTGAACATGTTTCATTATTTAATTGAGGCTAAATTGATTTTATTGATGTATTATATTAAGTTAAAATAAGTGTTCATTCAGTATTGTGTGTACATCTCTCTTGCTTCAGTGCATGCATGCAATGCTCTGTCTGTCTATCTCTCTCTGTGTGTCTGTACCGTTTGTTGGGGTCCTTGATGAGCAGGCCGGAGAGCAGAGACTTGGAGTCGGAGGAGAGCGTGCGCGGAAACTTGATCTCCTCCATGAGGATCAGCTCAAACAGCTTCTCGTGGTCCTGGTTGTAGAAGGGCAGCCGGCCGCACATCATCTCGTACATGACCACGCCCAGACCCCACCAGTCCACCGCCCGGCCGTAATCATTGTCCTCCAGCACCTAGCATAGGGACATCATGAAATAATACAGTACGTTTTACACACTTCATACGTATAACCTGTACTCTAGTCAAGGCTCATCCTATACAACTACTGCATATATATTGTCCATAATGTCTATACACACCACCATATACATATATATTTGAGACTGACATTCTTGTTGCTCGTTCTGATATTTCCTCTTTTTATTTTGGGGATTTCTGTGTATTGTTAGGTATTACTACACGGATGGCGCTAGGAACACAAGCATTTCGCTGCACCTGCGATAACAGGTGAAAAATAGGTGTACGTGACCAATAACATTCGATTTTATTAGTATGTGACTTGACTTTATCCACTTGGCCCCCTTGGGAACATAATGCGTCCACCACTGGGGCCCCCTTGGGAACATAATGCGTCCACCACTGGGGCCCCCTTGGGAGCAATGGGGCGTCCACCACTGGGGCCCCCTTGGGAGCAATGGGGCGTCCACCACTGGGGCCCCCTTGGGAGCAATGGGGCGTCCACCACTGGGGCCCCCTTGGGAGCAATGGGGCGTCCACCACTGGGGCCCCCTTGGGAGCAATGGGGCGTCCACCACTGGGGCCCCCTTGGGAGCAATGGGGCGTCCACCACTGGGGCCCCCTTGGGAGCATAGGGCGTCCACCACTGGAGCCCCCTTGGGAGCATAGGGCGTCCACCACTGGAGCCCCCTTGGGAGCATACGGCATTCATACCGTTCTTCTCTCCACCTCACTCGTTTCCATGCAATGGCTTTTGTCTCTTGCCAATCGATCCCCGCTTTACTCAGTATTAGTATGTAGTTAGTATATATTAGACACCTAGAATATTTCCTCCCATAAGAAAACCTGGATACATCTCACAACATGGCATTTTGGGTAGTGTAGTGTACATCAGTGTGAGCTCTGACCTCTGGAGCCAGGTACTCCGGCGTGCCGCAGAAGGTCTTCATGGTGGCCGCGTCTGTGATTCCCTCTTTGCAGAGGCCGAAGTCCGTGATCTTGACGTGCCCGTCTTTATCCAGCATCAAGTTCTCCAGCTGCCAATGAGCATAAATACCATGTTATATGTTGAATATACGTCCCAATAATATATCCATTCTCAGCAGCATGCTCGTTTTAAGTCAAATCCTCACTTAGTCTCCCATTGGACTTAGTTAGGATTGGAAGTAAGGATTCGTCTCTAAGAGAAGTCTACACATGGTGTTATGATAGATATAGAGATGACTGTCCATATGAATGCATGTACCTTCAGATCGCGGTACACTATCTTGGCAGAGTGAAGGTAGTCTAAAGCGGAGACGATCTCAGCTCCGTAGAATCGCGTGCGGTCCTCAGAGAACACTCGCTCTCTTGACAAATGGAAAAACAGCTGCGGGGAAAATCGGGAAAGAAAGGAATAAATGGTAAAAACACGTAACAAAACCTACAATTATTTAAAGTTATGTTAAATTCAAATATATATTTACACATCTGCATATAAAGGTATAGTTCCAATCACTAATAGCTCTCTAAAAAAATATGTCCTGGGCCAGTATTCCCATATCGTCTCAGAGTAGGAGTGCTGATCTAAGATCAGTTTTGCCTTTTAAAATCAGAATGAATAGGAGGGGGACTTGATTCTAGATCAGCATTCCTAATCTGAGACGGTCCCTGGAAATAATAATTTCGGCTCCTGGAAAGAATTCTACATTGTGGAAGAGGAAGGTGCAACAGTCTCAGGGAATCCTCATCAACACAGTGTCTGGAAAAAAATAAAAATAATTAAGTGCTCATCTTCCACAGGTATCTCAGGTAGCACAGGCATCTCTTACCTCTCCTCCGTTTACATACTCCATGACGAAGCACAACCGGTCCTTGGTCTGAAAGGAGTACTTCAGAGACTGGAGAAAAACAAGAGTTGCACAATCGTTGTTATTTTGTTTCTTTACATCCACACAAACAGATGTTCATTTATCCCATGAATTCATATCTAATGACACATGCAACAGTAGAACAGCTTAAATGTTTATTCAATCAAGACTTTGCTTTTGACTGAGTCTGTGGATACATCCCAAGTGGCACCCTATTCCCTATATAGTGCACTACTTTTGATCAGAGCCATATGGGTGCCATTTTGAGACATGGCCTCCAAGTGAATAATACAGGCTTAAAGTATAAAGTTTGCCTTTAAGTCTTTGCTAAACAATACTCACGGTTAGGAATGGATGCCGGGTGTTTTTTAACACTCTGCTTTCTGTGAGGGTGTGAGCAACTTCGTCCTGCGTTACAAGGAAAGAGGAAAATCCAGAAACGGGGGTAGAGAGAGAGAGGGAAAGAGAGCGATAGAGAACGGGAGAGAAAGAATGTTAGGATGTAGAAGGTACAAGGCGCCAAATGGAAATATCTGCATCCATTCCAACAGGGCTCAGTTATTTCAACCAGTGTTTCTCGACCTCCAGTCTGTGGGATGGTCCCAGACACTCATTTAGTCAGTTCTATAGCGCGAGTTTAAATGTACTTCCAAGCAGGAAAAAACTGAGTTTGCAGATGTACATGTACACATTACCTCGACTGAATAGTCAGTGCCCCTGCATATTGACTCTGTACCGGTACCCCCTGTATATAGCCTCGATACTGTTATTTTACTGCTGCTCTAATTATTTGTTACTTTTATTTTTTACTTAACACGCATTTCCCTTAAAACTGCATTGTTGGTTAAGGGCTTGTAAGTAAGCATTTCACTGTAAGGTCTACTACACCTGTTGTATTCGGCGCATGTGACAAATACAATTTGATTTGATCCCTAGTATGAAAAAGGTTGAGAGAAACTGCTTTACACCAGCCAGTACCTTGGCGATGATGACTTCCTTCTTCAGGATCTTCATGGCGTAATACGTTCCGCTTGCCTTCTCCTTCACCAGAATGACTTTCCCAAAAGTGCCTTTGCCCAGTAGTTTCAGATAGTCAAAGTCATTCATTGTCTGTCAGAGAGGAGAGAAGAGGAAAGTAGAGGAGAAAAGAGAAGAGAAGCCTTCATTGAGATGAGAGAGACAATCTTGGTTGGTGTTTATGTGCCTATCTACCAATGTATGACCTGTGCTCAGTCCCCAGGGTGGCTCACCTTCCGTTTGTGTTGGCTGGTGGAGGTGTCCATCTCCTCCTCGTTGACCTCGTTCTCGATCTGCGACGTGGGGCTGCACAGGCTGCCCTCCTCCTCCTGCTTGGCCAGGGAGTCAGCCACCATTTGGATGGCCTCGGCCCACTCATCCCTGGAACCAACCAACAGCAGCTCACTTTAATACCCTGCTATACTGTGTGTGTATATGCTGAGGAAAGCACACATTTAGAAAAGTGCAGGGTACAAAACAAATGCCATGGCGAAATCTAGAGACATACCCCCATTCTGTCTGGATGCTCCTGTGGTTTGCTAAAACTAGTTACGTCAAAACATGCAACTGCTGCTGTGGAAGTTTTATGTTTAGATTAACACGTTTTAGCAGCATCTAAACAGTGTTTAGGTATTTCACTTCATTTTTCAATGGCGTTTTTCCCTAAAAGTGAAATAGGAGGCAAGGCAGTAATAGAGGAAGAGGAGAGAGAGAGAGAGGAGGGAGTGAGAGAGAGGGTGACACCTCTCATCGGGCGTGTCCACGTGGAATGTCCTCTCAATAACCGTGGTCCACTGCAAACAGCGGATGATGAATGTGTTGGGCTTGGGCCGCTCCGTCTTCATCAGCTGACATTCTGAGAAGAGGGAGAAAGAGGGAGAGACAGAGGGTGTGTCGGGAAGGAGAGAGGGAAGAAAGAGAGAGAAGGTAAAAAATAAAATGACAAAGCATCACGAGCGTCACAGAATAAACATTTGTAACTCACTACTGTTTCAGGGGGTAACTGTGGCAACATAGTGTTGTACTATATTCAAGTAGCACTACTTTAGCTCTGAATGTTTGACAGGGACACATTGGCTCTAGGGAGTGCACACTGCCTAACATGGGAATATTCATTGATATTTTAAATTATGAAAAATGTCAAATGTTGTACAGTGCCTTTGGAAAGTATTCAGACCCCTTGACTCGTTCCACATTGTTACATTACAGCCGTATTATAAAATGTATTAGTTTTTTCCCCTCATCAATCTACACACAATACCCCATAATGACAAAGCAAAAACAGGTTTTTATACATTTTTGCTAATTTATTAAAAATCACATTTACATAAGTATTCAGACCATTTTTGGCAGCAATTGCAGCCTGGAGTCTTCTTGGGTATACAAGCTTGGCACACCTGTATTTGGGAATTATGCTACAAGCTTGGCACACCTGTATTTGGGAATTATGCTACAAGCTTGGCACACCTGTATTTGGGAATTATGCTACAAGCTTGGCACACCTGTATTTGGGAATTATGCTACAAGCTTGGCACACCTGTATTTGGGAATTATGCTACAAGCTTGGCACACCTGTATTTGGGAATTATGCTACAAGCTTGGCACACCTGTATTTGGGAATTATGCTACAAGCTTGGCACACCTGTATTTGGGAATTATGCTACAAGCTTGGCACACCTGTATTTGGGAATTATGCTACAAGCTTGGCACACCTGTATTTGGGAATTATGCTACAAGCTTGGCACACCTGTATTTGGGAATTATGCTACAAGCTTGGCACACCTGTATTTGGGAATTATGCTACAAGCTTGGCACACCTGTATTTGGGAATTATGCTACAAGCTTGGCACACCTGTATTTGGGTATTTTCTCCCATTCTTCTCTGCAGATGCTCTCAAGCTCTGTCAGGTTGGTGTCAGGTTGGATGGGGAGCGTTGCTGCACAGCTATTTACAGGTCTCTCCAGAGATGTTTGATCGGGTTCAAGTCCAGGCTCCGGCTGGGCCACTCAAGGACATTCAGTGACTTGTCCCGAAGTCACTCCTGCGTTGTCTTGGCTGTGTGCTTAGGGTCATTGTCCTGTTGCAAGTTGAACCTTTGCCCCAGTCTGAGGTCCTGAGCAGGTTTATCATCAAGGATCTATCTGTACTTTGCTCCGTTCATCTTTCCTTTGATCCTGATTCCTGACTAGTCACCCAGTCTCTGCCGCTGAAAAACATCCCCACAGCATGATGCTGCCACCATCATGCTTCACCGTAGGGATGGTGCCAGGTTTACTCCAGATGTGACGCTTGGTATTCAGGCCAAAGAGTTCAATCTTGGTTTCATCAGACCAGAGAATCTTGTTTCTCATGGACAGAGTCTTTATGTGCCTTTTGGAAAACTCTAAGCGGGCTGTCGTGTGCCTTTTACTGAGGAGTGGCTTCGGTCTGGCCACTCTACCATAAAGGCCTGATTGGTGGAGTGCTGCAGAGATGGGAGAACCTTCCAGAAGGACAACCATCTCCACAGAGGAACTTGCGCTCTGTCACAGTGACCATCAGGTTCTTGATCACATGCCTGACCAAGGCCCTTCTCCCCCGATCGATCAGTTTGGCCAGGCGGCCAGCTCTAGGAAGAGTCTTGGTGGTTCCAAACTTCTTCCATTTAAGAATGATGGGAGTGCACTGTGTTCTTGGGGACCTTCAATGCTGCAGAAATGCGTTGGTACCCTTCCCCAAATCTGTGCCTCGACACAATCCTGTCTCGGAGCACTACAGACAATTCCTTCGACCTCATGGCTTGGTTTTTGATCTGACATGCACTGTCAACTGTGGGACCTATTTTTAATACATTTGCAAAAATTTAGAACAACCTATTTCGCTTTGTCATTATGGGGTATTGTGTGTAGGATTTTTTATTTATTTAATCAATTTTAGAATAAAATGTGGAAAAAGTCAAGGGGTCTGAATACTTTCCAAAGGCACTGTATATTGTAATACAATACACCCAACACACCAAGGGGCAGTTTCCCGGGACAGATTAAACCTAGTCCTGGACAATCATTTTCTATGGAGATTCTCCATTGAGCTTGCTTTTTAGTCCAGGACTAGGTTTAATCGGTGTCTGAGAAACCGCCCCCAAATGGTCGAAAATGGAGACTGACGAAGGTGAGGAGGACCTACTTGCTACAGAGAAGTTATTGAGGGGATAGGCCAGGTCTGCGTCCTGGGGTTTGTCTTTGTAGCCGATGAAGGATCCGTCGGTCTTCAGCAGGAAGTAACGCGGCCTCCAGTTCTTTATGTACTCACCTGCAACAAGTCCAGCAGGGATTGGTTCATACTGGAAACGTAGCTTATCAGCTTTTATAGTTACTGACTGACTGCAGCGGTCAGACCTTCGCTGCATCCTAAATGGTAATCTTTCCTTTATAGTGCCAGGGCTATGGGCCCTGGACAAAAGTAATGTATTATAAAGGGAATGTGATGCCATCTGGGATGTACCCCTATGTACGGCTTTAATTAAGTGCATTTTCATTTAACAGTATGGCACGATTCATTGTGGTTCAAGCAGGTTAATACATAATGAATTAATAGATGAGGGTCCATGCTGGTGTTTGCTTGCAAGATGTCCATGAGGACCATGTTGTAGAAGAGCTCCATTTTGCCAATAGGCTATATGGTATCATTGAACTTTCTTTTTTTTTACCACAAGTGACATAGTGTGCAAAAATACAAGTATAAAACTGATTGTTTGCTACTAGTTTAACTCTATACCACTAGCTACCCTTCAGTGTTTAGAATACTGTAACTGGATTTTGTACAAGCACAAATGTGCCTGAAACAATTCAGTGGCTCCTGGGCTCTGAAAGGAAGGAACTGGGGAGTTAAGCCATCCTCCAAGAGCTCAAATTTGTCTGTGGCAGTGTCACAGCCTGAGGCTAAACAATATATAGACACACACACTGCACGCACACACAATCCATGTGTTCAACCAGTCAACACAGCTTAAAATCCTCCATACCACATGCTGTGTATACTAGCTATAAGCCAGGGGTTGGAACCGGTTCAGGGAACAGAACCGAAAACCGGAAAATAGCAAAATGTGTGATTCAGAAATTAGGGAGACATTTTTAATTAGAGAAGAATGGATTCACTTTTTCAATGCTAGTTAAGGATACTATAGTTATCACAACAATACTATAGTTATCACGTTTCACATTGGATTTACTAACTACAACAACGTTAAGACATGTTTTTAATTCGAGTGCAGCTCTGCACACACACGTTTGTTAGCTAGCTAACGTTAGCTCTAGTACAACGTTAAGCCAACTCTCGGAATTTCAAAGACATTCAATGTTCCTCGACAGAAGCCGCTTCTCTGTAGGTATAATTCTGTGGGCCTAATTCAGATAATGCATGTCATAACAAGATGCCCTGCGCTTCAAGACAAGCCTCCTCCTCCATCTTCTCTCGCCTGCAAAATTTCAGTCGCATCTCGCGCCCTGCTCTATCCACACTGATTGGTGAAGTAATTTAATGATGAACAAAATTTAATTTTTAAAAATGTTTTCAGAGGTTTAACCTGTTGGGGCTAGGGGGCAGTATTTGCACGGCCGGATAAAAAACGTACCCGATTTAAACTGGTTACTACTCTTGCCCAGAAACGAGAATATGCATATAATTAGTAGATTTGGATAGAAAACACTCTAAAGTTTCTAAAACTGTTTGAATGGTGTCTGTGAGTATAACAGAACTCATATGGCAGGCCAAAATCTGAGAAGATTCCATACAGGAAGTGCCCTGTCTGACAATTTGTTCTCCTTTTGCGGCATCTCTATCGAATATACAGCATCTCTGCTGTAACGTGACATTTTCTAGCAAGCGTCCCACCTTGCCCAGGGAGGTTAAAAAGGAACAGTACTTTTTTGTTTCAAACTGGTTCAGAACTTTATTTTGCTGGTCGGAACAGTGGAACGGAACGAAAGAAACGATTGGAAAATGATTTTGGTTCCAACCCCTGGTTATAATAATACAATATTCCATTTATTCCTTTCCCTGTTTGTTTCCATGTTTATGTATATACAGGTATGTGGGGACTGGGGGTGTTTGAAAAGGGGTGTTTGTTTTCTTGATGTGAACTGTGAAAAAAAAAATATATATATATCTTCTCAAAGACCGTAATCATCACCGATTATCAAATCAATCGACTCACCTCTCTTCTGAACCCAGCCTTCCTTGACAACGTTTTGGTCGCTCATAGTGGCTTCGCCTTGACCGTCAGCCCAGTGCTCAGACCCAGGGGGGTGGGGGGGGTCAGCAGTCCTGACCTTGCTGTCTCTTCCTCAGACACACACCTACTCTCCTCACTCTGTCTCTGTGTGTGTTGTCTCTCTCCGTCTTTTCCCCAACTCCCTTGGCTCTCTCTTTTTCTTCTCCTTTCTTCTCACTACCTCCTCTCTACTCCTGTTTTCCTCTCACTCTTTGTCTTTACTCCCCTAATCGTCTCTCTCACACTACCTCTCTTTCACTCTTGTTCTCCACGTCTTCCTTCGCTCTCTCTCAAGGCACTCCAGCGGTGACTCAGCCTGGAAGGAAGCAGGGGAGAGAGAAAGGGGAGGAAAAAAGGTCCATGGATTGCTCTCCACACACACACTACATCCCCGCCCCCCTCTCGTTCCTTTACAAACACTTATGTGAGAACTGGAGTCATTGTTAAGACCCAGAATGCGCTTCCCGTCCCGTCCCCTCCCTGCCCACCGGCAGATTTGTCCCCTTTCCTCTCTTTCCCTGCTCTTTGGCGGGCCTAAAACTGCTTATGCAGCGCCATTGATCAGATTTTCTTAAAGGTACACATCCTTTACGGCCACCTTGTGTCTATTCTGGTTCCAATGGATTATTCTAAATTGTCTATTAGGATGTACACAAACAACATCAGAGGCAAGGTCAGAGCCGCGTATAAGGTCCACGCAAGGCTTTGCCGCTTTTGAACTTAGATGTTTTGAGTATCTACTACACTGTTAGATAATGTGTGCCTTGAGGACTCTACATAGACTTTGTTTGATTGAGCGACATATGCGCTTTGATGGCAATGAAAGAACCAAATAGCCTCGATCTAGCAGCAGCATACCACCCTGCATCCCACTGCTGGCGTAACTCTGATGCTAGGCAGGTTTGGTCCCTGGATGGGAGACCAGACGCTGCTGGAAGTGGTGTTGGAGGGCCAGTAGGAGGAACCTTTCCTCTGGTCTAAAAAAAACTATCACAATCACCCGACCTCAACGCAATTGCGATGGTTTGGACAGCAGAGTGAAGGAAAAGCAGCAAACAAGTGCTCAGCATATGTGGGAACTCCTTCAAGAGTGTTGGAAAAGCATTCCTCATGAAGCTGGTTGAGAGAATGCCAAGAGTGTGCAAAGCTGTCATCAGGGCAAAGGGCGGCTATTTGAAGAATCTCAAATATAAAATCTATTTTGATTTGTTTAACACTTTTTTGGGGTTACTACATGATTCCATATGTGTTATTTAATAGTTTATGTCAACACTATTATTCTACAATGTAGAAAATAGTAAAAATAAAGAAAAACCCTGAAATGAGTAGGTGTGTCAACTTTTGACTGGTACTGTATATAACTTGAATCCCAACCTAGCCAGTCTGATGTCTCTAAAAGCATTTATCTTCAGTTACTTTTCACTGCGTATATTTAGATGTGACTAAGTATGATGGCTATTGGCTACAACGATGACAACATTAGCACGGACCTCAATCACTCTAAATCCCAATAGGAGATCAATAGGAAAAGCAGCCAGCATGTACAAAGCATTATGTAGGCTTAGTCTACAAAAGGATTTCATTCTGGGTACACAATCATATTCAAGTTCAGAAACCGCTTCTGTGGTCCAATTCATGTCCTTTGTGGAGAGTAACCAGTGATACAAGGTGCCAAAATAGAGGCCAAATTGCCTGTGACAACCCATGAGTTTATTTTTGTTCAAAGTGAAGCACTACTACTGTACTAGGAGAAAACTGCACAGTGTTTTGTTGTCAGAGATTGGAGGCCTGTCAAAAGCAGCCGACTGATGTGAAAGACCTGGCTCTGGGATGAAAAATAAATGATATCAATCCACTGACAACAAAAACAATGGCTGACATGACCAGACTTTCCATTTTAGAAGCCATTACAAGTCACATGTGCAAACCTTTTCCGCAATAATCGTCTCTGCCACCAATGTACAAGACATGGATAGGCCTTGCACCACATAGAAATAAGCAAATATTGAAACAACAGCTTTTGTTTCAAGGGCGTGTGGTGTCATTTGCTCTTACATAATAACATCCGCCTGCCATAACGTTACACACTTAATTATACAACAATAATAAGAGGCACAAAATCATTACTGGGTAAAGGGTGATTTTTAAACAATGTTCACGTGCCCATCAAACGGATAAAATGTCAAGTGATTGGGGGAAGAATTTGAAAACCGAGCTAGCTAGCCACTGAACGAGGCTAACGAACGTAGCAAACGTTAGCTGGCAGCTAGCTGACAGTCTCCTCTTGACGTTTTGCCTTTTTTACGACTTCCTACATTTATTCCTTGGTCGTTAGCGTTTTTTTTTTTATATATATATATATATATATTGGCCATAGAAACATGTGGCTTTATGTTTTAATAAAGACAATTTGTTTAGGCGCAAAGACTGGGCCGAAGCCAGACAGCAACACCACCCCATCATTATAGCTCGCGCTTGAGAATGCCCAAGCCCTCCCGTTGCAGCATCCCAGCAGCATCACATCCCAAACTTGCAAATGACGTGCATTCATGCTAGCTAGCCCGCTACAGGCTAACGGTTGTTCCCACCCATATTACGTTAAAAATATGCTTCCACAGGCCCCAGAATAATGAACCCCAAACCCAGGGCTTCTTAAACCCTTTCTGCTTAAATTTTTTTATAATGAGTATTTATTACATTGACATATTTTACCTGGCAGTCGAATAATGATAGCTAGGGACACCCCCCTTCGAGCGCTTGCGTGCTTCCAACGCAGCAAAATATTTGGAAAGAACAGTCAGTCAGTGATAAAAATAGAATGAGGACCGTGATCTATCCATTGCTGCTGATGCTGCGGCCAATTATAATGCCCGAAAATAATACTTTGTAGACAGAAATTGCGGCGATAGTCCTCCCCGGCTCTGCGACTAGCTTCAGCAGCTGTCGCTTGTTCTAAGGAAATCTCGTGACGTCACATGTAGCCAGATTTCGGACGACTTCCCTCTCCTCACGGCATTCATTCGCTTTTGTTGGTCCCCGGCTTTTGTTGGTCCCTCTCCCCCTTGGCTTGTATGTTTGCATGATCAGATACAATCCAGCATAGGTTTACACTTGGTCATGACAATGGTAAGGTATTTAGACATTCGACAGTGTTCAAACCAGCGAGATGAATTTGTGATTATTGTGGATAAAACATTAGGGATTTGTTATTTCAAATTAATTCATTTGGAATCCTATTATTCAGGTCGTCTCTTTCACTATCTGAATAGGGGCTTTGTTTAAATATTCTCATACCAGTCTAGCCTACTTCATGGGAGCATGACCAGGAACACACATGCAGCTCCTGGTACAGCAAGATCACAAGAACCTGCAACACATTCATTCAAATAGGTTGTTGTATTTGGGTACAATTTGAACTATAAAATATATATATATCCCTCTCCATCCCATGTTGGGAAAATAATATGCCATTGTGTGATCATATCTGATGTAGGGTAGCAGTGATGTTGGACTATGGGTATTCTACCAAAATGTTAAGATAAGCAAAAAAATTGATTGATAGCACTTAGGGTGTGGTGCCTCCACCCAAATAAAAAGGATACAGTATTGACTTAAGAGTCGGCTATTTGTACAGAGCAGAGGTGATGTTTTGAGAGAAACACCACCCTCTAGTGTTATTAAAGGAAAACTGAAGGAATCCAACACGAGAGAACCCTCTGACCCACAACTGAGCACCCCATAGCTTACTAACTACACTACCCTAATCATAACGCGTTTAATTCTGAAGGCATGGTTAATCCTGCTTAAATTAGTGCAGGTTGTCATGGTCACCCTGAACAACTTGATTAATTTGCTCAATGTGGCCATTCAGATTGTCAACCATACAACTTTTTGATGCAACACAGCTGCCAAGTGTCTGTCTGAAAAGGCATCCTATTCCCATACGGTACACACATTTTGACCAGAACCCATAATCTCTACAGTCATATAATAATATATATATTTTTTTCTTCATATAGCGCTTTTCATTACAAGTACAATTTTAAAGTTGCTTTCATTTGATGCAAAACGCATCATCATGATGATGTGGCAAGTGATACTGCTTCTTGAAAGTCCAATATCGTGAAAATTTGACAGCCGACATGCAAAACATTTTGCGTCTGTATTAACAGTGGACTATAATGAATAAAATACAGAAAGATAGTTGTATATAGCACTACAGTATATAGGGAATTGGGTGCCGGTTTGGACGCAGACCAGCCTAGATTAGTTTTCATCCAATTACTTGTAGGTTACGAGTTGTACTGGTTTCCCTGAAACCTCTTGATTAAAGTGGTGAATGAGTTGACCCTTTCTCCCAGTGTCAGTTTGCTGAGTTCCATTGGTTTGCTGTAGAGATGGAAGGGTTGGGTTTCTCTCTCCTGGTAACTATAGCAGGATGTGGGTCCCCTGCCAAGTCATTAGCTAGTATGTATGGGTTGCATCCCAATGGCACCCTATTCCCTATAAAGCACACTACTAAGCACACTACTTTTGACCAGAGCCCTATGGACCTTGGTCAAAAGCACTTTATAGGGAATAGGATGCCATTTGGGACATAGTCATTGCCATATGGAGAGAGAGGACTGAGGGCTCTGATGTGAACACAACAGAGTGAGCAGCACATCTCCTCTCTCTCTGAACCCTAAAGCCACAGGTAAGACTGTTTAATAGGAGGGAATTCAAATTAATATAGGCCTAACCAGTATTAAACATAACCAGCTGATAGAGACCTAACCTGTATGGAACATATACATTTAGATTCATTCGGATTATGTTAAAACGGTTGTGAAAAATGAATATTTGTTTTCCAGTCAATAAAGAAAACCTTGTTTTTTCTCTCCATTTTGACCATCTACTTCTTACTGTTGGTTTCAAAATTCCATTGACTGTGTTTAGAATTGTATTGATTCAAGAGTTGTAGCCAAAGTTCTAAAATGCCTAGTAGCTGATTTTAGTGAATACAATCAAGCTCTATAGCTACTGTCCTTATGCTGAAACAACATCTCTTGGATAGCAGGGTTGAGGGTGGTAGACAGGCAACACAATGTAGCATATTTTCTGCAGCTGAAGCCTCCAGGATGGCCGGATCAGGGGCGGCTCTGAGACTGCATGAGTTCAAGGAGTACCAGGAAAGACGGGACTCTGGCTCATTTAAAAGACAACCCGAAGCAACACTGAGGTGAGAGAAAGGGTGAAAGAAAGGTCTTACTGTTTTTCTACAAGACATTGTACAACTGGCAGCAATAAGCTGAATTGCTTTGAGATGTAGAAACAATACAGCCCCAAATTGTATAGAAAAATATTTATATCCGTTTTAATTTACATTCATTATTTGATACAACTTCTAACAAGTAGGGGTTTTTTAAAAGCTGTTCATAAGGGTACCTGCATGGAAGTGTGTGAAGGAAGTAGTAACTAACTCTCACTATGATACTGTAGTTATGAGGAAGTTATGTCCACTTGAAAACACCTACTGTGTGCTGATGCTGCTTGCTACCACACTGTATTTAGTTCAGAGGTTTCTTCCCTGTTGAGTCATGAGCTGAATATCTGGCGTTGTGCACATGTTGACATTGACCTTAACTTGCTACCTTACATGCAATATGTAGGCCTATGCATCCGATTTGCATGTATGAATATGGTCTTTGACCTTAACTCTGCTCTTAGTAATTCTTACTTTTACTCTAACTCTGAAATAAACTCTTGTCATTGTAATTGCAGAGTACCACGTCAGGGGAAGGATGTGCGAGGTCTGTACCCTGGTCAGCTGGGTAGAATCCACGTTGTTCACTCTCAGGATCACAGGTAGAATCATGTAGTCAACTCATGCAGTCAATCAAAATTACACTGCGGTATTTACGTAGTAGCTCTTTCAGTAGCTCTTTTACCCATGGTCACATAGGTTGCGGCCCAAAAGGCACCCTATTCCCTACATAGTGCACTACTTTTGACCAGGGCCCAATAAGAGAAAGGGGTGCCATTTGGGACAGGACTATTAACACAGACTGTTAGTGGGTAGTGGTACTCTATGGACATCTACAGCTAGCCTACTACCAGGTAGACTGTCCTCGCAGATATGCATTTATCCCTTTTCAGAATAACAAGTGTGTGGGCTCGGGGTTAGGTTTTTAAACAAAGACACTGTGTAAAGATTTCCGTTAAATATTTGATTGAAATCCAGACACTATCATTTGAGACTGAAGGGTTCTAATTGTGTTCATTTGTGTGTTCATATGTTTTGATTTGGTCTCGACTGTGTAGCTACATAATAAACTGTACAAGTAATGTATCCTACTACATACAGTATATACTGTGGCAAGCAACTTGAATGTATAGGATCTACAGTGCCTTCAGAAAGTATTCATACCCTTTGACTTATTCCACATTTTGTAGTGTTACAGCCTGAATTCAAAATGGATTACAGATATTTTTCTCATCCATCTACACACAATGACAAAGTGAAAACATGTTTTTTAGCAAAAGTATTGAAAATTAAATACAGAAACATCTCATTTACATAAGTAGAATCACCTTTGATAGCGATTACAGCTGTGAGCCTTTCTGGGTATGTCTCTAAGAGTTTTACACACCTGGATTGTACAATACTTGGACATTATTATTTTTTAAATCCTTCAAGCTCTGTGAAGTTGGTTGTTGATCATTGCTAGACAGTCATTTTCAAGTCTTGCCATAGATTTTAAAGCCGATTTATGTCAAAACTGTAACTAGGCCTCTCAGGAATATTTTATGTTGTCATGGTAAGCAACTCCAGTGTATATTTGGCCTTGTGTTTTAGGTTATTGTCCTGCTGAAAGGTGAATGTGTCTCCCAGTGTCTGTTGGAAAGCAGACTGAACCAGGTTTTCCTCTAGGATTTTGCCTGTGCTTAGCTCTATTCCATTTATTTTTTATCCTAAAATACTTCCAAGTCCTTGCTGATGACAAGCATACACATAACATGATGCAGCCACCACCATGCTTGAAAATATGAAGAGTGGTTCTCAGTGATGTGTTGTGTTAGATTTGCCCCAAACATAACACCTTGTATTCAGGACAAAAAGTGAATTTCTTTGCCAATGTTTTTTCAATTTTATATTGCCTTATTGCAAACAGGATGCATGTTTTGGAATATTTGTATTCTGTACAGGCTTCCTTCTTTTCACTCTGTCATTTAGGTTAGTACTGTGGAGTAACTGCAATGCTGTTGATCCATCCTCAGTTTTCTTCTATCACAGCCATTAAACTCTGTAACTGTTTTAAAGTCACCATTGGCCTCATGGGGAAATCCCTGAGTGGTTTCCTTCCTCTCTGGCAACTGAGATAGGAAGGATGCCTGTATAGTTGTAGTGACTGGGTGTATTGATACACCATCCGAAGCGTAATTAATAACCTCACCATGCTCAAAGGAATATTTAATGTCTGCTTTATTATTATTATTAATTTTTTTACCCATCTACCAATAGGTGCCCTTCTTTGCGAAGCATTGGAAAATCTCCTTGGCCTTTGTTGTTTAATCTGTGTTTGAAATTCATTTGCTTGACTGAGGGGACCCCACAGATAATTGTATGTGTGGGGTACAGAGATGTGGTAGTCATTAAAAAATTATGTTAAACACTAGTATTGCACACAGAGTGAGTCCATGCAGCATATTATGTAACTTCTTAATCACATTTTTACTCCTGAACTTATTTAGGCTTTCCATATCAAATGGGTTTAATACTTATTGACTCAAGACTTTCCAGTTTTTTATTAATTTGTAAAACTTTGGGAAAACAATTTCACTTTGATATTATGGGGTATTGTGTGTAGGCCAGTGACACAAGCGGTGCGTTCGTAAAATTCACTCTGGCTATCTATTCCGATTTCAGAGGACTCTTGTCTAAGTGTGCCAGAGTGCAGAATAACTGATCAATTTACGAACGCTCAACACCCGTTGAATAGGGCCTGTGTTAATACACGTCGGCAAAAAAAAGTGTAATTAAGTTGTTGCCAGCAGCACAGTTACAATCACCAATGCTCAGGATAAAATTAAAACAGCCTAACTAGCTTTACTAGGGTGAGTGAAATGGTCAGAGTGAGGTGTTCTCTCATTTGTGTCTGGAAGTAGCTACAAAGGTAGCCAACGTTAGAAAGTTAGCTTGGGTGCCGTTGTGTGGTCGGAACGCTCGGACCTACTCCTCCGTTAGACCGTCCACTGTGCGCTCCGAGAGTGAAAACCCTCTGAATTTACGAGCGCACTCTAGATTGAATTTACAAACACACCCAAAATATTAATTTAATCCATTTTAAATTCAGGCTCTAACACATTTGTTTGTGTGAATACTTTCTGAAGGCACTGTATATGGTTATGTGTAAAGCAACTAGAGAGATGTCTTATTCAAAACACTGTTGAACTCTGTTACTCTATTCCATTCTGTAACAACTGTTTTGACCTCGCAGAGTGAGGTTCGCATCCTTGGATTACTCTCCGGGGCCTTACCGTGAACACTATGAAGACTACCCGAGGAGTTTTGACCTCCAGACATTCCACGCCCTGGACGTTCTACGCCAGAGCACCAGCGCCTCTCAATGTGCCCCAGAGACGGCTTACCAAGAGGAGTTTGGCCTGCAGTCCCACCTCTACCGTCTGTGCTGATTCACTCCTAGCTCTGGTCCAGAGTGTTACTTGCGGTTTGCTGATGATTGACAAAAGCTCAGAATCAACAAGCCACAAGTAACGCCCTGGACCAGAGCTACTTCACTACCATCTCTCTTTTCATCTATTGATCTGCTCCTTTAATACATCTGAAGAGTGTAACGCAGGGGTAGGCAACCCTGTTCCTGGATTTTGTTCCAACAAGGCACCACACCGGACCAACTGAGCTAATTGATCAGTTCAGTGATTGCCTAAATTCAACACACCTGGACTTCCAGTTCGGTTAAATCAAATATCCCTTGTACCCCTGGTATTGAGTGATTCCTCACGAAACCAGGGCAAAAAAACACGATTTGGGGAGTTTTCACGAAATGTTTGGAGGAAGGAGTGTTGACATATTTGACATTTGTATCTAAAAGCATAACTGAGAAATAATGAACAGCCTGCCAGGCCTCCTTAAGACTCCATAATGTTTCATCTGTGAGTTACAAAACAAATATGTCATGACGCTTTACCGCTTGCTCTGTATTATGAGTAGTATTTGGATTTCAATAAAACATGTTTTACATTCATTTATGACTATTGACAAATGTAAACATGAATATTGAAAACATTTTTACAAAAAATTTAAATTTGTATATATATTGTTGAAGTAATATACTCTACGGCCATAGCAAAGTTCCAGAGTGGGATCTCTGCTACTTTTGGAGTTATGATTCAATTTGTAGCTTTACCAACAGACTGAATGTGAAAATGCTTTTCAAAATGGTCGCCCCCTGCTGGTGATTTGCAGGATGTGCAATGATACAAGTTAAAGTAGGGCGGTGATTGGTTACATTGCCTTCTACTCCAATTTCTCTGTATAAAATGAGCCATTATTTAAAACTAACAGAGATGCCACTCAGGAACTTTGATATGCCCATAGAATATATTATGTTCAAATTTGCAGAGCAAGTGATAAAGCTTCATATGTCACCAATGTTTGCTTTGTAGCACATACAACCATCATGGAGTCTTAAAGGAGGCCTGGGTAAGGCCAAAATGTCATAAAGATGCCAACTTTTATTCATTATATCGCAATTGGGCTTTTAGATACAAATGTCAAATATACACTGAGTGTACAAAATATTATTGTCACTTGTTAAATCCACTTCAATCAGTGTAGATGATTCGCAGGACACAATTTAAATAAGGATTTCTAAGCCTCGAGGCAATTGAGACATGGATTGTGTATGTGTGCCATTCAGAGGGTAAATGGGCAAGACAAATTATTTAAGTGCCTTTGAACGGGGTATGGTAGTTGGTGCCAGGTGCACCGGTTTGGGTCAAGAACTGCAACGCTGCTGGGGTTTTCACGCTCAACTTTTTCCCATGTGTATCAAGAATGGTCCACCACCCAAAGGACATCCAGCCAACTTGATATAAGTGTGGGAAGTTTTGGAGTCAACATGGGCCAGCATCCCTGTAGAACGCTTTCGACACCTTGTAGAGTCCATGCGAGTCCGTGCCCCGACTAATTGACGCTGTTCTGAGGGCAAAAGGGGGGAGGGTGCCACTAAATATTAGGAAGGTGTTCCTAATGTTTGGGATACTCAGTGTATGTCAACAATCCTTCCTATAAAGTACCATTCTATGGATACAATTTTGTGGAAATCCCCCAAATCATGTTTTTTTCTTATCCTGGTTTAGTGAGGAATCACTTTGCTAACGTGTATGTCTAAAAAATGGAGTAAATCTACTAACTTTAAACTCTAATAATTTATAAAGGCCTAACACAGCATAAGAAGTACATGTTGTTACATGTGAAATAATGTGTTTAATATGTGTTATTTCAGCTCCGGATAACACTAAGTTTACCCTGTACTCTCACCCTGGGCCTATGCAGCAGTTGGAGACAGGGAGTGACGAGGAACATTTCACAACACCACGGCAATCAAACTGAACTCCATCCATTAAAAATAACCAATGAAAATGTTGCATTGCATGCATTTTTGTTTGAATGACTGGTTGTAAAATCTTGCATTGCAATCATATATACGACTGTAGAAGCATTTCATCTCAAGTAATGCTAATATATGTGTTTATTATATATACAGTACCAGTCAAAAGTTTGGACACACCTCATTCAAGGGTTTTTCTTTATTTGGACTATTATCTACATTGTTGAATAATGGTGAAGACATCATAACACATATGGAATCATGTAGTAACTAAAAAAGTGCCAAGAGTGTGCAAAGCTGTCATCAAGGCAAAGGGTGGCTACTTTGAAGAATCTAAAATCTAAAATATATTTTGGTTTGTTTAACACTTTTTTGGTTACTACATGATTCCATATGTGTTATTTCAAACTTTTAACTGGTACTGTATATTTCTATGAAAGTCCATTGACACAAAAAGTGTAATTAAATCCAAAAATCTCAGCAAACAATCAAATCAAATCAATCCTTATTTATTTATATAGCACATTTCAGACATGGAAGCAGCTTAATATGCTTCACAGGAAAAAAAACATAAATGAAATAAATATAAATAAAAACAGAAATATTTACTAAACAAACAAACAAATATCAGAGGATTGAAAACTAAAGAATAACAATAAAAAAACGAAAAGACTAAAAAGCACCCTAAGGAAAAGCAGAGCCAAAAAGATGTGTTTTAAGATCCCTTTTAAATATGTCCACAGTTTCATTCCCCTCAGGTTCTCTGGCAGGCTATTCCAGAGGCTGGGGGCATAGTAACTCAAGTCTGCCTCTCCATGCCTCTTGGTCCTAGGCTTGGGATAGTTAAAAGGCCAGTACCAGAGGACCTGAAGGACCTACTGGGTACATAACTGGCATGTCTGGCATGTATTGGGGTGCACAATCGTGGATTGATTTCAAAACCAAAAGAATAATCTTAAAATTAATTATAAAAACTCACAGGCAGCCAGTGCAGAGACTTTTTAAACCAGGTGTAATGTGTGCTCTCTGTCTGGTCTTGGTCTGTACCTGCGCTGCAACATCCTATATGTTTTGCAGTTGACCAATGGCTTTCTTGGGTAGGCCAGACAGGAGAGCATTACAGTAGTCAAGCTTACTTGTGATAAAAGCATGGATGAGTTTCTCTGTATCAGCCTGAGAGAGAAATGGCCGCACCTTGGCAATGTTCATCAGGTGGTAAAAAAGCTATTTTGGTCACATTCCTAATGTTTGATTCGAAATTGAGTTCAGAATCTAAAATGACACCTAGGGTTTTTTCCTGGTGTTTTATCTTTATTGCCCGTGAATTAAAATGTGCAGCTAGAGTCTCTCTCTGTGCTTTAACTCCAACAATAAGCACCCCAGTCTTGTCATGATTTAGCTGGAGGAAGTTCTAGCCATCCAAGTATTTAAATCACAAATACAGTCTAATAATTTATCCGCGGAGCTAACATTCTCTAGTGACATAGAAATGTAAAAATGTTTAGAGTCTGCATAGCAGTGAAAACCAATGCTGTGCTTTCTGATAACGCTGCCAAGGGGTAACATATATAAACTGAACAGTAATGGACCCAAAATCGAACCTTGTGGAATAACATCTACAATAGAAGATATGTCAGTAGAAAGCCCCTTGGTAATGTCCAGGTCCTGAGTATGGCTGCGGTTATGGGTGGGCCCAGTAACATGTTGGATAAAGTCCAAAGAACTCAAAAGATTAATAAAACCAATGGTTTTGGAATCAGTCTCTTTGTCAACATGAAAATGAAAATCGCCCAACACAATGATTTTATCATAGTTCTCAAGGACATTAGACAATAGTTCAGAGAAATCTGTAAAGAAAGGGGGGCAGTGCTTTATTGGCCTACACAGGGTTATAGCCAGCACTGGTGGCTGACATTAAAACCTCTTAGATGTAAAGTCCCTTGCTTAGGGGACCTGTATGGTTCCGGTACCGGTTCCGACCAACATTTTTGCTTATAGATCGATCTTTGGACGCCGTAGATTGAAATGGCAGGCCTCTCCATGCTTCTTCTGAGCCTGTGTGACGTAGGATGGGAAATCAAAACAAACTTTATTTGTCACATGCGCCCGAATACACCAAATGTAGACCTTACCATGAAATGCTTACTTACAAGCCCTTAACGAACAGTGCAGTTCAAGAAAGAGTTAAGAAAATATTTACCAAATAAACTAAAGTAAAACATAATAAAAAGTAACACAATAAAATAACAATAACGAGGCTATATACAGGGGGTACCGGCACCGAGTCAATGTGCGGGAGTACAGGTTAGTCGAGCTAATTTGTACATGTAGGTAGGGGTGAAGTGGGGGGGGGGGGGGGGTGTCAATGTAAATAATCCAGTGGCCATTTGATTAATTGTTCAGCAGTCTCTTGACTTGGGGGTAGCTGTTAAGGAGCCTTTTGGTCCTAGACTTGGCGATCCGGTACCACTTGCTGTGCGGTAGCAGAGAAAACAGTCTATGACTTGGGTAACTGGGGTCTTTGACAATTTTTTGGGCTTTCTTCTGACACTGCCTAGTATATAGGTCCTGGATAGCAGGAAGCTTGGCCCCAGTGATGTACTGGGCCGTAATCACTACCCTCTGTAGCGCCATACGGTCAGATGCCGAGCAGTTGCCATACCAGGCGGTGATGCAATCGGTCAGGATGCTCTCGATGGTGCCGCTGTAGAACTTTTTGAGGATCTGAGGACCCATGCCAAATCTTTTCAGTCTCCTGAGGGGGAAAATATGTTGTTGTGCCCTCTTCAGGACTGTCTTGGTGTGTTTGGACCATGATAGTTCGTTGGTGATGTGAACACCTGTAGTCCACGATCAGCTCCTTTGTCTTGCTCACATTGAGGGAGAGGTTGTTGTCCTGGCACCACACTGCCAGGTCTCTGACCTCCGCCCTATAGGCTGTCTCATCATTGTCGGTGATCAGGTCTACCACTGTTGTGTTGTCAGCAAACTTAATGATGGTGTTGGAGTCGTGTTTGGCCACACGGTCATGGGTGAACAGGGAGTACAGGAGGGGACTAAGCACACACCCCTGAGGGGCCCCAGTGTTGAGGATCAGCGTGGCAGACGTGTTGTTGCCTACCCTTACCACCTGGGGGCGGCCCGTCCGGATGTCCAGGATCCAGTTGCCGAGAGAGGTGTTTAGTCTCAGGGTCCTTAGCTTAGTGATGAGCTTTGTGGGCACTATGGTGTTGAACGCTGAGCTGTAGTCAATGAACAGCATTCTCACATATGTGTTCCTTTTGTCCAGGTGGGAAAGAGCAGTGTTGAGTGGAATTGAGATTGCGTCATCTGTGGATCTGTTGTGGCGGTATGCGAATTAGAGTGGGTCTAGTGTATCCGGGAGGATGCTGTTGATGTGAGCCATGACCAGCCTTTCAAAGCACTTCATGGCTACCGACGTGAGTGCCAAGGTGTGGTAATCATTTGGGCAGGTCACTTTCGCTTCCTTGGGCACAGGGTGGTCTGCTTGAAACATGTAGGTATTACAGACTCAGTCAGAGAGAGGTTGAAAATGTCAATGAAGACACTTGCCAGTTGGTCCGCTCATGCTTTGAGTACACATCCTGGTAATCCATCTGGCCCCGCGGTTTTGTGAATGTTGACCTGTTTAAAGGTCTTGCTCTAATCGGCTACCGAGAGCATTATCACAGAGTCGTTCAGAACAGCTGTTGCTCTCATGCATGCTTCAGTGTTGCTTACCTCGAAGCGAGCATAAAAGGCATTTAGCTCGTCTGGTAGGCTCGCGTCACTGACGGCACTGTGCTACACCCCCCCTCCCCAACCCACCTATATCAGGAGTTGGCTCCGGTTCTGGCCGTTCCAGGCAGTCGGGCCAGTCTGGCAGCTCGGGGCAGTCTGGCCAGTCTGGCAGCTCGGGGCAGTCTGGCCAGTCTGGCAGCTCGGGGCAGTCTGGCCAGTCTGGCAGCTCGGGGCAGTCCGGCAGCTCGGGGCAGTCTGGGCAGTCCGGCGGCTCGGGGCGGTCTGGCCACTCCGGCGGTTCGGGGCGGTCTGGCCACTCCGGCGGTTCGGGGCGGTCTGGCCACTCCGGCGGTTCGGGGCGGTCTGGCCACTCCGGCGGTTCGGGGCGGTCTGGCCACTCCGGCGGCTCGGGGCGGTCTGGCCACTCCGGCGGCTCGGGGCGGTCTGGCCACTCCGGCGGTTCGGGGCGGTCGGGCCACTACGGCGGTTCGGGGCGGTCGGGCCACTCCGGCGGTTCGGGGCGGTCGGGCCACTCCGGCGGTTCGGGGCGGTCGGGCCACTCCGGCGGTTCGGGGCGGTCGGGCCACTCCGGCGGTTCGGGGCGGTCGGGCCACTCCGGCGGTTCGGGGCGGTCGGGCCACTCCGGCGGTTCGGGGCGGTCTGGCCACTCCGGCGGTTCAGGGCGGTCTGGCCACTCCGGCAGTTCAGGGCGGTCTGGCCACTCTGGCGCCTGTTGACTGGCGGGCAGCTCTGACGACTGTTGACTGGCGAGGCTGGGTTTACGCACTTGAAGCCTGGTGCGTGGTGCTGGTACTGGGCATACCAGATTGGGAACACGCACCTCCAGGCTAGTGCGGGGAGCGGGAACAGGTTGAGTTGGACTGGGTTGACGCACTTCCGGGTCCGCACGAGAGACAGGAGCTGGAAACCCAGGGCTATGGAGGCGCACAGGCGGTCTTGATCTTACCTCCTGCACAAACCGTCTTGGCTGGATGGAACTAGTAGCCCTGTACGAGCGGGGTGCTTGTACAGGGCAGACTGGGCTGTGCAGGGGCCTGATGGTAGCCGTGCGTAGAGCGGGAGTTGGGTAGCCTGGTCCTCGGAGGCGTACCGGCGACCAGATGCGCGGCGCAGACATCCTCCTACCAGGCTGGATGCCCGCTCTAGCACGGCACCTGCGAGGGGCTGGAATAACGCGCACCGGACTGTGCGTGCGTATGGGTGAGATAGTGCACTCTTCAGCGAAACATGGCGTTCTCCACCTCATACGCTCCTCCATATAACCACGGGTAGCTGGCTTCCGGCTCTTCCTAGGCCTAGCCAAACTACCCGTGTGCCCCCCAAAAAATTTTTTATTGGGGGTGTCTCTCGTGCTTCTCCCTCAGCGCGTCCAAGGCCTCGTACCTCCGCCTCTCTGCCTTGGCTGCCTCAATTTCCCACTGCGGGCGGCGATAATCCCCAGCCTGGTGCCAAGGTCCAGCCCCGTCCAGAACTTCCTCCCAGGTCCATCTCTCCCGCCAGTCCAACTCGAAGTCCCCTTTCTTCTGCTGCTTGGTCCTTAGTTGGTGGGAGATTCTGTCACTCTCGTCGTTAGAAATGGTGGACCAAAACGCAGCAGGTATGTGTATACTCATCTTCTTTATTTACGGGAAAAGAAGGAAAAAAAAACAAACAAACACGTATACAAAAATAAACAAACGATGAACGACAAAATGACAGTCTTGAAGGCAACACAGCAATCCAAGAACAATCTCCCACAAAATACAAGACAAACATACCCAACTAATATAGGACTTCCAATCAAAGGCAACACCAAACAGCTGCCTTCAATTGGAAGTCCACCCCAATTAACTCAACATAGAAACACACTCACTAGACTACACATATAAATACATAAACATAGACCATAACTCAAAACCCGGAAATAATAAATCAAACGCCCTCCTAACTAACACACCACCCCGAACCATATAAAACAAATACCCTCTGCCACGTCCTGACCAAACTACAATAACAATTAACCCTTATACTGACCAGGACGTGACAACGGGAGTTGATATGGTTTCCAAGTCCTCTGTTGCTTATTCTGCCTCTTTGCTTGGATCACTACCAGACCTTGTCTGTCAGTCTCTAAAACCGTTTACAATGTTGCCGGAAATACTCCTGGAACCCCTGCGGTTAGGGTGAATCCCATCTCTTTAAAAAGTGCAAATCAAAGTTGTCACAAAAGGAAACATTCCTGTCGTTGCAAAGTTTCTTCAGGTACTCGTTTAGGGCAACAATCATTATTAGGAGGGATGATTCTGGTGTGAAACAAGAGATCTAAACTATAAGGAAGTAGAATGTCATGGCCCTTGGGCCACTGAATGTTTGGCACTTAATAAAAAATAAAAAAAGGAGTAACAACAAAGACTTAAACTTACTAAAATGACACAGAACCTGTTCAACAAGCAAACATGACATACAGTTGAAGTCGGAAGTTTACATACACTTAGGTTAGAGTCGTTAAAACTCGTTTTTCAACCACTCCACAAATGTCTTGTTAACAAACTATAGTTTTGGCTAGTTGGTCAGGACATCTAATTTGTGCATGACGCAAGTAATTTTTCCAACAATTGTTTACAGACAGATTATTTCACTTATATTTTATTTAATTCACTGTATCCCAATTCCAGTGGGTCAGAAGTTTACATACACTAAGTTGACTGTGCCTTTAAACAGCTTGGAAAATTCCAGAAAATGATGTCATGGCTTTAGAAGCTTCTGATAGGCTAATTGACATCATTTGAGTCAATTGGAGGTGTACCTGTGGATGTATTTCAAGGCCTAACTTCAAACTCAGTGCCTTTTTGCTTGACATCATTGGAAAATCAAAAGAAATCATCCAAGACCTCAGAAAAGAAATTGTAGACCTCCACAAGTCTGGTTCAATTTCCAAATGCCTGTATGACGTTCATCTGTACAAACAATTGTACGCAAGTATAAACACCATGGGACCACACAGCCGTCATACCGCTCAGGAAGGAGACGCGTTCTGTCTCCTAGAGATGAACGTACTTTGGTGCAAAAAGTGCAAATCAATCCCAGAACAACAGCAAAGGACCTTGTGAAGATGCTGGAGGAAACGTATCTAAGTATCTATATCCACAGTAAAACGAGTCCTATATCAACATAACCTGAAAGGCCACTCAGAAAGGAAGAAGCCACTGCTCCAAAACCGCCATAAAAAATCCAGACTACGGTTTGCAACTGCATATGGGGACAAAGACCGTACTTTTTGGAAAATGTCCTCTGGTCTGATGAAACAAAAATAGAACTGTTTGGCCATAATGACCATCGTTATGTTTGGAGGAAAAAGGGGGATGCTTGAACACCATCCCAACCGTGAAGCACGGGGGTGGCAGCATAATGTTGTGGGGGTTCTTTGCTGCAAGAGGGACTGGTGCACTTCACAAAATAGATGTTATCATGAGGATGGAAAATGATGTGGATATATTGAAGCAACATCTCAAGACATCAGTCAAGAAGTTCAAGCTTGGTCGCAAATGGGTCTTCCAGATGGACAATGACCCCAAGCATACTTCCAAAGTTGTTGCACAATGGCCTAAGGACAACAAAGTCAAGGTATTGGAGCGGCCATCACAAAGCCCTGACCTCAATCCCATAGAAAATTTGTGGTGAGAACTGAAAAAGTGTGTACGAGCAAGGAGGTCTACAAACCTGATTCAGTTACACCAGCTCTGTCAGGAGGAATGGGCCAAAATTCACCCAATTTACTGTGGGAAGCTTGTGGAAGGCTACCCGAAACGCTTGACCCAAGTTAAACAATTTAAAGGCAATGCTACCAAATACTAATTGAGTGTATGTAAACTTCTGACCCACTGGGAATGTCATGAAAGAAATAAAAGCTGAAATAAATCATTTTCTCCACTATTATTCTGACATTTCACGTACTTAAAATAAAGTGGTGATCCTAACTGACCTAAGACGGAATTGTTACTAGGATTAAATGTCAGGAATTGTGAAAGACTGAGTGTAAATGTAGTTGGCTAAGGTGTATGTAAACTTCCGAATACAACTGTATGTGCTTTTACCAAGCGACAGTACCCACATTTTCTAAACAGCTCAGGACATTACACAAACCCAGTGAACCTGATAGGAAGACATGGGCCTGGATTGTCTGAAAAATAGGCAGTGTACACATAGATTGTACAACACATTTGAGACAGTACAACACATTTGTGATACAACGGAGAGTTTGTCTGCACAAAAATGTTTACACAACCGTTGTCTCAAGTGAGTTATACATCATTTGTACAACCTGAGTGTGTAGGGGGACATAGTGTTTGGTTATTGAATACAGAACCACATTTCTGAACACTTTGTTCAGAAAACGCAAAGAAAGACAAAGAAAACATGATGGCATCTTAAGCTCTTGCTTGATTGGTTATGGTTTCCATTCAAGGTATTGTGAGTTAATTGGTAGGCAGGATGGGGCTCATATTACACATTGTTATAGCTTCAGTCTTGAGTTCTCATCTCGACACCCACAGTAATTGACATAATCAGGTGATCACAGTGACTAAAAAAGAAATGCCAGCTAACCGGTCAACCGAATCAAATCAAATCAAATCAAATGTATTTATAAAGCCCTTCTTACATCAGCTGATATCTCAAAGTGCTGTACAGAAACCCAGCCTAAAACCCCAAACAGCAAGCAATGCAAGTGTAGAAGCACGGTGGCTAGGAAAAACTCCCTAGAAAGGCCAAAACCTAGGAAGAAACCTAGAGAGGAACCAGGCTATGAGGGGTGGCCAGTCCTCTTCTGGCTGTGCCGGGTGGAGATTATAACAGCACATGGCCAAGATGTTCAAATGTTCATAAATGACCAGCATGGTCAAATAATAATAATCATAGTAGTACCATGTATGCATAGTATGGTACACCTTGCAAACATGTGTTTTCATTGTGTTCATTGTGTTCAGTTGGGTAATACACAGTAATATCGTGGGATCATGTGTTTGTGGAATGTTTGATTTTGGGATAAAGTGAAGTCCATTTGAACAGGTCACAGTTGGTCTTGGATGGACCAAAGTGTTAGTAACCTAAACAACAAACACAGATGATAGTGATGATAAAACGAGGAGTCAATTATGACTGCCACTGAGGTCCTTTAGATAAGAATCCTGTCAGGTGTAGCCCATTACGGCTTGGCTGTAACAAAAACCTGCACCGACACCAGCCCTGGCAGGTGACCAGATTGCCCAATCCTGCTTTAAAGTGATGGTTAGAGTTTGTGTCATCTTCATATCATTGTTCTCATGCTATATTATGCTAACGCAGACTTGCCCTTTAACACCTAAGCTTCACTCCCACCTTTGCAATTAAGATCTACAGTGTCTGTGTACATACTGTACTTTCCATTATTTTGCTGACGTGATGGGTTACCACCCAATGGCCTGAGAACAAAATGTGAAGAATTGGCACACCTGGCTACCCGTCCGGCTACCCATCCTTCCCGTATAAAAACCCTGATGTGGTGTCTGTCAGACACAGAGGAGTAGGCACAGCTCGATCAGCTGTGCTATTTTACACTGAACACTGTTCATCGCTTACCTGATCTGAACGACTGGTAAGGACATTTCTATTTAACGGACTGATTGTTTTGACCTGTGTTGAATTATTGTATATTGAATGTTCATTGAAAAGTAAATGTTATGGTGGTATAGGTACTTCTGAGAAATGTGATGTACTTTGAGAAAATGTTTTGATAATTGAGGTCTCACAACATTACCAATTAGCTAGCTCAGAAATATACAAATGTAAATACATAAATAAATATACATTTTAGAATTGTATATATTTTTTATTTTTAAATACAAGAATAAATAAAAAAGTTGATGTTTATTCGTCCCTCGCGGTGATAGCTTTGAAATATATTGGTTATGGGGAATACGCTATACGTACACTTGACAATACATTTTAAAACATACATGAGAGTGTTGGTTGAAAAATCTTTAAATTACCTGCTCAGGTGTCATCTTTTTTTGCCTACAACAATAATGTAAAGCCTCGCATGAACTTGAATTGAAGAGTTTCATTCCAAAATGATATTCTTTAGGTACCTTCATGTGTGTAAAATATTACTGTTTTCAGATTTTTTATTAATATATTTTAGATGTGTATTAAAATGGGTTTTGATGCAAAATGCTATATATAGTTTAGCTGGAATGGAATGTCCGTATCCTGTATATTTGACTGTGATATGTGGTTGTCTCACCTAGGTATTTTAAGATGAACGCACTAACTGTAAGTCGATCTGGATAAGGACATCTGGTAAATGACTAAAATGTCAAATGTAAATATTTTACATACAGATCTCATATTACTGTATTGATTAATTTGGTTTATATATTGACGTCACAAATGTATAATTTGTACAGTACTTTATTAAACATGTAGTTATTTATCGCATTTGACTGTGTAAAACCCAGCAGTGCTACTTATTCCTCTGAGAGTGAGAAGGATATATAGCGTTTTGCAACAAACATGATTATTTGTCTCTCTGAAATTAAACCATCAAGTGATAGATTTCAAACAAATACACGTCTGTAATTTTTTTATTTCACCTTTATTTAACCAGGTAGGCTAGTTGAGAACAAGTTCTCATTTACAACTGCGACCTGGCCAAGATAAAGCAAAGCAGTTCGACACATACAACAACACAGAGTTACACATGGAATAAACAAACATACAGTCAATAATACAGTAGAAAAAGTCTATATACAGTGTGTGCAAATGAGGTAAGTTAAGGGAGGTAAGGCAATAAATAGGCCATGGTGTTGAAGTAATTACAATATACCAATTAAACACTGGAGTGATAAATGTGCAGAAGATGAATGTGCAAGTAGAGACACTGGGGTACAAAGGAGCAAGATAAACAAATAAATACAGTATGGGGATGAGGTAGTTGGATGGGCTATGTACAGATGGGCTATGTACAGGTGCAGTGATCTGTGAGCTGCTCTGACAGCTGGTGCTTAAAGCTAGTGAGGGAGATATGAGGCTTCAGTGATTTTTGCAGTTCGTTCCAGTCATTGGCAGCAGAGAACTGGAAGGAAAGACGGCCAAAGGAGAAATTGGCTTTGGGGGTGACCAGTGAGATATACCTGCTAGAGCGCATGCTACGGGTGGGTGCAGCTATGGGTGGGTGCTGCTATGGTGATCAGTGAGCAGAGATAAGGCGGGGCTTTACCTAGCAAAGATTTGTAGATGACCTGGAGCCAGTGGGTTTGGCGACGAGTATGAAGCGGGGGCCAGCCAATGAGAGCGTACAGGTCGCAGTGGTGTGTAGTATATGGGGCTTTGGTGACAAAACGGATGGCCCTGTGATAGACTGCATCCAATTTGTTGAGTAGAGTGTTGGAGGCTATTTTGTAAATGACATCGCCGAAGTCGAGGATCGGTAGGATAGTCAGTTTTACGAGGGTATGTTTGACAGCATGAGTGAAGGATGCTTTGTTGCGAAATAGGAAGTCGATTCTAGATTTAATTTTGGATTGGAGATGCTTAATGTGAGTCTGGAAGGAGAGTTTACACTCTAACCAGACACCAAGGTATTTGTAGTTGTCCACATATTCTAAGTCAGAACCGTCCAGAGTAGTGATGCTGGACAGGCGGGCAGGTGTGGGCAGCGATCGGTTGAAGAGCATGCATTTAGTTTTACTTGCATTTAAGAGAAGTTGGAGGCAACGGAAGGAGAGTTGTATGGCATTGAAGCTCGTCTGAAGGTTACTTAACACAGTGTCCAAAGAAGGACCAGAAGTATACAGAATGGTGTCGTCTGCGTAGAGGTGGATCAGAGAATCACCAGCAGCAAGAGCAACATCATTGATGTATACAGAGAAGAGAGTTGGCCCGAGAATTGAACCCTGTGGCACCCCCATAGAGACTGCCAGAGGTCCAGACAACAGGCCCTCCGATTTGACACGCTAAACTCTATCAGAGAAGTAGTTGGTGAACCAGGCGAGGCAGTCATTTGGGAAACCAAGGCTGTTGAGTCTGCCGATAAGAATGTGGTGATTGACAGAGTCGAAAGCCTTGGCCAGTGTAACAGTATAGCTTCCGTCCCTCTCCTCACCCCTACCTGGGCTCGAACCAGGGACCATCTGCACACTTTGACAACAAACACCCTCAAAGCATCGTTACCCATCGCTCCACAAGAGCCGCGGGCGGCCCTTGCAAAGCAAGAGGAACAACTAGGTCTCAGAGTGAGTGACGTCACCGATTGAAACGCTATTAGCGCGCACCCCGCTAACTAGCTAGCCATTTCACATCGGTTACACTTGGTCGATGAATATGGCTGCACAGTAATGTCTCTTACTGATGGCGGTTATGATATCGTTTAGGACCTTGAGCATGGCTGAGGTGCACCCATGACCAGCTCTGAAACCAGATTGCATTGCAGAGAAGGTACGGTGGGATTCGAAATGGTCGGTGATCTGTTTGTTAATTTGGCTTTCTAAGACCTTAGAAAGGCAGGGTAGGATAGATATAGGTCTGTAGCAGTTTGGGTCTAGAGTGTTTCCCCCCTTTGAAGAGGGGGATGATTGTGGCAGCTTTCCTATCTTTGGAAATCTCAGACGATACGAAAGTGAGGTTAAACAGGCTAGTAATAGGGGTTGCAACAATTTCGGCAGATAATTTTAGAAGCACCATGCCATGATTAGATGGTGAAAAAACCCATCCATCTCTTTCATAAGTTCTTTAACCAATAAAAGCTAATTTACCAACATTTCAGAAAATGGATATACTGTAAGCAATAATTTCTCATGAAAAAACACAAATGTGAAGAATTGCTGTATACAGTGCATTCGGAAAGTATTCAGACCCCTTGACTTTGTCCACATTTTGTTACATTACAGCCTTACTTTAATGACAAAGCAAAAACAGGTTTATAAAAATTGTTGCAAATTTATATATTTTTAAACTGAAATATCACATTTACATAAGTATTCAGACCATTTTACTCAGTACTTTGTTGAAGCACCTTTGGCAGCAATTACAGACTTGAGTCTTCTTGGGTATGATGCTACAAGCTTGGCACACCTGTATTTGGGGAGTTTTTCCCATTCTTCTCTGCAGATCCTCCCAAGCTCTATCAGACTGGATGGGGAGCGTCACTGCACAGCTATTTATAGGTCTCTCCAGAGATATTCGATCGGGTTCAAGTCCGGGCTCTGGCTCGGCCACTCAAGGACATTCAGAGACTTGTCCTGGAGCCACCTTGTTTTGGCTGTGTGCTTAGGGTCCTTGTCCTGTTGGAAGGTGAACCTTCACCCCAGTCTGAGGTCCTAAGCGCTCTGGAGCAGGTTTTCATCAAGGATCTCTCTGTACTTTGCTCTGTTCATCTTTCCCTCGATCCTGACTGGTCCACCAGTCCCTGCCGCTGAAAAACATCCCCACAGCATGATGCTTCCACCACGAGCTTCACCGTAGGGATGGTATTGGCCAGGTGATGAGCAGTGCCTGGTCTCTTCCAGATGTGACGCTTGGCATTCAGGCCAAAAAGTTCAATCTTGGTTTCATCACACCAGATAATCTTGCTTCTCATGGTCTGAGAGTCCTTTAGGTGCCTTTTGGCAAACTTCAAGCGAGCTGTCGTGTGCGTTTTACTGAGGAGTGGCTTCCATCTGGCCACTCTCCATGAAAGCCTGATTGATGGTGTGCTGCAGAGATGGTTGTCCTTCTCTAAGGTTCTCCCATCTCCACAAAGGAACTCTGGGGCTCTGTATGAGTGACCAACAGGTTATTGGTCACATCCCTGACCAAGGCCCTTTTCCTCCGATTGCTCAGTTTGGCCTGGCGGCCAGCTCTAGGAAGAGTGTTGGTGGTTCCAAACTTTTTTGATTTAAGAATGATGGAGGCCACTGTGTTCTTGGGGACCTTTAATGCTGCAGACATTTTTTGGTACCCTTCCCCAGATCTGTGCCTCTACACAATCCTGTTTCGGAGCTCTACGGACAATTGGTTGGGTTTTTGCTCTGACATGACTGTCAACTGTGAGACCTTATATAGATAGGTGTGTGCCTTTCCAAATCATGTCCAATCAATTGAATTTACCACAGGTGGACTCCAATCAAGTGATCTCAATTTATCTGTTGCCAGTTCGTCTTGTTTGCCAAGCCAACCAGTGTTTTTGTGTCAGCTCCTGCTTTCCCCCAGTCTCTCTTTTGACCCTTGCATGTTCTGACCTTGTACCCACCCGCCTGACCACTCTGCCTGCCCCTGACCCTGAGACTGCCTGCCGTCCTGTACCTTTGCCCCACCTCTGGATTACCGACCTCTGCCTGACCTGACCCTGACTGCCGTCCTGTTCCTTTGCCCCTGTTTCTGTAATAAACATTGTTACTTCTGCATCTGGGTCTTACCTTGATTCCTGATAGTATAGCGTTTTGGAATTAAACTCTTCAATTGTGCCCTTTGTGTAGAATAGCCTTACAGCTTCTCTTTGTAGGATAATCATGTATTTTGTTATCCTATATCTTTCCATACATTCTAAACAGATCACCCAGAGACAACATGAAGCTGGAGCTGCTGGTGGTGTTGGCTGTAGCAACCCTGGTTCCCAGCCTGTCTGAGGGGCTGCTGCTCTCCAAATGTGAGCTGAAGAACAAACTGGCAGAGGCTGCTGACCAATTCAATATGAATGAGAAAAATGCAGCAAAGGGTGTCGAACTGGACAACGTCTTGGCCAAAAGTGGGTTGTGAATTCTATGTAGGCCTATTGTATTTCTGTGAGTTTCGAGAGATTACTTGAAGGTGGTGTGAGATAGCAAAAAACACCAATGTCACTGAACAACGTCTCAAATTTAGCTAAAGGGGAAGTTCAATATTTTACAACTTAATGTTAAAGGGGTCGTCAACCTAGTAGTCTATGGACCTGGAGATTTTTTCTTTAAAGAGCCACAACAAACTTCAGTGAATTTCAGCTAAAATCAATTGGAATGATAGGGGCAATTTACAAATTTCAATAACCAAATCAAGTGAAATAAACTCAATATTTGATTAAAGTTCATTAAAGGTGATTTGGCCATTAAAAAAAACATTGCACGGTTGCCCCTAGCTAGTGGTGCCTAAGGTTAGCTGAAGTTTGTAGTGGCTGTTTAAAGAGAAAAAACAACATGGATTTCAATTTATTTTATAGACTACTTTCAGGGTGAGGAACCGTCTAACATCAAGTTGTAAAATACTGAACTTCCCCTTTAATGATGGCACCCTGAGGATCATGTCAGGCTTTTGATCATGTCAAACCCTTACTTTGGTGTTCAACAACACACCTCCAGGTACTGTTGTTTTAAAACCTTCAAATATATAATCTCTCTCAATTCCCTTCCTGCTCTCACTGTGACTTGGTGGGTCCAGTTATCTGCAGTTTGGACCTAAAGTCTGGCTTAAACACCAGCCTTGTGACCAACCTTGTCTTGCGCAAACCTATCCTGCATAAACCCAAAAGGCGCCCCATCAGCAGGAGACCTGTGAGACTGTTCGGGCGCAAACATCCAGGTAGAGATGTCGAGTCAAAGGAAGATGGAGTCAGTTCTGAGGGAGAAGAGGACAAGCCTAGACCTAATGGGAAGCCTGGGGGAATGAGCCCAAGATGTACAGGAAAGCCTGGTGGAATGCAACCAAAACCTACTGGGGAAACAGAGGGAGGGAGCCCAAGATCAGGGAGGCCTGAGGGGAAGAGCCCGAGACCGAGACCAAGACCAGGGAGTCCCGCGAGAGGAAGGAACAAGCGTGAGGCCGAGGAGTCCACTGGTGATGAGGAAGAACATGACAAAGTTGAGGCGCAAGAAAGCAAAGCGGCTGAGGAGGAAGAGTTTGGCGGCTATGAGGACGAGGGTGATGAAGACAAGGTTGACGAGGATGAGCTGGACGAGGAGGACCTGGAAGAGTTAGAGGCGGAGCTGGACGAGCAAGAAGGAGAGGAACTGAATGAGAGAAAGGGGAACAGGAGGAAGAGACACATCCCAAAGCAGTTCAGAGGTCGCGGACACAGCCGCAAGCCACCGCCACGTAAGCCGATACGCAAGCCGTTCAGGCCATTCAAGCCGATCAAGACCCTGTCCTTCAGCTTTTTTGGTCTCTTCCAGCTGAGCAATCGCCTCGCCTGCGTCTCCTCCAACACCACTCGCTCTCTCAATCTCTGTAAGACAGATTGCAGCTGTGAGTACAAACATCTTTCCGTCCTCAACCTGTTTAGCAGAATGTCAACAAATGACTGCATGTATGTATGTACATGTATGTATGAAAAAATGAATGAAATAATAAACGTCAGGCTTTTGATCATGTCAAACCCGTACTTTGGTGTTCAACAACACACCTCCAGGTACTGTTGTTTTAAAACGTCCAAATATATAATCTCTCTCTATTCCCTTCCTGCTCTCACTGTGACTTGGTTGATCCAGTTATCTGCAGTTTGGACCTAAAGTCTGGCTTAAACACCAGCCTTGGGACCAACCTTGTCCTGCGCGAATGAATGAATGAATGAACTAACAAACGGATGGATTGTTCTTGTGTCATGAACAAAGACAAGAGAATAGAACTAGTGGGTTTCGTAAATCAACCTCACTTCTCTGTAATCACACTCACTCTGTTTAGTCCTACATTAGCGAACCATTTTAAGGTGCAGGGCTAAAATACCTGCAACGTGACCACAAAGGCCTTAGGTAATTGACGGGAACTGTACTGACTGTATGACTGTTTCTGCCCTTCCAGCCTTCGTTGATGATGACATCCGTGATGACATTGCCTGCTTTGTGAAGTCTCATGCCTGGATGTAAGTTAACTGCCAATACTAGTGAATAGTCAGGACAATGACATTGATGCCACACTGATCTTGATCCATAAAACATGAATTGGAGTGAAAGCAGCCCCTTGACAGCACAAAAGAGGTGTGGTTTGGGCCTTAATTACTGCAATCTTATTCAATAGAAATTTGACATTCAAAATGCAATCACATAAATGGTTACTTTTAAGCCGTTGTACAACTTTGAAGCAAGAATATACAATAAGAAAATAATAATCACCATTTTCATTTGTGTTTTCCAGGAAGGCTCTGAGGTTCCCATGGAAATGTGCCAAGCTGCAAGCCTCTGAGTACTTTGAGTGTGACCAACCACTTAACAGTACTATGAGTACTTTGCAAACAACAACAGGGCATTTTCCTTCTTTCTCTGAACTCTTATCTTCTGCTATAAGCGCCACTTAGCAAATATGCTACTTTCCATCACCTCTAGATGACATGCTAGGAAGGATTTGAGCCCCGTTATACCTTGGGCCAACAAGTGCCTCCAAGAGACATTAGGCAACAGTATCCCATTCTCCTTCTCTCCTCCAACTGTCCAACTACCACCAGTAAGGAAGTTAAATTTAACAGATGCCATTTTGTTGAAAATGTCTCCTTTGTTGCTTGGTAACATTTCCTTCTCTGAAAAACAAAAATACATAAAATGATCATAAAGACTTTTTGGTTTCCAGTGTATTATTTCCTATATGCCAATATCTGAATGTCTGTACATTGCTTGTGTGTATTAAATAAATACAATTGTATTAAATTAAGCATTCCATTTTAATCTCAAAGAAATGAAACCCAACATGTATTATTATGTTGTCATTATTTGGAGGGATGATCATGGTATGAAATGTGATATGTAGAATAGAAGCTACCAACTGGGTACAGACATCAATTCAACGACGTGGTGGAATAAGTACCCAATTGTTATACTAGATTAAAAGTAAAGATACCTTAATAGAAAATGACTCAAGTCAATGTGAAAGTCACCCAATAAAATACTACTTGTGTAAAAGTCTAAAAGTATTTGGTTTTAAATATACTTAAGTATCCAAAGTAAATGTAATTGCTAAAATATACTTAACTATCAAAAGTAAAAGTAAAAGTATAAATCATTCCAAATTCCTTATAATAAGCACACCAAAAGGCACCATTTTCATTTTTTTAAATATCTTTTTAACAGATAGCCAGCGGCACACTCCAACATTTACACATCATTTACAAATGAAGCATGTGTGTTTAGTGAGTCTGGCAGATCAGAGGCAGTAGAGATGACCAGGGATGTTCTCTTGATAAGTGTGTGAACTTGACAATTTTCCTGTCCTGCTAAGCATTCAAAATGTACTTTTGGGTTTAAGGGAAAATGTATGGACTAAAGAGCGCATTAGTTTCTTTAGTGAAGTAAAAGTAGTCAAAAATATAATAGTAAAGTAAAGTACAGATACCCTAAAAAATGACTTAAGATGTACTTTAAATCACTGATTCAACATCTATCCCACGTTGGTTCAATGTAATGTCGTTGAAATGATGTGGAAACAACGTTGATTCAGCTAGTGTGTGCCCAGTGGGTATTAACAGAACATGTCATGGGCCTTGGGTCAGTGGATGTTTGGAGCTTTGAAATAAATAAAAAATGGGGGTAACAACAATAACAAAAATGACAAACATACCTAAGCAAACTTGGTATATCCAAAAAATATAGCCTGTGCACTGATTCAAATAATATCTTGTGGTTCCTCTAATCACAATTTTGTCATTTTGAAAACATGATTAACAAAGTAATCTGTACACATTGCATAACTTGATTTTTCATCAAACTGACTGGGAGCAGAAATCAGCCCAATATTAGCCAAATAATGTTAATTCTGCACAAAACCCCAAATTTAGACAGGCCCACTGGGCTAAAGATGGACCAGCCCATCTCTCATTTGCCAGAATTTCGCTGTGGCCATTCTACCTCTGATTACTTATAAATCCCACTGACTACAGTACAGCCTCTTAAGAAGCATACTGAAGAAAGCCACTGAGTGCTGGGGCTGGGGTGCTGGAGAATGGGAGCAACTGCAATGACATGACAAAAATGACAGTTAACCATCAAACCAAAATTTGTTCTGTGAACGTTCCCAGAACATTCACTAGGTTGCCCTAAAAGTTATAATAACACAACACGGTCCAGTTGTGCTGATGATAATACAATGTTTGTATAAAACATTTGCCTGGTGGTGAAAGAACGTTCCCAGAACACAGTTTCTTATTACATTACCTGGAAACCCAATAAGAGCATTAGGGGAATGTTCTGTGGTGTTTTTTTACAGATGTTGTGTACAACATTTGAGTGAATGTTAGAACATTCTAAGGATATTTCATTTAAAACATTTTCTGAAAATAATAAACTAATTGTTCATCAAAAACATTATTTAAATGTTTTTGGGATGTTATCATCCTAATGTTAGATAAAACCCTAACTAAAACTTAATGGGAATGTTATTTAATGTCCTGGGAATGTTTCCGGTTTGCTGTGAACCAGGTAAATGTGTTGCAAGTCCACAATTTACATTTCTGTTTGTTCTGAACACTCTATAGCCTTAATTAAGGATTGGATTATTATCAATTTTCGCCTAAAATGACACACCCATATCTAACTGCCTGTAGCTCAGGACCTGAAGCAAGGATATACATATTCTTGATACCATTTGAAAGGAAACACTTTGAAGTTTGTGAAAATGTGAAAGTAATGTAGGAGAATATAACACATTAGATCTGGCAAAAGATAATGCAAAGAAAAAAACATGCGTTTTTTTCTCCCATCATCTTGAAATGCAAGAGGAAGGCCAAAATGTAATATTCCAGGTTAGACACAATTTTGATTTTGGCCACTAGACGGCAGCAGTATAGGTGCAAAGTTTTAGACGGATTCAATGAACTGTTGCATTTCTGTTCAAAATGATGTATCAAGACTGCCCAAATGTGCCTAATTGGTTTCTTAATACATTTTCAAGTTCATAACTATGCACTCTCCTCAAGGAAAGCGAGAGAAGTGGAGTGGGCGGTGGGACCATTGAGCATTAGGAGCATGGACGAGGGAGCTGAACAGGGCGGGACTAAAGTTGGAGAAAGCTGAACTTTATCAAAATCCTCTACGATATTTTTTTTATTTCACCTTTATTTAACCAGGTAGGCCAGTTGAGAACAAGTTCTGATTTACAACTGCGACCTGGCCAAGAAAAAGCAAAGCATTGTGACAAAAACAACAACACAGAGTTACACACAATCAAACGTAAAGTCAATAACACATAAGAAATATCTATGTACAGTGTGTGCAAATGTAGAAGAGTAGGGAGGTAAGACAATAAATAGGCCATAGAGGTGGCATAATTACAATTTAGCATTAACACTGAAGTGATAGATGTGCAGATGATGATGTGCAAGTAGAGATACTGGGGTGCAAAAGAGCAAGAGGATAAATAACAATATGGGGATGAGGTAGTTGGGTGTGCTAGTTACAGATTGGCTGTATACAGGTACAGTGATCGGTAAGCTGCTCTGACAGCTGGTGCTTAAAGTTAGAGAGGGAGAAATAAGAATCGAGCTTCAGTGATTTTTGCAATTTGTTCCAGTCATTGGCAGCAGAGAACTGGAAGGAAAGGCGGCCAAAGGAAGTGTTGGCTTTGGGGATGACCAGTGAAATATACCTGCTGGAGCGCGTGCTACAGGTGGGTGTTGCTATGGTGACCAGTGTGCTGAGATAAGGGGGGACTTTACCTAGCAAAGACTAGTAGATGACCTGGAGCCAGTGGGTTTGACGACAAATATGTAGCGCGGGCCAGCCAACGAGAGCATACAGGTCGCAGTGGTGGGTAGTATATGGGGCTTTGGTGACAAAACGGGATGGCACTGTGATAAACTACATCCAATTTGCTGAGTAGAGTGTTGGAAGATATTTTGTAAATGATTTCGCCGAAGTCAAGGATCGGTAGGATAGTCAGTTTTACGAGGGTATGTTTGGCAGCATGAGTGAAGGAGGTTTTGTTGCTAAATAGGAAGCCGATTCTAGATTTAATTTTGGATAGGAGATGCTTAATGTGAGTCTGGAATGAGAGTTTACACTCTAACTAGACACCTAGGTATTTGTAGTTGTCCATATATTCTAAGTCAGAACCGTCCAGAGTAGTGATGCTAGGCGGGCGGGCAGGTGTGGGCAGCGATCGGTTGAAGAGCATGCACTTAGTTTTACTAGCATTTAAAAGCAGTTGGAGGCCACAGAAGAAGTGTTGTATAGCATTGAAGCTCGTTTGGAGGTTTGTTAGCACAGTGTCCAAAGAAGGGCCAGATGTATACAGAATGGTGTCGTCTGTGTAGAGGTGGATCAGAGAATCACCAGCAGCAAGAGCGACATCATTGATATATACAGGGAAAAGAGTCGGCCTGAGATTTGAGCCCTGTGGCACCCCCATAGAGACTGCCAGTGGTCCGGACAACAGGCCCTCCAATTTGACACACTGAACTCTATCTGAGAAGTAGTTGGTGAACCAGGCGAGGCAGTCATTTGAGAAGCCACGGCTATCACGTCTGCCGATAAGAATGCGGTGGTTGACAGAGTCGAAAGCCTTGGCCAGGTCGATGAAGACGGGTGCACAGTGCTGTCTTTTATCGATGGCGGTTATGATATCGTTTAGGACCTTGAGCGTGGCTGAGGTGCACCCATGACCAGCTCGGAAACCAGATTGCATAGTGGAGAAGGTACGGTGGGATTAGAAATGGTCGGTGATCTGTTTGTTAACTTGGCGTTCGAAGATTTTAGAAAGGCAGGGCAGGATGGATATAGGTCTATAACAGTTTGGGTCTAGAGTGTCTCCACCTTTGAAGAGGGGGATGACCACGGCAGCTTTCCAATCTTTGGGGATCTCAGACGATACAAAAGAGAGGTTGAACAGGCTAGTAATAGGGGTTGCAACAATTTCGGCAGAACATTGTAGAAAGAGTGGATCCAGATTGTCTAGCCCAGCTGATTTGTAAGGATTCAGATTTTGCAGCTCTTTCAGAATATCAGCTGTCTGGATTTGGGTGAAGGAGAAGCGGGGGGGCTTGGGCAAGTTGCTGCAGGGGGTGCTGAGCTGTTGGCCGGGGTGGGGGTAGCCAGGTGGAAAGCATGTTCAGCCGTAGAATAATGCTTATTGAAATGATCGATTATCGTAGATTTATTGGTCATGACAGTGTTTCCTAGCCTCAGTGCAGTGGGCAGCTGGGAGGAGGTGCTCTTATTCTCCATTGACTTTACAGTGTCGCAAAACTTTTTGGAATTAGTGCTACAGGATGCAAATTTCTGTTTGAAAAAGCTAGCCTTAGCTTTCCTAACTGACTGAGTATATTGGTTCCTGACTTCCCTGAAAAGTTGCATATCACGGGAGCTATTCGATGCTAATGCAGAATGCCACAGGATGTTTTTGTGCTGGTCAAGGGCAGTCAAGTCTAGAGTGAACCAAGGGCTGCGTCTGTTCTTAGTTCTAAATGTTTTGAATGGGGCATGCTTATTTAAGATGGCGAGGAAAACACTTTTAAAGAGCAACCAGGCATCCTCTACTGATGGGATGAGGTCAATATCCTTCCAGGATACCCGGGCCAGGTCGATTACAAAGGCCTGCTCGCTGAAATGTTTTAGGGAGCGTTTGACAGTGATGAGGGGTGGTCGTTTGACCGCGGACCCATTACGGACGCAGGGAATGAGGCAGTGATCGCTGAGATCCTGGTTGAAGACAGCAGAGGTGTATTTAGAGGGCAAGTTGGTGAGGATGATATCTAAGAGGGTGCCCATGGTTACGGATTTAGTGTTGTACCTGGTAGGTTCCTTGATCATTTGTGTGAGATTGAGGGCATCTAGCTTAGATTGTAGGACGGCCGGGGTGTTAAGCATGTTCCAGTTTAGGTCACTTAACAGTACGAACTCTGAAGATTGATGGGGGACAATCAATTCACATATGGTGTCCAAGGCACAGCTGGGGCCTGAAGGGGGTCTATAACAAGCGGCAACAGTGAGAGACTTGTTTCTGGAAAGGTGGATTTTTAAAAGTAGAAGCTTGAATTCTTTGGGCACAGACCACGATAGTATGACATAACTCTGCAGGCTATCTCTGCAGTAGATTGCAACTCCGCCCCCTTTGGCAGTTCTATCTTGTCGGAAAATGTTAGGGATGGAAATTTTGAGGAATCATGACGCGAGTGACCAACCAAAGCTCACCATGGCTTCCAAACCCTACCCAGAAAGTACCCAAATCAAAATATACAGTACCAGTCAAAAGTTTGGACACACCAACTTATTCATTGGTTTTTGTTTATTTCTTACTATTTTCTACATTGTAGAATAATTAGTGAAGACATCAAAACTATGAAATAACACATATAGAATCATGTAGTAACCAAAAAAGTGTTAAACAAATCAAAATATATTTTAGATTCCTCAAAGTAGCCACCCTTTGCCTTAATGACAGCTTTGCACATGCTTGGCATTCTGTCAACCAGCTTCACCTGGAATGCTTTTCCAACAGTCTGGAAGGAGTTCCCACATATGCTGAGCACTTGTTGGCTGCTTTTCCTTCACTCTGCGATCCAACTCATCCCAAAACAACTCAATTGGGTTGAGGTCGAGTGATTCTGGAGGCCAGGTCATTTGATGCAGCACTTCATCACTCTCCTTCTTGGTCAAATAGCCCTTACACAGCCTGGAGGTGTGTTGGGTCATTGTCCTGTTGAAAAACAAATGATAATCCCACTAAGCACAAACCAGATGGGATGGCGTATCGCTGCAAAATGCTGTGGTAGCCATGCTGGTTAAGTGTGCCTTGAATTCTAGATAAATCACAGACAGTGTCACCAGCAAAGCACTCCCACACCATCACACTTCCACCGCTATGCTTCATGGTGGGAACCACACCTCAATTCACCTACTCTGCGTCTCACAAAGACACAGTGGATGGAACCAAAAATCGCAAATTTGGACTCATCAGACCAAAGGACAGATTTGCACCAGTCTAATTGCTTGTGTTTCATGGCCCAAGCAAGTCTCTTCTTCTGATAGAATAATTTAATGTTTAAGATAATGACTAAAGTATTCCACCCTGAAACCGTATTATTGTATGAAATGTGTTAGAGTCATAATTCAATAACGTGTGTGACTAGGCCATTGTGTTACTATTTCACAATATGAGCTGGGTATAGTTGAGACATTCAAGGCCAACTGAACTGTCGATTTGTGATAACTCTGAAACCAATAACAGGAAAGAGGCTTTCCCAACCTAGGTAGGGGAGTAACTGTTAGAAATGGCTAGGCTTGCAGAAGATAATGAGAAACGATGTGTTAGTATTGTGGAAAAATACAGCCCACCTAAAGAGTGGTGGAGTTTCTACTGATGTGAGTTCATGTGTGTGTGTGTGTGTGTGCGTGTGCGTGTGCGTGTGTGTGTGTGTTATAAGAAGATTGTGTTCTCATTTTTAAGTCAGACTACTCTCTGAATAAAGTATTGATCTATTGCAGAATCGGAGACTTTGTCTAATTCTTTATTAAACCGGAGATTTACAACCTCTGGGGACAAAGCTTGAGTGATAGTTGAGTTCAACCATTGGGATAATTAGAGCCCCCAGAGGGATGTTAAATTTTGGTTTATGTAGATGATATTTTAGTGGCTAATCCTACTTGTGAAAGATGTAAAAAAATATATACTGCAGTTGTTGACGTATATGGCAGAATAAGGCCATAAGATAAGTAAAAGGAAATTATAATTGTGTTAAATCGATGTTGTTTATCTGGGATATATTATAATTCGAGAAGGGTGTATTCTGAACCCCTCTAGAAAAAAGGTGATTTTTCTTGGAATTATTAATTACTGCAGAGTCTGGGTGCTATATTATGCTTTCTATATAGGGAAGTTGAGTGCAAAGAAGGCAGCTTTAAAACCATATACAGCAGCACAGATAAATCTTAAAGAGGACAGAACAATTGACAAAGATTTGTTATAGTAAAGCCAATGTCACGTCTGTGTGTAGGAACGGACCAAGGCGCAGCGTGAATATCGTTCCACATCTTTTATTTAAATGTGAAAACTTCGCAATACAAACAATAAACTATAAACAAACAACAAACCGTGACGACAGAGGTGCAACATGCACTAACTCAAAATAATCTCCGACAAAACAAAGGTGGGAAAAACAACTACTTAAATATGATCCCCAATTAGAGACAACGATGACCAGCTGCCTCTAATTGGGGATCATCCAAAAAAGCCAACATAGAAGAACAGAAACTAGAACCAAACATAGAAAAATTAAACTAGAATAAACCCCCCAGTCACGCCCTGACCTACTCTATCATAGAAAATAAGAGCACTCAATGGTCAGGACGTGACAGCCAAGAACAAGCACCTCAAAAAGAATTGGACATGTGGAAAAAGAATGGGGTAATTCTATGAGATAATGTCTGGTATAAGGATTATTTATTTATTTTATTAAAGTTACTGTTTAGATATGCGGTAATATTGACACATTGGTAAAGCCATGTGTCAACAGGAGGGATGGTAGAGCAGGTTAGGAAACACTTTGTGGCCTATGGGGCCTACGGTATAACTAACTACCTAGGGGAAAAATAAATCACGATGTGTTATCTGTGCACAGAATAATCATCAAGATAGAGTAAGAGCACCACTTGGGGAATACCCCCCAGGTAGAATATCCATTCCAACAATTGGAAATGGACTTCATTGAACTTTCCTGAAGTGAGGGAAAGAAGTGGTGTTTAACAATAATAGATAAATATATTAAATGGGTAGAAGTGTTCCCAACTTACTTGGCGGACACGATTATGGTAGCTAAAATATTAGGTCCAGATATTATCCCTAGAGTTGGTTTACTAGGATCTATTTCTTTAACCTCTCTGGGCTAGGCGGGACGAATTCGTCCCACCTACGTAACAGCCACTTGAAGCCTGTGGCGCGATTTTCAAAACCTTAAAAATCCTATTACTTCAATTTCTCAAACATATGACTATTTTACAGCTATTTAAAGACAAGACTCTCGTTAATCTAACCACACTGTCCGATTTCAAAAAGGCTTTACAACGAAAGCAAAACATTAGATTATGTCAGCAGAGTACCAAGCCAGAAATAATCAGACACCCATTTTTCAAGCTAGCATATAATGTCACAAAAACCCAGAAGACAGCTAAATGCAGCACTCACCTTTGATGATCTTCATCAGATGACAACCCTAGGACATTATGTTATACAATACATGCATGTTTTGTTCAATCAAGTTCATATTTATATCAAAAACCAGCTTTTTACATTAGCATGTGACGTTCAGAACTAGCATACCCCCCGCAAACTTCCGGGGAATTCGCTAACATTTTACTAAATTACTCACGATAAACGTTCACAAAAAGCATAACAATTATTTTAAGAATTATAGATACAGACCTCCTCTATGCACTCGATATGTCCGATTTTAAAATAGCTTTTTGGTGAAAGCACATTTTGCAATATTATAAGTACATATCCCAGGCATCACGGGCTAGCTATTTAGACACCCGGCAAGTTTAGCACTCACCATAATCATATTTACTATTATAAAAGTTTGATTACCTTTTGTTGTCTTTGTCAGAATGCACTCCCAGGACTGCTACTTCAATAACAAATGTTGGTTTGGTCCAAAATAATCCATCGTTATATCCGAATAGCGGCGTTTTGTTCGTGCGTTCCAGACACTATCCGAAATGGTAAAGAAGGGTCGCGCGCATGGCGCAATTCGTGACAAAAAAATTCTAAATATTCCATTACCGTACTTCGAAGCATGTCAACCGCTGTTTAAAATCAATTTTTATGCAATTTTTCTCGTAGAAAAGCGATAATATTCCGACCGGGAATCTCCTTTTCGGCAAACAGAGGAAAAAATCACAAAGACGGGGGCGGTCAGGTCACGCGCCTAAGCCCAGAGTCCCTTGATCGGCCACTTGAGAAAGGCGATAATGTGTTTCAGCCTGGGGCTGGGATGACGACATTCAGGTTTTTCCCGGGCTCTGAGCGCCTATGGACGACGTAGGAAGTGTCACGTTAGAGCAGAGATCCTTAGTAAAAGATAGAGATGGAAAAGAAGTTCAAGAAATGGTCAGACAGGCCACTTCCTGTAAAGGAATCTCTCAGGTTTTGACCTGCCATTTGAGTTCTGTTATACACACAGACACCATTCAAACAGTTTTAGAAACTTTAGGGTGTTTTCTATCCATATGTAATAAGTATATGCATATTCTAGTTACTGGGTAGGAGTGGTAACCAGATTAAATCGGGTATGTTTTTTATCCAGCCGTGTCAATACTGCCCCCTAGCCCTAACAGGTTAAACAATGGATTACATTTTAGCTAATCAGGTAGAGCATATAGAATGCCCGAATTGGGAGGACCAGAGCAAGCAGATATATTAATAGAACATACCCTAGCAGAACACATGAGAAGGTTGTTTGTTAACCACACCCGTATGTCAAAGATTGTGTCCAACAGGTGAATACAGAAGAAGGTGATTCACTCAGTCCAACCAGGAGACTGGGTGTGGATCCAGTCCCTGAGGAGAAAAGACTGGAAACAGCCCCGTTGGGAAGGCCCATACCAGGTTCTGCTAACCACCACCTTTGCCGGTAGAATAGCTGAGAGAGCTACCTGGGTCCACATTACCCACTGCAAATAGGTAGGAACACATACAAGCACTGCTGATCACACACAGAGTTAGGAGAAGAACCGAGTACCACCAGGGTTCGGGGGTTACCTCCTTAACGAAGATCCCCTATCCCGACCTTTCATCACTGTATGTGCTCCTAGAAGTGTGAGTATGGGGTGGTACCTAGCAGACTGACTAAGGGCAGGAGAGGGTTGGCGGTTTTTGGGAATATTAGGGACTCTGAGCTGCATCATAGTCTTGGTAATATTTCTGATACATCCAGATCCATCACCTTCCGGTACTAATTATACAACGCCGTTGTCATTGATAAGAAGTAAAATACAAACTATATAACACACTGACCATCAAGGATGAGTGACTTATAGAATAAGAGTCAAGGAAGGTCAAGATGTTGGATTTAAGGTAAACATTAAACAATTCCCTAGGAAAGCAGATTTACGACCTCTGGGGAAATAGACAAAGCTTGAGTGTTAGTTGAGTTCAACCATTGGGATAAAAATTCTCGTGACATCTTCTTACTGGTGTCCTTTAGTAGTGGTTTCTTTGGAACAATTCGACCATGAAGGCATGATTCTCGCAGTCTCCTCTGAACAGTTGATGTTGAGATGTGTCTGTTACTTGAACTCTGTGAAGCATTTATTCGGGCTGCAATTTCTGAGGCTGGTAACTCTAATGAACATCCTCTGCAGCAGAGGTAACTCTGGGTCTTTCTTTCCTATGGCGGTCCTCACGAGAGCCAGTTTCATCATAACGTTTGATGGTTTTTGCGACTGCACTTTAAGAAACTTTCAAAGTTCTTTAACCTCTCTGGGCTAGGCGGGACGAATTCGTCCCACCTACGCAACAGCCAGTGTAATCCAGTGGCGCGATTTTCAAATACCTTAAAAATCCTATTACTTCAATTTCTCAAACATCTGACTATTTTACAGCTATTTAAAGACAAGACTCTCGTTAATCTAACCACATTGTCCGATTTCAAAAAGGCTTTACAACGAAAGCAAAACATTAGATTATGTCAGCAGAGTACCCAGCCAGAAATAATCAGACACCCATTTTTCAAGCTAGCATATAATGTCACAAAAATCCAGAAGACAGCTAAATGCAGCACTAACCTTTGATGATCTTCATCAGATGACAACCCTAGGACATTATGTTATACAATACATGCATGTTTTGTTCAATCAAGTTCATATTTATATCAAAAAACAGCTTTTTACATTAGCATGTGACGTTCAGAACTAGCATACCCCCCGCAAACTTCCGGGGAATTTACTAACAATTTACTAAATTACTCACGATAAACGTTCACAAAAAGCATAACAATTATTTTAAGAATTATAGATACAGAACTCCTCTATGCACTCGATATGTCCGATTTTAAAATAGCTTTTCGGTGAAAGCACATTTTGCAATATTCTAAGTACATAGCCCAGCCATCACGGGCTAGCTATTTAGACACCCGGCAAGTTTAGCCTTCACCAAAATCAGATTTACTATTACAAAAATGTTATTACCATTGTTGTCTTCATCAGAATGCACTCCCAGGACTTCTACTTCAATAACAAATGTTGGTTTGTTCCCAAATAATCCATCGTTATATCCAAATAGCGGCGTTTTGTTTGTGCGTTCCAGACACTATCCGAAATGGTAAATCAGGGTTACGAGCATGGCGCAATTCGTGACAAAAAAATTCTAAATATTCCATTACCGTACTTCGAAGCATGTCAACCGCTGTTTAAAATCAATTTTTATACAATTTATCTCATAAAAAAGCGATAATATTCCGACCGGGAATCTCCTTTTCGGTAAACAGAGGAAAAAACAGAAAGACGGGGGCGGCCAGTGCACGCGCCTAAGCCCACTGTCCCTTGATCGGCCACTTGAGTAGGGAGGTAAGACAATAAATAGGCCATAGAGGTGACATAATTACAATTTAGCATTAAATATTCCGCATTGACTGACCTTCATGTCTTAAAGTAATGATGGACTGTTGTTTCTCTTTACTTATTTGAGCTGTTCTTGCCATAATATGGTCTTTGGTCTTTTACCAAATAGAGCTATCTTCTGTATACCAACCCAACCTACAACTGATTGGCTCAAACGCATTAAGAAGGAAATAAATTCCACAAATTAACTTTTAACAAGGCACACCTGTAATTGAAATGCATTCCAGGTGACTACCTCATGAAGCTAGTTGAGAGAATGCCAAGAGTGTGCACAGCTGTCATCAAGGCAAAGGGTGGCTACTTTAAAGAATCTCAAATATAAAATCTATTTTGATTTATTTGACACTTTTTAGGTTACTACATAATTCCATATGTGTTATTTCATAGTTTTGATGTCTTCGCTATTATTCTACAATGTAGAAAATAGTAAAAATAAAGAAAAACCCTTGAATGAGTAGGTGTGTCCAAACTTTTGACTGGTACTGTATATCGCACCGACGCCGGCCCGATGTATACATGATACATCCGGCAGATGTTGTATGGCGAGTGTTTGCACATTGGCAAGATGTCGCCGAGATGTTGGCCATAAATCTCTTCAAAAAGTAGGTTACCTTCGCACGTTCATCCAAATAATTCCAGCATCCGAACAGTGCACTGTGCACCCGCCAACTTTCCTTAAATTCGCAAGTGGCTGAAACTACCTGACCGGATAAAGCATCCGAGCAAGCAAAACAGCTCCCCTTTGTCTTACTAGGCCTGTATGTATCCCAGATTTGTTATTTTTTACATTTGAGAGTATTAGCACAGTGGGGTCAGCAAGGGGGGCGACAGTCCTGCTTTCAACTTACTTTGAAAGTTAGAATAGTAGAGTGCAATTTCGAAAATTGGATAGTGTATCATCATCTGTTCCTCTTGTCATGTCAGTCATTGTATACCTTAGAGAGCTATTTTTAACTTGACATGTCCAGATCAACCTGCCCATGCCAGCTTACGTTTTTTAGCCCATAGATTTTGTTTGAGTCACTCAAATATCACACGAATACCCATTAGACATGGCAAAATGTAAGGAATTGCAAGACAATGAGCTTTAAAACAGCAAAATGTTATCTGCACCCTATGACAAATTGTGTAGAATTGCAGGAAATATGTTTTAAACCTGCAAAATGTTCTCTTCAACAACAAGAGGGGTGTGAACAGTTTGTGTCATGAACAGTGCTTGTGCCCATAGAAATTATGTTCCCCAATACTAGAAGGGGGGCCTGAGTGAGAAAGTTTAGAAACCCCTGATTTAGCAGACGCTCTTGTCCAAAGCGACTTAGTGACATGCCTTACTTTTTTTGTCCAGACAGTATCAGATACACGGGCTTCAAATACATGTCCTCAGCTTCAACAATGATGGATGCCAATGTACCCATGAGTTTAACAGTCAAATTCCCAGGGTTAGAGGTTCCATAACCCTTCTATGAATTATATGTCTATGGCCACAACAGAACAAGCTGTTCTACTGCATATTTACCACGCTTGATGAATCCACAGCTATTTTTTAGATGCTATTGCTCCTCGGTGGCTAAATGATGCTCTCTGGTGTAGTATTTTGAAGGCTTTTATTTAGGCCTATGTCTGTTCAGACAACGGTAGCCTAAAATAATATTTATTTCAATTTATCAGAGGGTGCTGCAGCACCGCCGGCCTCCCTACTTCCCAAACCCATGTAGGAGGCTACTGAAAAAAGCATGTGCAGAAAATACAGATTTGGTTGCTCTGTCCTTAATTATTGTTGAAGATCATGGTTAGCGTATGACTTCCTGAAAGTCACTTATCTCTTACCACTTCCTACATCCGTTATGGTCTAGCGTGGGTATAATAGCTAAATTGGTAGAATTATATGTTTTGCTGGAGAAATGTGCTGTAGACTTATAGTTTGTGGGTGTATAAAAACCTCTCGTAAACCACAATGTGAAGTATCGGCAATGATTTAGAGTGAAAAGATGGATTCCTTTGTAATGGGAATTTGAATGTTTGTGCTTTTCTTATATCAAATAATTTCTGGGTAACCTTACTGTGATTGTTTTCAATTAAAATGGACAAAAATAAACAAAATAGCTTCTTAGCAAAGAGCAATTTCTCTAGAAAGAATTTGCTAGGACTGTCTAGGAGCAGTCTGAGTGGGTAGGGGAAAACTGAAAATGATCTGTTATTGGCAGAGGTTTGGAACTCTCTTTGTTATTGGTCTATTAAGCAATTTACCGCCTGGTGACCGGCAGGCCAAAACTCCATCCCACCAAAACAGGCTGACATTTCAGGCGATCTTTTCAAACAGCTCTTACATTAAAATGGCATTATCATAATTTTCACAATATTATTCCAACATAAATATATAAACTCAGCAAAAAAAGAAAAGTCCCTTTTTCAGGACCCTGTCTTTCAAAGATAATTCGTAAAAATCCAAATACCTTCACAGAACTTCATTGTAAAGGGTTTAAACACTGTTTCCCATGCTTGTTCAATGAACCATGAACAATTAATGAGCATGCACCTGTGGAACGATCATTAAGACACTAACAGCTTACAGACAGTAGGCAATTAAGGTCACAGTTATGAAAACTTAGGACACTAAAGAGGTCTTTCTACTGACTCTGAAAAACACAAGAAGAAAGATGCCCAGGGTCCCTGCTCATCTGCATGAACGTGCTTTAGGCATGTTGCAATGAGGCATGAGGTCTGCAGATGTGGCCAGGGCAGAAAATTGCAATGTCCGTACTGTGAGACGCCTAAGACAGCGCTACAGGGAGACAAGATGGACAGCTGATCCTCGCAGTGGCAGACCACGTGTAACAACACCTGCACAGGATTGGTACATCCGATACATCACACCTGCGGGACAGGTACAGGATGGCAACAACAACTGCTCGAGTTACACCAGGAACGCACAATCCCTCCATCAGTGCTCAGACTGTCAACAATAGGCTGAGAGAGGCTGGACTGAGGTCTTGTAGGCCTGTTGTAAGGCAGGTCCTGACCAGCGTTTATCATCAAAGGAATGAGCGTTACACCGAGGCCTGTACTCTGGAGCGGGAATGATTTGGAGGGTCACAGCATCATCGGACTGAGCTTGTCATTGCAGGCAATCTCAACACTGTGCGTTACAGGGAAGACATCCTCCTCCCTCATGTGGTACCCTTCCTTCAGGCTCATCCTGACATGACCCTCCAGCATGACAATGCCACCAGCCATACTGCTCGTTCTGTGCGTGATTTCCTGCAAGACAGGAATGTCAGTGTTCTGCCATGGCCAGCGAACAGCCCGGATCTCAATCCCATTGAGCACGTCTGGGACCTGTTCGATCGGAGGGTGAGGGCTAGGGCCATTCCCCCCAGAAATGTCTGGGAACTTGCAGGTGCCTTGGTGGAAGAGTGGGATAACATCTTACAGCAAGAACTGGCAAATCTGGTGCAGTCCATGCTCAGGAGATTTAATGCAGCTGGTGGCCACACCAGATACTGTTACTTTTGATTTTGACCTCCCCTTTGTTCAGGGACACATTATTCCATTTGTTTGTCACGTCTGTGGAACTTGTTCAGTTTATGTCTGTTGTTGAAACTTATGTTCATACAAATATTTACACATGTTAAGTTTGCTGAAAATAAACGCAGTTGACAGTGAGAGGATGTTTCTTTTTTTGCTGAGTTTATTATATAAAACACAGAAACTGAAGTTTACGGCACTGGGCCTTTAAGCTCATTCTTGAAGTGCATACTGTACCTTCGGACAAGTATATACCTCCACCTGACCCAAAAACCTTCTACGCACATGGAAGAGGTAAGTAAAGAGTACCAGCAGTGAGTCTAGAGGCGGTGTGAAGGGTGAGAATAACAAACATGAGTGAGACTGAGGCTTTACTTGCGCTGGTGTTCTGCACTAAATAGAGGTTGTCCTTTCCTTCCAGTCACAGATCCATGCAGCAGACATGAACATACTGGGCCAGGAACAGAAGAACAGCCCTGGGACGGAACGTCTTGCAGTCGCCAACAGACCAGCTCATAGTCCTGTGGTCCAGGGCAGACCAACAGCAGAGCCCCAAGACCAGCAGAGAGGGTTGGCTTGGCGCGTAAGGCCACCTCCCAGTTGACCCCATCAAATGTGTAAGATTCCTGTTCATATCCTGTCTAGAAACAATAGTGGAATACACAGACCCGTGGCCCATTTTGCATGCTGAGTTGGTTGCGTGGCAAAGGTGGACGAGTGATAGGTGGAGTGACATGGTCAAAGATTGTCATTTACACAGGTCGTCTGGGATCAGACACTAAATAGATGGGAGGAGCACACCGCAGTCAGAGGCTGTCATTTTAAAATCAGAGCGGTCATTGTATTTTAATTGAGCATGTAACACTTCTGATCGTTTTTAAATTGCATTGATATCCCGTTTTACAGAGGAAGCCTCCACCAATGGGGATGTAAACCCTTTCACCAATGGGGAACACAGGCTGTGGGTCCTCCCAAGGGTGTCAATAATATTAGCATGTACTCTGAAGAATGACACCATGACTGTAGGTTAATGCCACGACTTAACCTCATGGCTCTGCCTGGTGTTCTCACCTCACACACAACCCCCCCCCCCCCCAACAGCTGCTTGTGCTAGTTACACCATTTAGCTCTGAAGGAACAGCCTGGGAATACCTAATTGAACATACTTTATCCATGTTTAAAAAGCTGGGCACTGAAGTATACAGACCACCAGAAACTCAATTTTAAATTATTTCATTACTCTTCTGTACTGGAAGCGTCAAGCTTACCAAAAACCACCCAATTTTGTATTAAAGTTTATTTACAGGTTGTAGTAGAACAAGGAAGCGCCTGTACTTATGTACACTTGTGAAATTGTGAGGGACTACAGTACACATAAAAGACATACAGGAATCAAGAACATTTAAAAGTTGAAAGTGCTTTGGTTCTCAGGAATTTGGAAGGCGTAGCCGTCAGTTGTGATTTCTGGAGCAACAGAGTCATCCTCCTCATCCTGAAAGCAAGACAGATGGTGTCACCAGAATAGTTTAAAATGGCAACTTCATCCACCATGGCCGAGTTTCACTCAACAGAGCTGTTCTCTACTAATAACACCCGACGCCCTTTAGAGTCACAGTAAGATGCACAAAGTCAGATGTATAAAATAAAACCCAGCTCATGGTCAATGTCTCCTTTTGATTACAATCAGCCGCGTCACCCATGAATGGACCTGAAAGAGGTGAGACAAGCTAAAGAGGACATAAGTGTATTTGGACTTAGTCATTGCTTGGTAAAGGTCTCACCTCGCCAGAGAAGTACTTCTCGATGAGGTTGAGAGAGGCCTTGTAGACCATCTCATTCTCGTGGGACTGCAGCGCCTCGATCTTGTCCAGGCCGCCACACTCCTCGATCATCTCACACAGCTTCTCCACCTCCCCAATCTTCTCTCCTGCCTAAGACATTTAGTATGGGTTTTTACACACATGAATCCACTGTATCCATTTCTAATTTTTTAAATCAATAAACATAACATATAATCAAATTTGAAAATAGCAAATCAATGCTAAACATGAATGTCTCAACAACCGGGCTATGGAAGTTACTTGGAGTGGTAGCTCCCATGCATAAATTGCAGAGATTAATATTTGCCAGTCAATCAAAACCCACAGATCAGCACAGTCCAGCTGTCTCTAGGAACCACAAGGCAAACTGTCAGTGTTACAGGGTGCTCATTAACCATAATGTGTTACTAATAGAATTCTGAGTTGTAAGAGGGACATCTTGACCGTCATAATGTTTGTGTCATGACTTAAGCTCTACCCATTGGTTCTTCTAACAGACCAGAAATGAACTTACCAGGAAGATGTTGGTTATGGCATCCAGAATGACCAGGATGGTCTTGCTGTCCTTGGCAGAGAGTAGGTTGAGCAGGGGCTCCAGCACATTGGCCTGTACCAAGTAGATCACCTGATCCACTGTCCCCCCGCTGGTGTAGTTGGTGATGGCCCACACTGCCTCCTTCTGGGTCTTGTAGTCTCCCTGGTTGAAGGAAAAGACAAATGAGGCAAGGTCATAGAGCTAACTAGGGGACTCATGTTTATATTTGTGCCATTATAGTGTCTACGACAGCATGGTCAACACCATTGAGGCAATAACAATTTTGGAGCAGTCAATTTCCTTCATGATTGGCTGACCAGTTGGACATGACTCCAACAGGTTAACCAGGAGAGATCAGCCAATGAAGTCCCAACAGTTGGGTACATTCATATGGTGGAAGGCCTCAATGGCACTGCCCATGCTAACATCATTTTGGCCACTAGAGGCCTCTATCAATCTCTATGGGCAGATGTTTGTGGAGCAGCAGAAAAGAAACCAAGCATAAGATCAGTAGGCATGAAACTGAAGAAAAGTCGAACGGGGGAGGTCAAATCTGGGGCTGCATGTAGCAATCGTCTAGGATCAGGTCCTAAAAGGAAAAATTAATCTAGTCCATCAGCCCTTAATGCATACTAGCCCCTAAATGGTTTGCCCCCTAATAAACAATCCATGAACCCTTATCGTACCTTTTTGAGGATGTCCACCAGCAATGGAACGAGGCCGGCGTTGATGACTTCCTGGATCTGGGTGTCCTTGCCAGCCGTGACGTTGGACAGGGTCCAGGCCGCCTCCTTCTGGATGTTGGACTTATGGTGGCGGAGCAGCGCAGGGAACATTGTCAGAGCGCCCGAGTTCAGCACACACTGCGTCTGCTCATCTGTGCCAGTCACGATGTTGCCCAGCGACCGCAGAGAGGGAGTCTGGGAAGAGGGCAAATAAAGGGGGGGGGCAGGATTTGGATGCAAGCTACACAATTGACATGTCTGACAACAGGAGTACCTAAACTATTGGAATTCTGGACAACAGGCTTTCATCAGTAACTTGGAATGTCTCAACAACCGGGCTATGGAAGTTACTTGGAGTGGTAGCTCCCATGCATAAATCGCAGAGATTAATATTTGCCCGTCAATCAAAACCCACAGATCAGCACGGGCCAGCTGTCTCTAGGAACCACTAGGCAGACCACTGTACAGGTGCAATCAAAAATGGAAAGCGTAGTATCCGTGGCAAAGGGACGTACCACGATGGTGAGCTCTCCGGAGGTGAGCAGCTGGACGAGACGGGGCACCAGGCCGGCCTGCACCACCACTTCGATGCGCTCGTTAGGGCCGTCCGTCAGGTAGGACACGGCCCAGCAGGTGTCGGCCAGCACCTCCTTGTCGTCATGGTGGAGCAGTCGCACCAGCGTGGGCAGCAGTAGCTGCACGGCCGCCAATGGCGGGGCAGGGTTCTTGTTCCGACAGAGGTTAGACAGGGTCCATGTCACATTCCTCAGGTAACCAGACTGGAAGGAGCAGGGAGGTGTTAGAGATCAATATGCCACATCGTTACCAGCTATATTTAGATATATGGATGCATCAAATTGAGGTAATGAGCAAAGCTGAGAAAGCTAAAGCACTTTATATAGCGCAACATCCTAAATCAACCACACCTATTTTACGAGAACCACCATGAAAAATAGCCGATGAGTGGAATTTCCCACAGCACTTGCTAACGAATTCCACAACAACCCAGAGCTTTTATCATTATATGTAAACTTACAGAAAACACAGACAGGTCAGGGGCGGTCAGCAGAGTCAGGAGGGGCTCAATGGCGCCGTGTTTAATGACCAAGTCCCTGTAGGTGGAGCCATCACCTAAGGAAGAGGAGGAATCAGGCCATGTCAAAAACGTGGTCACAGAAGACCGTTGACCTGGCATACAACCAGAGTGGACCTGGCATATAACCACAGAGTGGAGGCTTATTGCAAAAGGTATATTGAACTAACATATGTTCAAGTAGTAGTATTTTCAAAAGAGAAATACTGATAAAAATTGATATTGTTACCTGCCTGGTAGCAATAATCTTTATCAGCATTTCTGGGGTAACAAACATGGAGTGTCACACTAAAGTTGCGCCGGCGTAAAGATGTTTGAAAGACACAGGGTTTGACAGGAACAGTTATTCCAACAAACACGGGAAAAGCTTTCAGATCACTGTTCCTGTACTATCAATGACAACGGTAACAGTCATGCCATAGTCACTTTCGATACAGGTAAGTGTGCTTTGTCATACCAGCGATGTTGCCCAGGGCCCAGACGGCCTGCTCGCTGATGTGGGGGTGCGGGGACATCACCAGGCTGATGAAGGCGGAGATGGCTCCTCCGTTCACCACTGCGGTGGTTTGGTCTGAATTGCCAGAGGCGATGTTGGTCAGGGCCCAGGCCGCCTCGAACTGTATGGGAGGACACTCAGCCAGGCTCAGGAAGTGGACAAAGTTTGAGATGAGCCCGGCGTCGATGATGCGATCAATGGGAGGGTGCCGCTCTCTGGACAACAGCTTCCTGTGGTGGAAGAAGGCCAGGTCAAATGGTTAGGGGCGGACAAGGCCTACAGTCAGAACAGAAACAGTGATTAGCCAACACCGGTTTCCAGTGGAAAGCTTAGTGACTTACCTGGCTGCCTGGGTAGCCTGCACCTGATGATCTAGGCTTTGGCTATTTACACCAGCCACAATCTCCTCAACTGTCCAGTGCTGTGCAGGCTATGGAAACATGGCAGGATTACACAATTACATGACCTGGCATGCCATCTGTGGAGCGTCTGCATGCGTGTCAATGGAAAAAAAGTGACTGAATATAGGCGATAGCTAACAGGCCTCTTAGAGTAGAGGACAGAAAGGCACCAAATCAATCTATTGGGAAGAGGGACATCTTTCGCTTGCTCACCCTTTGTTGATGGCCTGTACAACGTCATAATCCAAAGCTTGCCATTGCCCGGTTGAGTTTCAAATCAGGGTAGTTATAGTATGGATAGAAAATATTACCTGTGCATTTTGGTCCTTCTCTTGGAGTGGAGACGTAGGCTCATCTGGGCAGATACTGACGTTCCTTCTTTTGAGAAGCTGGTCATCTTTCTTCGCCTTTCGAAGTTCGACGTTGACTTCGACTCTTCTGCGCCTTAATTCCTGCAGATGAACAGTGTCAAGTAGCATGGTACTAGACAAATGGCAAAACTGTAAACTAGGTGTTAATGGTTGACTAATCAATCAAGATTAGGCATCAAAGGCGATATCAACTTACGTTGGTATCTTTTCCCTTGTTTTTGAATTGGGTGATACGATCGGCGTCGTTCGCAGTTGTCGACATTGTTTTCGTTGCTTATTGAACAAGGTGATGATTTCACTGTAATGTTGATCACTAACGTGACGGGGGAAAATTTTTAAATGTTACCTATGTGCCCGTTTTAAATAAAATAACCAACGTTTTTCTATCTAGTAAGACAGTTTCGCTTTCCTGCTGCCCGGCGAACTATATATAATCTAACGTAGACCACCATGTGGCCGGTTGAAACCGCTTAAATTTACCATTTAGTCATAACCAGTACACCAGAAAACCAGTAATAATTTAACAATATATTAACGCATATCATTTATATCGAATGCACCCAGTAACTACAATAGTATAACCATTAAAATAAACCATAACTAACAAAAGCATAAGGACCGCACTCACCTTGTTCTTGTTCTTACTAGCAATGACGTCAAACGTGAGACCGCATTTAAATTTCCGTCTTTCTCGATCTGTGATTGGCCCATTCGAGTCAAAGCACCTCTTCATTGGCCCCTTTTTGAAAAAGTCGGAAAGAGTCACTTGTGGTGATGCACTGCTATCGCGAGACGATACTACAGCTTTTCAGAAAATGTGACAAAATTTGCCTGCGAAATGTCGCAGAGCACAGTAGTTTAGCTAAACCTGGTAGCAAATATGTTGATCATGAAATCAAATATAACAATTATATAGGACTTTCCACTCATTTATCGTCATGTTTTCGAAGTTATAAATTGTGCCTGTGCTAACTCGGAACGTGATGACCCAGTGGCCTAATGGATAAGGCATCAGCCTCCGGAGCTGGGGATTGTGGGTTCGAGTCCCATCTGGGTCGTATTTAGCTTCCGTTTTATGTGAAATGACATAGAAAATAAGAAATGATTGATAATAGCTACATGGATTATAAAACCGGAGGAATGCACTCCGACAACAATTTGTCTCAAAAATGTGAGTGCATTTGCAAATGTCACACGTAAGCTATGGAGCCTTGACCCACGAAAATGTACCATACAAATCAATCACATACATAAGGTTTAATCACGACTTTAATACAAATGTTAGAAATCTGCAATACCACGAGCATCCAAGCGTCGCCTCACAGTTTGTAACATTGTGTCCAAAAGGGGGCAGTGGTTCTACGCGTATGACTTTTACCGGTATAGGCTACACATTCACAGTGTCAAACAGAATTGTATTATTCATTTAACCTTTATTTAACTAGGCAAGTCAGTTAAGAACACATTCTTATTTACAATGACGGCCTACCAAAAGGTAAAAGGCCTCCTGCGGGGACGGGGGCCTAGGATTAAAAATACAAAATAAATACAATATAAATATAAGACAAAACACACATCACAACAAGAGAGACAACACAGCACTATATAAAGAGAGGCCTAAGACAACATCATAGCAAGGCAGCAACACATGACAACATAGCATGGTAGCAACACAACATGGCAGCAGCACAAAACATGGTAAAAACATTAGTGGGCACAGACAACAGCACAAAGGGCAAGAAGGTAGAGACAACAATGCATCACACAAAGCAGCCACAACTGTCAGTAAGAGTGTCCATGATTGAGTCTTGGAATGAAGAGATTGCGATAAAGCTGTCCAGTTTGAGTGTTTGTTGCAGCTCGTTCCAGTCGCCAGCTGCAGCGAACTGAAATGAGGAGCGACCCATGGATGTGTGTGCTTTGGGGACCTTTAACAGAAAGTGACTGGCAGAACGGGTGTTGTATGTGGAGGATGAGGGCTGCAGTAGATATCCCAGATAGGGAGGAGTGAGGCCTAAGAGGGTTTTATAAATAAGCGTCAACCAGTTGGTCTTGCGACGGGTATACGGAGAATACCAGGTTATAGAGGAGTATAGAGTGCAGTGATGTGTCCTATAAAGAGCATTGGTGGCAAATCTGATGGCCGAATGGTAAAGAACATCTAGCCGCTCGAGAGCACCCTTACCTGCCGATCTATACATTGTGTATCCGTAATCTAGCATGGGTAGGATGGTCATCTGAATCAGGGTGCGTTTGACAGCTGGGGTGAAAGAAGTGCGATTACGATAGAGGAAACCAAGTCTAGATGTAACTTTAGCCTGAAGCTTTGATATGTGCTGAGAGAAGGACAGTACACCGTCTAACCATACTCCCAAGTACTTGTATGAGGTGACTACATCAACCTCTAAACCCTCAGAGGTAGTAATAACACCTGTGGGGAGAGGGGCATTCTTCTTACCAAACCACATGACCTTTGTTTTGGAGGTGTTCAGAACAAGGTTAAGGGTAGAGAAAGCTTGTTGAACACTAGGAAAGCTTAGTTGAAGAGCATTTAACAGAATAAATCAGAAACAATTACTTGACGCATTTTCATACAGTATTTATCCCGGTGTTTCACCCAACAGGCACATACTTTTCTGTTTCCATCTATGCGGGCCGGCACCCGTGTCTGACTGGTCCATGGATCTAGCGGACCGGCTCTCAGTTTGGGCAGAGAGGAAGAGGCGAAGCGAGAGGGATAATTGGGCCCAAAATCTGTCTTTTCCAGCAGGTGGCGTTTTTTTCTCTCACCAACCGAGGAGTTTTTGTATGGAGGTCAATGAGTGTCGAATTTGGTTAACAAAAAATGTAATGTCTTATTTGCTACGAGTGGATTATTTGATCGAATATACGTTTCGTAATGGTTACGTTGTTACGGGTGTACTGATATAAGTAGGACACTTCACATCTCGGCAACTTTGAAAAAAAAAACACTTTATATCGGAGTTGTGCCTGGTCGTCACTAGTTACTACAGCCACAAAGTCATAAACACGCCAATTTCTAAAATGTCTCTTTTTAAAATATTATTTTAAACCTAACCATAACCACAGTGCTAACCTTATGCCTAACCCTCATCTTAAATTAAGACCAAAAAGCTAATTTTTGTTTTCATGAATATTTACTATAGACATATTTTGACTTTGTGGCTGAAGTAACTAGTGGAAACGTTCACACGCGAATCTGTCCCAACTGATCTTGTCGCCTCCAGACTGCCTCCCATTTTCGAAGACATTTATTTTCACTGTTAGAGCGGGTACTAGAGTATCTGGCCAATATAATGGATCATCTGTGTTGAGGACCAAAACCAGGCCACTGGTACTTTTCAGATGTAATTTACGTAACAATCACTAACAGTGAACTTTAACACCGTGTTACTTTTTTTAAAATTACTGGTCAAATGCAACAGCCTATCACAATCCGTAATCACTAATAATCACTATCATCAGTAATTAGTGGAATTGAAGGCTAAAATCTGGGCCACGTTTTTTTTAAATGCCCCACACACAGTAGCCTACTAAATACCGAAGGGCATAGAATTAGGAATTTAATCGGACCTCTATGGCTTCATGAATGAAGTGTCTCTGATGTCACTCTGTTTACCTCTGCGTCGGAGTGACACGCCTTCCATTCCAGGCTGGAGGCATATAAACCTCAGGAATCCAGAGACACTCCAGCAGACTTCGAAGTTGGTCCAATAGTACTTTTCAGGATGACAGTGATTATTCTACTCCTGCTGGTACTTGCGTTTACCTTTTCTGAAGCGGAGGACAATGGTAAGTCGGGTAACAATTCTTGCTGCTTTCCAACTATGTCTTATTACATTTACATGTTACATTTTAAGGAGAAGAATGGTGAAGAATGGTGACAGTATTATTGTAGATCAGAAGATCAATTAGGAAATAGCAAGTTTTAAAATCAATACACTTTGAAACTTTTTTTTTGTATCTATTGTAAATGTGATGACATGGAGATTTTTAAAGCATTTTCTCAGAGGTGCAATAAATAAATAGATATATTGGCTTATCAAATCGACATTTTATTTATTTATCACATGCGCCGAATACAACTGATGTAATAGACATGACTAAATGCTTGCTTACGAACCTTTCCCAAATGATGCAGTTTAAAAATAATAATAAAAAATAGTAACTAACACGAGGAATAAAATAAAATACACAAGAATGGAGCTATATACAGGGAGTACCAGCACCAGATCAATGTGAAGCTATATACAGGGAGTACCAGCACCAGATCAATGTGAAGCTATATACAGGGAGTACCCAGCACCAGATCAATGTGGAGCTATATACAGGGAGTACCAGTACCAGATCAATGTGAAGCTATATACAGGGAGTACCAGCACCAGATCAATGTGGAGCTATATACAGGGAGTACCAGCACCAGATCAATGTGGAGCTATATACAGGGAGTACCAGCACCAGATCAATGTGGAGCTATATACAGGGAGTACCAGCACCAGATCAATGTAGAGCAATATACAGGGAGTACCAGTACCAGATCAATGTGGAGCTATATACAGGGAGTACCAGTACCAGATCAATGTGGAGCTATATACAGGGAGTACCAGCACCAGATCAATGTGGAGCTATATACAGGGAGTACCAGCACCAGATCAATGTGGAGCTATATACAGGGAGTACCAGTACCAGATCAATGTGAAGCTATATACAGGGAGTACCAGCACCAGATCAATGTGGAGCTATATACAGGGAGTACCAGCACCAGATCAATGTGGAGCTATATACAGGGAGTACCAGTACCAGATCAATGTGGAGCTATATACAGGGAGTACCAGTACCAGATCAATGTGGAGCTATATACAGGGAGTACCAGATCAATGTGGAGCTATATACAGGGAGTACCAGTAGCCTACCAGATCTATGTGCAGAGAGCGGTACGAGGTATTTGAGGTTGATAATGTCTGCACATGAAGTCAGGGTAAAGTGACTAGGCATCAGGATAGATAATAATAAGAGTAAAATAAAGAAAAGAATAGCAGCAGCAAATTATGAGTGTAAAAGTGTCTGTGAGTGTGTGCGTGTGTCTGTGTGTTTGTGTTGTGTTAGTATGCGTGTGTGTGTGTATGTTAGGGTTTTGTGTGGGAGTGACAGTGTAGTGTGTGTGTGTGTGTGAGTGAGTGTGTTAATGGTGTGGGTATATAACATCTAATGAGTGTGCGTAGGGTCAGTCAGTGCATGTTAGTCAGTGCAGGTAGTTTGGGTATCCTTAATTTACTATTTAACAGTCTGGCTATTTAGCAGTCTTATGGCGTAGGGCAGAAGCTGCCTCGGTGCCTGTTGGTCAGAGAGCTGATGCTCTGGTACCGTTTGCCGGACGGTAGCATAATGAACAGTCTATGGCTTGAGTGGCTTGAGTCGTTGGTCATTTTTCGGGCCTTCCTTTGACAGGGCTTGATATGAGTTCCTGGATGGCAGGACTTTATGTATATTTATGTTTGGAATGAAAGTACATTTTATGATTGATATATTTTTTCTCTTTCACAAATATAAGCCTATAATTTAAATCTCGGACATATCTAATTAAATATTTGTATAGGCTACTTTGCAACAATATAATCATCTGAAATGTGCATATCATAAAGCTGGAGTTCACAAAAAGAGTGACATTCTCCTAATCTGACAACTATCGGTGTCAGGCAGTTACAGCTAGTTCGAATTACAAAGCATACTGCCACTAGACATTTACGTCATTTAGCAGACGCTCTTATCCAGAGTGATTTACAGGAGCAATTAGGGTGAAGTGCCTTGCTCAAGGGCACATAAACAGATGTTTCACCTAGTCGGCTCGAGGATTCGAATCAGTGATCTTTCAATTACTGGACCAACGCGCTTAACTGCTACCTCCTGGCTACCTGACACCCCATAATGTCGATTTTGTTCATTGAGGCTACAATGATTACCCTGTGAATGTTTTGCTTTACTTTTAAGTGTTTGGCTTGTGTGCTGACAGTAAGACTATATAGGCGTACTTATAAGATCTGGATGAAAATGTCTTTATAATGTCTTTATAAATGTCTTTATATTATGACTATGTAATATCAATAGATTAGATTATATGGTGAATACATAAAACAAACAGAAAAACACAATTGAATAGAATATGTGCAGTGCATTTAGCATGCTTTAGTTCAGTGCATTTAGCATGCTTTAGTTCAGTGCATTTAGCATGCTTTAGTTCAGTGCATTTAGCATGCTTTAGTTCAGTGCATTTAGCATGCTTTAGTTCAGTGCATTTAGCATGCTTTAGTTCAGTGCATTTAGCATGCTTTAGTTCAGTGCATTTAGCATGCTTTAGTTCAGTGCCCACACTCTTATTTTATGTTACCAGGTTAGTCTTATTGAGATGAAATATCTCTTTTACAAGAGACCTGGCCAAATATCACCACACGTTTACAACATAATAAAACGCAAAGCATTACAGTTTAAAAACATCAATTTAAAGATTGAGCAGGTAAGATACTTTGGGGAGGTGTGGTGCATCCTGGGGTCAGAACATTGACAGCCCCTCACTTCATTGACCACCATAGTTTTTACCCTAGCTTTAAACACATTCAAGGAGACATGCTCCTGTAATTTCATGCCCTTTTGTAGTTTATTCTAAGTGGAAGGGGCAGAGAACTGGAATACTTTTTTTACCCAGCTCTGACAGTTAAAAAAATATTGATAGTCTCAAGCTATTGCTTATATTTATTTAACTAGGCAAGTCAGTTAAGAACAAATTCTTATTTTCAATGATGGCCTAGGAACAGTGGGTTAACTGCCTTGTTCAGGGGCAGAACGACAGATTTGTACCTTGTCAGCTCAGGGATTTGATCTTGCAACCTTTCGGTTACTAGTCCAACACTCTAACCACTAGGCTACGCTGCCACAGTCAACTGTACTCAGAACCTTATATGATGGAGGTATGATATAGGGGCCATTGATATTATAAAGTTATAATATACTGCTGGCTGTAACTGTCCTTGCCTGCTTTATCCAGAGCTGTTCTCCGTGATCAGCACCCCCCCTGAGAAGGGCCAGAGTGTTTTACCCGACCCTGGCCAGAACCAGAGCACAAGGCTAGGGGCCAAAGACCCCTCTCTCACCATCAACGAGCCCCTGGAAAAGAGCAGCAAAGCCGGGGACCCTAAGTACGCCCTCCACCCCCTTCCCTCTGGGGTCTGGCCCAAGCACAGTGACCCTCGCCCTGGCCCCCACAACAAGAGCAAGAAGGGCCCTAAAAATGACCGCCTGATCGAGCACAACAGCGAGAAGAACCGCGGCGAAGCGAGTCTAGCACTTCCCAAAACGCCACTGACCGCTGCTACCAACCGCACACAAAAAGTAAACGTGGACCCTTACCGAGACCCCCACACTAACTTCAACAACCCCCCGCAGATTGACCCGGACAGTCACCCAAACTCCAGACCCAGGGGCCACCCCCACATTCACCCAGCCACCTCCCCTCGCAGGGACCCCCCAACCAGAAAGCTGGACCCGGAGGAGAACCGCCCTGGAGGGAAGTCCAGTCTGTACCAGTCCGGCGGCGCCAACCGGAATAACAGCCGCTCATCTGTGCTCCTCAACCGTCGCTCCTCCAGCCTGCTCTACCACTTCGACATCCTGAAACGAGGTATGGAAAGTGACACTACACCCTCACACTATGTATGGTATAAAGGGAGTCGTGACAGTGAGACTGCTGCGATTCCGGGATAGTTAGCTAATTACCTCTCCAGCCACAAATTGCTGCCTACATCTGGATTGAATGTGTCCCTTTGTGCGAAGTCTTGGGGGGGGGGGGGGGGGGGGGTGAGAGGTCATAATAGCAATGCTAAATATGCCTAAGTGAGATCAGTTATGATGCAGTAATTAAGGGGTGAGACCGGAGCGGGGAGGATGGGGAACGTGGAGCCCCCTCCTGCGGAATGCGATGCCTGGGTTCTGTAATGACAACCCTGGTCCTACGAATGACACTGGAATGAAGTCTGGCTCCACACAAGCAGGCAAGGCAAGGTCGATCACTCTCTCTCCTTCTTCTCATCTCCGTCTCCCTCCTCCTTTCTCTTTGTCTCCCTGTCTCGCAGAGTCTGACTTCACTCATGAGGCTGTCTGCATGAGTGAGTGCAGGAAGGAGAAGGAGGAGAGAGAGCATTACTGCTACAGTGAATTTGGTGAGTGTGTGTGAACGAGGTTAGACTATTGAATGAGAGTGAGAGGGATGGCCTGGCCACCATCTTCAAGTGATCTCTCCATGAAGATTGTAAGGGAAGTGAAGGGATGGGAAAAGGGGACAAAATAAGGGCATGACACAATGTCTGGTGTAGTCTATTTGCAACCTGCCAATCATGCTGTAGTTTAGACTGGATTGACAGACATTCCCTTTGGTCATGTAGAGTTTTCTCACCATGGTGCAGGGTGAAGTTGCCCCAAAACGTTGCTCTTGGGTCAATTTTGCTGATCCGAGATCTGTACCTATGAGTGCTCTGTGCTACTATCCACTTTAGAGTTCCAAACAATGACCTTTACTTTAATTTGACCATTTACTCTTTAAATTTCAGCCGTCAATGGGATCGTTCATGACATAGACATGGTGCGTAAGGGCATTAGACTCATCACACTGATGGTGAGCAGCGATGGCTTCTACAAGATGAGCCGTCTCTACGTCACTCCAGACAGCTTCTTTCTCAAAGTGCGTCTCCTAGTCCTGGACACCTACAAATGTAGCAAGCCTTGTCCTGACATCAAACTAGGTAAGTGTCAACTTAAGGAACCAATAAATGCATCCCAAATAGCACCCTATCCCCTAAATCAAGGCTCTCCAACCCTGTTCCTGGAGAGCTACCCTCCAACCCAGTGGTAACTGGGGCGGCAGGTAGGATAGTGGTTAGAGCGTAGGGGATGTAACCAAAAGGTTGCAGGGTTGAATCTCCAAGGTAAAAATCTGTCGTTCTTCCCCTTAACAGAGGTAGAACGACAGTAGGCTGTCATTGGTAGGCCGTCATTGTAAATAATAATTTATCCTTAACTGACTTGCTTAGTTAAATAAAGGTTACATAACTAACCTGATTCAGTTCATCAACCAGCTAATTATTAGAATCAGGTGCACTAGATTAGGGTTGGTGTGAAAACCTACAGGATGGTAGCTCTCGAGGAGCAGGGTTGGAGTGAAAACCTACAGGATGGATCTCTCTAGGAGCAGGGTTGGAGTGAAAACCTACAGGATGGTAGCTCTCTAGGAGCAGGGTTGGAGTGAACTTACAGGATGGTATCTCTCTAGGAGCAGGGTTGGAGTGAACTTACAGGATGGTATCTCTCTAGGAGCAGGGTTGGAGTGAAAACCTACAGGATGGTAGCTCTCTAGGATCAGGGTTGGAGTGAAAACCTACAGGATGGTAGCTCTCTAGGAGCAGGGTTGGAGTGAAAACCTACAGGATGGTATCTCTCCAGGAACAGGGTTGGAGTGAAAACCTACAGGATGGTAGCTCTCGAGGAGCAGGGTTGGAGTGAAAACCTACAGGATGGTAGCTCTCGAGGAGCAGGGTTGGAGTGAACTTACAGGATGGTAGCTCTCGAGGAGCAGGGTTGGAGTGAAAACCTACAGGATGGTAGCTCTCGAGGAGCAGGGTTGGAGTGAAAACCTACAGGATGGATCTCTCCTGCCCTATATGGTGCAGTAGTAGACCATATAGGGCAGGATTATTCAAATCCTATCCTGGAGGTCTGAAGTACTGCTGGTTTTCTGTTCTATGTGATCATTAATTGCACCCACCTGGTGTCCCTGATTAGAGAGGAACAATGAAAAAAAAGCAGTGGAACTGACTTTGCGGTCCAGTTTTGAATTTGAGGGATATAAGGTGCCACCATGGCAACGTTCTGATATCAACACTAGCATATTACTTATAATGGATTCCCAATACATTTCTCCATGCTATGTGGTATGCTAGTATAGTCAATGGTACTGAACTCATGTCTACCAGTTGAGCAGAGAGACCAAATACTGCTAATGAATTCACTGACACCCTCTCTTGCCCCAATGCTATTCTATAGGTAGCCGGTACATTGTAATGGGCCAGATCTACCACCGGAGGCGCCACCTCCCCAATGACCTTCTGGCCCTGCTGGGGGGCAAACTGAAGCCAGGGGACGGCCTCCTGCGCAGCAACAACTACGTCAAGCGCTTCAACAAGAGGAGACACCAGAAAGCCCTGGAGGCTACCCGCTCCAAGTGTAGGTGAAACCAAAACACACTATCGCCCCCTGCAGCGGTGGAAAAGACATTGCAGCCGTCAAGATGAAGTGACTGTGACCTATAACCCTACAGCATTTCAGCAAAGACGTAGATGGATGAGGCCAAGATGTTGTTGTTTTTTCCGGCATGGACCTCCTGCACTTGTTTGTATCATAATCCAGGTTGAGTCGTTATGTTTTTGCTTGTCTGCCTGTACAGTCTTTACCTTGTAGCGTTGCGTCCTCTTTGATAGAAGACACAAGTGGAGTCTATATCAAAGGTTCTCGTCTTTAAACCTCTGCTTGAAGTGCTGCCCCATCAGATTTCCTCCTACTGTTGCTCTCTATTATTGTGCATGAGCATTTAGTTGGATAGAGGGCACACTTAACAAAGGTAAAAGATGAGCTCTCTAGTATATCTCAATGTTCATAAGTCTTCTATACTCATTTATTAAGATGTCGTAGTACTTAAAATGATCATTTATTCATGTCTGGTACATGAATCGGTCAGATCAGTGCCTCCCTCTTATTGGTTTAATTTACGATTGAAATATTCTGCCAGCGAAGCCAGAGTTCTGGTTCAATGGAATAATTTAGGTAGAGGACATTTTTCATTGGCTAATTCGATGTAACACAACTTTTCATCAGAATGTTTTGGTTGTCCCGTGTCCACGTTTGAAGATGTTGTCCGAGCATGTGAATGAAGCCCATATTTGCCCTGAGGGAGGAAGACTGCCAACTCCAGCCCCACTATTCATGCGAACACACACACACACACACACACACGCACACACACGCATCTCCAATTGGCTTGTTCCAGGTTATCCCGATCTAGTTGCACACTGGTGCTTCTCCAATGGCAAGAGTCCAATTACATTTCGCCTTTAGAACTTGGTAGGAAACTTTAAAGGACTTCCTATTGACTTCCTATACAATATCAGCAAACTCCTATTTATGCCTGTAAGAAAAGCTGTCTCATCTTCACACTGTTTTGTTCCTGTCATTTGATTGCAGGAAATGCACTTTTACTGTATGTGAAAGAGAAGAGGGGGGTGGGGATGTAAGACTGGAAAAGCAGCATCAACAACAAACCCCAGAGGAGGGAAAAGTTGAGAAAAGAGACAAAAATAAACAAATTCTTCTAATGTTAAAGATGTGTACATGTTGAAATATCCGACGGAGAAAACAGACTTCATAAGGGAACCTGATGGTATTAGTGAGTGTTTTTGTACATCTAATCGCGGGAATCTGATCCCCAGGGCACCTGGACACACGGATTCAGAAAAGTGTGGCTCTCCTTGCCGGCTCTCTTTGGAGATGGTGAGGTGAAAGCTAATGCCGCCTCTGACCCTTATTTGCTCATGCACGCAAACACACACACGCACCCACATCCGATGCGGACAAAGTTCAAAGGAGACATTTGAGAGTGGCAAAGGGAAGGAGAGAGGAAGGAGAGAGGGAGGAGGAGGGAAGGCGAAAAAGAAAGAAGAGAAAGAAGGTTACAGTGCCTTCAGAAAGTATTCACACCCCTTGACTTTTTCCTCACTTTGGGATTCAAATGGATTTAATTGTCATTTTTGGTCAACGATCAACACAAAATACTCTGTAATGTGGAAGAAAAATGTGAATATTTATTACAAAGTTATGAAAAATAAAATACGAATATATCTTGATTAGGTAAGTATTCACCGCCCCATAGACAATACATGTTAGAAACACATTTGGAAGAGGTCACAGCTGTGAGTCTGTAGGTGAGTCTCTAAGAGCTTTGCACACCTGGATTGTACAATATTTGCCCATTATTCTTGGTAACATTCTTCAAGCTCTGTCAAGTTGGTTGTTGATCATTGTTAGAAAGCCATTTTCAAGTCTTGCCATAGATTTTCAAGCCGATTTAAGTCAAAACTGTAACTAGGCCACTCAGGAATATTCAATGTCGTCTTGGTAAGCAACTCCAGTGTATATTTGGCCTTGAGTTTTAGGTTATTGTCCTGCTGAAAGGTGAATGTGTCTCCCAGTGTCTGTTGGAAAGCAGACTGAACCAGGTTTTCCTCTAGGATTTTGCCTGTGCTTAGCTGTACTCCGTTTATTTTTTATCCATAAACACTGCTGAGTCCTTGCTGATGACAAACATACCCATAAAATGATGCAGCCACCACCATGCCTGAAAATATGAAGAGTGGTTCTTAGTGATGTGTTGTGTTGGATTTGCCCCAAACATAACGCTTTGTATTCAGGACAAAAAGTTGTTGATCCATCCTCAGTTTTCTTCTATCACAAACATTAAACTCTGTAACTGTTTTAAAATCAGCAATGGCATCATGGTGAAATCCCTGAGCAGTTTTCTTCCTCTCTTGCAACTGAGTTAGGAAGGACACCTGCATCTTTGTAGTGACTGAGTGTATTGATGCATCTTCCAAAACCTAATGAATAACTTCACCATGCTCAAAGGGATATTCAGCATCTGCTTAATTTTGTATTATTCTTTACACATCTACCAATCGGTGGCCTTCTCTGAGAGACATTGGAAAACCTCCCTGGTCTGTGGTTGAATCTGTGCTTGAAATTCACTACTCAACTGAGGTACCTAACAGATAATTTTATGTGTGGGCTACAGAGATTGGGTAGTCATTCAAAAAGAATGTTAACCACTATTATTGAAAACTGAATGAGTCCATGCAACTTATGTGATTTGTAATACACATTTTTACTCCTGAACTTATTTATGCCTGCCATAACAAAGGGGTTGAATACTTATTGACTCAAGACATTTCAGCTTTTCATTTTTTATTAATTAAAAAAAATTTCTACAAACAAAATTCCACTTTTACATTATGGGGTATTGTGTGTAGCTCAGTGACACAAAATCTCAATATAATCAATTTTAAATTCAGGCTGTAACACAACAAAATGTGGAAAAAGCCAAGGGATGTGAATATTTCTGAAGGCACTGTATGTACACACATCAAGAAAGAAAGAGACCCTGGGAGAGAAAGAGAGACCCTGGGCTCTCTCCATTCCTGAGGGAAAACTTTGAATGCATGATAAGATAGACATCCAGGCCACAGACCCTTGGTCTGGCCTGTCATCTTTGACTATGATCATTCTTAAAAGGAGAGAAAAGCCAAAAGGTTTGCACTGTGTTCGCATATCTCATCTCATACTACATGGAACTAATAAAGATGTATTTGTTTTTTACTCATTGGGTGTCGGTGTTGTCTGTGGGTCTTATTCATGTGTTATCGATGGGAGCTAACACTCAGCCAAAGCCTTGCAAACACACATTCTTGAATGGCACCACAGAATTACATATATAATCACTTTTGGATTCATTCCTGACCAAGATGGCTGCCATAATGAACACATTCTGGAATTTTGAGGGTCTATGACATCAGCCTCTCTAGTGAATTATAGGATCTCTATGTATGGTGCACACAGATTTGAACTGGAGTGTATAGTTAAAAATACTGTTTCAATCCTGATGATAACCCCTGGCGATTAAGTGCCCAAAAACAGGGTCATAATTGGGGTGTAATAGGGGCTCCGTCTGGCCTCGGGAATGATTTTTGAACCAAGCCGTTCCCATGCTTTGAAGTCCATCTGGGAACAGAGCTGGAGGGAACAGATGCAGTCGGGCAGGAAATGGGAGCTCGCTCGCATCTCGGCTACCATCACAGTGGGACAACATTCCTTATGGAGAAGAATAGGGATAAGGGGTTGGGATGGGGGAAGAGGTGGGAATTTGTCCTAGTTCCTTCCTGTGTGACAGAGAGAGCGAGAGTTCCAGCCCCAAGCCACAGTGAGAGAGGAATTGATGGGACCTGTGGTCATCTGTAGTCCATTTGGTATCCATGCAAAGCTCTGGATTCAGTTAGGGGTTTGGAGTGAAGGGGGAGCGTGAAGAAGGGAGAGAGGGAGGGGTGTGTGTGTGTCTTCGGTGAGAGGGTAAGGTTAAAGGAAAACTCTTTTTTGGTATTTGTTTCATTAGTCCATTGTTGATAATAGTCCCAAAAGGTTTTGCATGTCAGCAATAAAGTTTTCAAGATACGTAACAGAAAATACAGAAATCTGGCCCGTATGATGCATTTTGCATCATATGATGCAAAATGTATGATACGGGACTATATCAACAATGAACTAATGAAACAAATACCCCCCAAACAATGTTGGTGTGTTTTCCTTTAATGACAGCGGTGACTTGTGTTCAAAGCTCCTTTATAAAGGGGAAATACAATGTGTGTGTGTGTGTGGGGTACCCAAAGTATAAGTACCAAAATACCTGAAACATTACAGGGGGAAATGCAGGGAAGCTGACTCTAGAACAGTGTCTGAGGGAACTTAATTCAACTCCACCGTGGAAAGGGATGAAAAAGGTACTACTTAGTATTCATTATATTATACGTTCCTGACCACGTGACCTGACAGGATGAACAAGTCCGGACAAAACTCCTGGCCCTTAAACACAAATTAATTACAACATAAGTACACAAAACCAAAGATGACAGCACAATGGACAATTGATGTCAAAAACATGACTTTATTATCTTGGATGAAATGTCCTATCAAGTACAAAAAAGGATCTCTTAAGAGTTGCCACAATCTGTTAAAAACATAGTATTTTCCCCCAGTTATGTTTCCTCTTACATTTACTAAAAAATGAAATATTTTCTGCGATATGAATAAATTAAAACAGATATTGTGATGAAGTTATTAAGAGATGTGTAGAACTGGTTGGTTCTTTAAAAACAAAAACTCTTAAAAGAAGAGTCAACATTCTCCGCCCCATTTTAAATCAATATGCACACAATATGCAGCACTTTTAATATAGAGGGCAATTTTACCTAAATGTAGAGTTCACTTTGACAAAAGATAGAGAATATCTATTGAATGTACAGGTAGGCTTAGTTGCTGGTTAAAAATGGACAAAAATAAAAGTACTAATGCTCTAAAAACCTCTAAAATCTCTTTGTATATTGACAGCCATATTATACAATATGAAATACAAATGGTGGACGATGCATAAGAATAGAAACTGGAGTGCATGGTTTGAAATGCAAACAGGTCTGTGAATAGGACTAACAAACAGGCTTCGGTCACCTCATCTCTCAACTCAGTCCACCTCCGAAAAAGTTGTTGGCACTTCAAACCAGGGTTTCGGTTATTCCCATTTCAATTCAGGAAGTAAACTAAAACTCCAATGAAAATTGACATTTCAGTTCACTTCCAAAACTGAAATGAAATTTACCCCAACCCCTCTTCAAACCTAAGGCTCCCCCCTACTATTAAGTTGATCTTTAAGAGATATTAACTAAGAGCACCAGTGACACACCAAAAATGTTCTCCCCCCCAACAAACAGTACTGTCTCGACACAATTATTACAGATTAGAAAAGAGTTCCAAATATGATAAAAATGCCAGTTCCTAAAACAAATCCTCATACAAACCCCAACTTAGAATAAAGATTCCTCAACGAAGGTTGACTTTCTGATTTACTGTTCTAAACCACAACATGTTTGCTTGATGCAGTGGAAAACTCAAAAGCATTTGACTTAATCCTTTATAGGGGGCCTATGAGTTGAGAGTTGCATGTGATCCAACCTTCTTGACAAAACATTGGGGGAGAGAGGGAGGAGATTGCGGTGTGGATGGTCAGTACACTTAGGTTAAATATGCCCTTTAACAGTTTTCACATTCTCCAAGTCCATCCTCGGTTGTTTTCCTGTGGAAGGACTTCGGAGAGCTTTTCTTGTTTTCATCGGATGAATGTCCTCAATTAAAAATGTTAGAGAAGCCTCTACATGGCGAGAAATAGAGCTTGTTTTCTCTGTCGGCTGTTTCATATACACCAATATTCCCATCTTAGGTAGTAACAAAGAAAAAGGAAAACAGGTTCAACGTCAGAAAAAATAAGGTTTTACAAACAGGATAGCATTTCCACAGTGAGACATGACGTAGAAATGGTAACTTGGACTCTCCATGGCCTGTTTGGAGGTCAGGGCACATACATCTTCAAGGTGGCACCAAGTGGGTTCACGATGATCTAGGATCAGCTCGTTCCAAACACAAGCAGCCAGACAGGTGTGTGCTATTTAGACCCATTTCGAATGAGGGATCACGAGATGAGGAAGCAGAGACAGCTGGAAAGTGTCAGTGTTTGTCATCCCAAATGGAACCCTATTCCCTTTATAGAGCACTACTTTTGAACCAGGGCCCATATGGCTCTGGTCAAAAGTAGTGCACTATATAGGGAATAGGGTGACATTTGGGACATACACAGTCTGAAATGGGAGTTGACCCCCAGGGAAGGAAGAATAGCTGATACAAAAGAGATGTGAGATTAGTTACGGAATAAACAACTTGAAAAGAGTCTACTGCTGCCTTGTTTCGTACTGCCCTTGAACGGCCCATTAGCTTATTGACTTCAGGGGGGTTTTCTCCCGCCATCCCTCCATTTCATCCACCAGATCGGAAGTGCTTTGAAGGAAGGAAACAGGCTGTGAACTGAAAGTCAGCCTCCCTCCCCCCGTCTGTTGGGGATGTGGTATCTCCCATTATGAATACTAAGGGTTTGGATAATGGAACCTTCCACTGCCAGTCTCTTCCCTTTCCACGGCCTTAGAGGTGGCTGAGGAGCGGCGAGGGCTCATACGGTTTGGTAACAAGGCCGTTCGGCCTGAAGCATGCGTCGGCTACGATCTTCCAGGAGTGTGTGCTGGTTTTAAACGGGGGTGTGACTCCCACTCCCAAGTCCGACAGGTGTGGTGGTGTGTGTGTGGACACGTAAGAAGTAGCCTGGCTTCCCCATTGGAGTATGAGTGTTCAGAGGGAACCACATTGGCAGCCATTTTGACAGTAAGCTTTAGAAGGAGTGCCGACTGTGTATTCTAAGAGGCCGTAGACTGCAGTTTGTTGTTATGAGACCTACAGAACGCAGAGAGAAGGGGAAACAGTTGATGTGATCGATTGACGTGTTTTGTTTTATTAAAAGCTTGACAAATCACAGAATATGCACGAGGGAATACAAAAACACTTATTGGATGCCAGTGGGGTCAGACGTTTGAGCAGAGAGAGCAGCCATGTTGGTGTAATGTTGGTTTAATGTTCTATATGGCTTGTATATACAGTGAGAACATACCATGTAAAACGTGGGACAGTCGAGTTCGCCAGAAATTAACTGCAAAGCTACACAAAAAACTATGACCTCTATCTTACCATTTTTTTCCTTTTTGAACATACAATACTCCTTCACAAAAGGATATAATATGCACATAAAACAATAACATTATACATTAACAATTCAGATAAAAGACTAACTGATCAATGTTGTTAATCTTTTAAAAATGGCCAGCTAAGAGGAGATACAGTCTTTGCACTTCATCGACACAATAAATGCACTCCATTAAATTAAATGATAGGTCATCTGCACGTGGAACTGAGTTGAATACAGCGTTACATGTGTGAGAAATGAGTTTCAACATTTTAGCAAAATCTAATCACAACGATGAGGTTGTGAACTAACCTTTTTGATACTTGATATTGTGCCTCACACGTCACCAGATTGAGATATAAACAGAAATGAACTGAACTTCCATCTAATATCTGTCGTCTGTGAAATGAATGTAAAAAAATCCTAACGGATGTTTCCCTTGATTGCTGTTTGTGACCAACATGGCTGCCATTATCAAAATGGAGAAATGTTTTTAAAGTGTCTTTCCTTCTAAAAATACAACAAAAAAACACACCTACGGTGTGGTTTATACTGTAAATATACTTTCTTACAAATAGTTTGACGCTGTTTTAAAGACATAAAAACAGCAAGGTCCAGGATAGCCTAATGTTTTTTTTTAGAGTGACCCCGGCACCCAGCTCAGATTCCAACTACAAGGCCAGACTTATGACATCACAATCTGTAAGAGAGGGAGAGAGAATGGATGACATAAACACATGCAGGTGGAAGCACATGACCATAAGCACACAAACACGCAATGCAGGCGGAGGGGAGGGGAGGTATAAATGCAAAACTATGTGCAAAAGACAGGAGATGGGATGCTAAGGACATTGAGCATGGATTGGACATTGCTACTACACAGCTCTAAAGGGAATGCCAATAGAACGCTGGAGCCACACGCATACATAAACAGACTCCACACAACAGACCACAGACAGATCTGTGTGGAAGGGCTGGTGTCTGGTGGTTCGGTGGCAGCTAAGGCCCTTCAAGTTGGACCCCAACGGCAGATGTGAGAGAGACTAAAGCACTACAAACACAAAATGTCAAACTTCACAGAATCATCCTAAAGTTGGGGTTATGTCTAAAAGAAGGGGCGGAGAGAGAGGGAGGGATAAGAGAACAGCACAAAGAAGAGGCGAGGACGGAGGAGGAGCGCAGGCGGATATGATGAAGACGGGAGAAAAGGGTGGGATGAGCTCAGAGTTCAAAAGGTGAGAGTTGACTGACGAGGTCTTACCTGCTGGCTTTGAACCCTTTGAGCTTCTGGACGAAGAAGTTCTCGAGGACCTCGGCACTCTGGTAGAACGGCGAGTCGCTGGGGTTGTAGTAACGGCAGTTGTCGAAGACTTTGGTCATGTCCGCCACGAACTCTGTCAGCTTGATGTAGTAGCGCTTCTGCAACCGCTCCTCCATTGTAGAAAGATCTAGAAGGGAGGAAGACAAGAACAGAACATGAATCACCTCAGACTCATCAAGTCGACTCTTCTCCAGCATCTCGCATAGTTGCTTCAAAAGTAATTGCAGTTTATGTGGTGTGAATGTTTGATAGATGTTCAAGTATGCGTCTGAAAGCGCAATACATCACTTGTACATCAACTTGACTGTCAGAAATCCCAGCTCAACGCCAGTTTCAACCCTCAATATCTGGCCCGGCCCTTTCAAAGTGAATTACACGGGATGTGACCGAGCGGCCGACCCATCGATTCTGGCAACATGCTGTCACCGTTATGAAATTTGCCTTTGAAAGAAGTTGAAAGTTGACACTCAATTATTACGATAGGTAGCAAGGTAAGCTAGCAACAAGCCCGGTCCTTCATAATTCCCCACAGGGCAGCAGTGGTTTCTCCCGTGTCGCGCCCCGGGGCTCCATTTTAAACAAACATATCCGATTCTTAACCTTCCCCACCCCCCACCCAGTCAGTAGGCCGGCCTCTTGCCCATATCAAAGAGGGCCTTCTTCTCCGTCATCAGACTTCATCTACAAACCCCAAACTTACTCCGTCCGGACCGCCGTGGCTAGACTTGGCTTTTTTTTACTGCAGGGTGAAAAGGTTTCTTTTTTGCGGGCGGTGGACTAGAGTTTCCAGGCCCAAGTCGAATGCACTGTAGTGTAGAAGGGGGCTACTGTAGTGTCCAAGTGTAGAAGTCTCTGGGGTTTTTCCGCCAGCTCATTAATGGTTTGTTTGTGTGGAAGTTCAAAAAGGCCCTGTTGACGCAGGTCCGCCTTTTACATGGGCAGTTTGATCTGAGTTGGAGGCCTTTCCTCTCAAGCAGGGCGATGGGGTGTGTGCGCACGTTTGGGGGTGTGTTTGTGTGTGTAACAACTTAGGAGTCCCTTGTGATGACTATTCCATTTATGATAACAGCACCTCTTTTTACAATGTTGAATCAATGTAAACAGGCAGAACTCTCCCCCCACTTACCCATTGGTTCCTTAATGACTCCGTAGTAGTCTGGGGCGTCGTTCGGGTCCACCGGCTCCAGGAACGGCCACGCCATTTTGTGAGCCTGAGAGAGGTAGGGAGAGAGAGGGAGTGAGAGAGAGGAGACACTTGAGAGACGTGCAGCAAAAAAAACGAAGGAAAACAAACAGGTTGAAAATGGCATTGGAAGCAGCTGGTTCAACACAGATGCGCTCCGGCTACGTCCGTGCCATGCGGACACAGAGGAGGAGGAGGGGAAGAAGAGAGAGGAGAGAAGGAAGAGGGTGGAAAAACCCCTGTAGCCAGGGCAGTTGTCCAAGTGCCGCCCAGGGGACCAGCGTACAGATCAGATAAGAGATGAGAACAGAGGAGGGCTTTGTTTCGTACCGTCCCGACGCTACGCTAGGTAGAGAGGGAAGAAGAGCGAAGGGAGGAGCGAAGGAAGGGGTGACATACCTGTAATGAGCGCAGGATTCTCCTTAACCCCTCGTTATCCTTGTCGGTGAGCGGCGTGAGCACTGTCATGGCGTCCTCTGTGGACTGGCACTGCGGACACACGTACTGGTCGATGTGGTTGGCCTCGCTCTGCAGGATGCCCACGCAACGGCCGTGGTACCAGTTCTGGCAGCGGTCGCAGCCGATGTAGAACCTGAGCGGGGGTGAGGAGGAGGGTGGCAGGGGTGGGTCACGTTCATTGTGCTTGATGAACACGACCCTGGTTTCTGTTCCAAGTCTGATTGAAGAAATAGACTCCGGCGTGTCTGAACACCCTAGTCCCATTCTAAATAGTAGGCATTTTGGGTATGTGAAATGATTTTTATAGTAAGGAACATTTCAGAAAATGTGTATGCTTTAAAAGCCAGGGTGATATAGACATACTCATTTCAGGTTTACATCTAGTAGAATTCGCTGTACACTATTGAAGGAGAGGATAGTCTGTGGAGTCCCATGTGTATAGGGGAATAGGGGATGTGCTCTACCAAAATTAACAAATGGTGGGAATTGACACAATTGTGCATTAGATGATGCACTCTCAGTATGGATGAGCCTGGAATGCTGATATTTGTTGCTTGGAAGGTTGTTTTTAGTAAACAGTACATTGAAAATAGCACGTAGTACGATTAGCACACAGTATGTAGTTTTAGTCAGTAGTGGGCAAGACAGATTTCGGACACGGCCAATGTCTCGACATAAGAAATTCAAGCTGTTTAACCTTAGACATCAAAGGAAACAACGTATAACTGAAACTAAACAACTAAAGCTCAACCGATAGCACCATCTAATAGACAATATTGTACGTTTTCGCCACTGAGGACCCATACACACAAAAACACACTTCTATGCACTTACTGTGCTTCGTCGTAGGGCGTTCGGCAGATGCAGTAGAGCTCCTCGGTCTTTCCCTCCTGGGCCCGCTTGCACTCGCTGCAGATGTAGTCGTCCATCTTCCTGGCCTCCTTCTCGGTGACGCCCACACACTCGCCGTGGTACCAGTTGGTGCACAGGTCGCAGCCTATGTAGAACCTGGGAGAACACAAGACGTGAAAGACTGCCAAATCACCATGGGGTCAAATGAGGTCATTGTAACCACCATGGTTTCAGGTGCGTTTGTTAGGAATGTATTGAATGCCATTTGTGTGTTGCCATAGTGTCTCAATTTCCTGGTTGATGGCATTTCAGGAAGATAAATAATGGAGAGTCACCTGTTAAAGTCCCAACACACCGCAATAGTTTCAGGTGAAAGCGGGTGAAATTTCAATTTCAAGTGAAATTGATCTTCACTTCTGATGTTTGAGCTTCCCCGTAAATGGTCAATGGTATACATTTTGACGGTCTCTTCAGAGAGGTATTGGAGGTAGCTTACTATACATTTAACGTGTTTGAACTATATTGAGGCTCCTCAGAAGGGCTTTAGACAAGGGTCATGTTTGAGGTACATAAACGTTGGGTATGTCCCAAATGGCACCATATTCCCTAGTGCACTACTTTTGACTACAACCCAATGGACACCCTAATTCCTGTATAGTGTACTGCTTTTGACCAGGGCCCTGGTTAGGGAATAGGGTGCCATTTAAAACACAGCTGGTCTCTTACTTGGACTCGTCGTAGGGCGTTCTGCAGACACAGTAGAGCTTGATCTCCTTCTTGCTGTCTCCTGAGGTAGTGGTGGTGATCATCTTCTTCTTCTTGGCGTTAGCCGTCGACGCCACGTCCCTCTCCTCCTCCCGCTTCCGCTTGTGGACGAAGGCCGCTGGGTTGAGTTGGGAGGTGTGTGTGAGGGTGTGATGCGCGTGTGCGGCGGCGGCCGCCTGATGGGAGGCGGCCTGGGCCCTTTCCTTGTCCCGTCGCAGCTTGGCGAGGTCCCTCCTCAGCTCATCCTGTGGAAGGAGATAAGGGTAGAGAGTAAGATCAAAAAGTGTGTGTGTGTGTATGTGTGTGAGAGAGTTGGACATCTGTGCGCAGCTCTGCTACCATGTGTCCATCGTGAGTACAGTATCTTCATGGGAGAATGCTGTGTGTGTGTGTGTGTGTCTGACCTGCGTCTCCAGCTGCAGCTCCTTGTCCAGCAGGGCTCTCTTCTTGAGGATCTCGGCCTTGAGTGTCTCCTTGTGCCGGCAGAGCAGCGACGACAGCTTGGTGGCGTTGGCCTTGGTCCTCTTCTGCTCGCCTGCTTCCTCCTTCTTCCTCTTCTTGACCGCCTGCTTCTCGTCCTTGTCGATCTTGTCCAGGATGAACTTCATCACCTGGTTGCACACAATCATCCTGGGTGGAAGGGGAGAGAGACAACCTGTTATAGGCCTTATAAGACATTATAAAGGCTCCTATATGCTTATAACAAGTTTAGCATTATACTGCCAGCCACACAACATCCTGGGGGGAGGGGATAGATGTAACATATTATAATACTTGTTATGAGATATTATAAAGGCTCATACATGCTTATAGCCATTTATAAAGATGAATACCACCAGGAACCCATCATCCCGAGGGGAGGGGTGGATGGGATTTTAAAACATTGTGTATTTAGGTGACAGGGACAATGTACAGTCTTCATTTAGGTGTTCCCATCAATGTAACAGGAGAGTTAGCTATGAAGCTCATTTTCATCCATAGTCCCGCAAAGGAATTTTAAGGACATTTGAAGTGAATATATTTTGGGGGTGTTATTCAAATGATCAAATATAAATTGACTTGAAGGAAATGTAATGTATAACGTTTCCATACATCATAAACCCTTCCATCACCCGTTACCTCACACTACGAAACAAAACACTGTAAGCCAATCGGTAGCCATGCCACAAGGTCACATGTGACAGATGTCAAGAGTGTTTTTGTTCCCCGTGTTTATTTAGTGGTGGGGCCGGAGAGCGATGGAAAGATAGAGAGCAGTGGCTTCCTATTGCTAGTCTTCCCCCCCCCCCCCCACACACAGAGAGAGAGGAGGTCAAGGTCAACCTTGGTTCCCAGACACTGGGGAGCCCTGGTCAAAAGATGTGCACTACATAGGGAACAGGATGCCATTTGGGACACAACCACAGTGCCCTGGCTTGCCCTGCTCCAGGACTGTAGGTCTGGTTTAAACCCAGTGAGGAGGACACAACACATGGTCTGTCTGTGGTAACCTTTCCCATGACCCAGACACGTTAAATATAACCCCTGGTTTTCTCCACAGGGAGGGAGAGGATGACACCTCCACACACACACGGCTTGTCAACACAAGGTCTGATCGTCATGGCAACAGCGCTAGCTAGCTCCTAGTCCCTCACCTCTGGTTCTCCTCTCTCTCGGCGGGGGACATGGGCTTCTTCTGCTTGAGGTGCTCGATCACCGCATTCTGCTTCATCACCACCTGTCACAGAGGAGACAGAGGTCAACTCACACGGTTCCGTCCCAAATGGCACCCGATTCCCTCTGTAGTGCACTACTTAGGACCGGGTTCCGTAGGGTTCTGGTCAAATGTAGTGAACTCTATACTGTGAATAGGGTGCCATTTAGGGAGCATTCCATCTCAGGCCTCACACAGAGAAAGAACAGAGAAATATCAAAGACGTCAAATATACAGGAAGCAGGTGTTTGTTACACCACAGGTAAAATACATGCGTTGTAGAACGCAGACCATTATACATAGGTTACTTCCCAAACGGCATCCTATCCCCTATATAGGGCACTACTTTTGACACGGCCTCATAGGGCTCTGGTCAAAAGTAGTGCACTCTATAGGGAATAGGGTGCCATTTCAGAGGTACCCATAGTGTGTATGCACTAGACTAGGGGCGCACGCAAGCCACAAACATCATACATATACCACACACACAGAGGTAGCATTTAAAATAGACAAAGACGGTGGCGGGGGACAGCTTGGAAAATAAACCAATTGTATGAGCAGGCTGTTTGAGAGAACTGTTTATATGCTGATGTCAGAGAGAGACGGGGCCTACTATAGTGTTACACCATCTATGTCTGGCTGGCTGCCTGAACACACACACACACACACACACACACACACACACACACACACACACACACACACACACACACACACACACACACACACACACACACACACACACACACACACACACACACACACACACACACACACACACACACCTCCCCATCATCCAAACACACAGACGTGCACACACATGTAAGTACACATTTCTGATATTGACCACCTGTTTCTGGATGATGTGGCTCTGGCTGGCCGCTGCCAGGGCCTGCTCCCGCTTGGCCTCGGCAGCCAGCCTCTTCTTCTGCTGCTGCTGCTCCCTCAGCTGCTGGATCCTCTGGAGCTGCTCCTGCACGCTGGCCGTCTGGATGGTCACCACGTTCTGGATCGGACCTCCAGGCTGGGCTCCACCGATCCCGGGTTGCTGGATCTGGATGGGAAGCTGGAGCTTGATCTGCTGGGGGAGAGAGCCTCCGGAGGTCCCCTGTTGGGCCTGGAGCTGAGCCAGGACCTGGACCTGTTGCTGGAGGCCCGGGACGGTGATGAGCTGGTGGGGAGAGCCCTGGAGCTGGAGGGTCTGCTGGGGCCGGCCCATGGGGGTGCCGGGGGGGTGTTTGAGGGACTTGACCTGGAGGGGGGTTGGGGATTGGATGGGCATGTGGGCCTGGGTCTGGGAGGGGAGTTGGCTCTGGGGGGTGGCGGATGGGGGGGTGCTGGTGGCCAGGGCGGCGCCGGCCTGGATGGGAGCTGCAGCCTGCTGGGCGGGCTGGGCAGGGGTCTTGGTGGTCTGGCCCGGGGCGGTGGGGGCTGAAGGGAGGAGAGGAGAGAAAGGGGATGGGCAGACCTTTAGAAGACACACAGACTATCAATATTTTATACAGGTGAATATTTGAATGATAAAACAATGATCTGCGAGTGTGTGTGTGTGACTGCTGGTGGGCAACATAACATTTGGGTACTGGGTCCTGTTCAGTGTGCACTAAACAGGATAAAACACTTCTGACGTACGGCCGTAACCTCTCACTGTTTGTTCGAAAACATTTCCCCCTTTTGTGTCTACTGAATGCCGCCCTGCAGTAGATGACTGCGACCGTGTGTGTCCGTATCCGTGTCAATAATACACACGATTATCAGCTCCTTTGACTACCTGTGGAGGTTGGGGTAGCGGCAGGGGCCATGGGGGTGAAGAGGAAGCGTTGGACCTGGCCGTTGGGCATGGCCGCCTGCATGAGCTGCTGACCGGGCCCGGGGATGACCGTGACTCCCTGGGGGATGACCTGCAGCTGGCCCGTGGCCTGGCCCTGGCCCTGGATCATCACCGTCAGGCCCTGGGCCCCGCCGCCTGGCCGCTCTACTGCCTGGCTCTGCTGCTTCTGATGGGGGGGGGACAGGGAGATGAGGGAGGGGTGATGCTTTTGGAGGTAGTTTAGAGGTACAACGGTAGCCTGGTCCCAGATCTGTTTGTCATGCAATATATAGCAACGAACATAGGAGTTGGCTCGACAATCTGATCTGTGATTAGGCAAGGGTGCACTACTCTTTAAAAAAACAAACAGACCATGTTGAAACTAGCACATATAGATATACTAACAGGGACATGAAAGGGAGTTATTCCGATCTTTCCCGTTGAATAGGACTAAAATCAAAACATACTTGTTTTGAAAGGTGCAGAATTACGATACACTAGGTGGGCAGAGCAGAAGCCTATTGTCCCACTGTTGCCTAACATCAGTAGAAGGGTTATTATGGCGTAGCTGATGTTACCTGGGTGAGCTGGGTGAGTTGTGCCAGGGTGAGTTTGACCTGGCCCTGGCCCTGCTGTGCCCGCTGCTGGGGTGTCTGGGCCGTGTTGGGCTGGCCCGGGGTTTTGGGGGCACTGCCCACCCTCTGCCCGGCCACAGTGGTGACGGGGCTGGCACTCGAGATGGCCGTGGACACGGCCTGCCCGCGGATGATCTGGGTCACCACCTGCTGGCCCGCCTGACCTGGAGGAGGAAAACACACACACACACACACACACACACACACACACACACACACACACACACACACACACACACACACACACACACACACACACACACACACACACACACACACACGAGTCAGAACTTGCATGAACACACAAGTTAGTGAAAGAGACTATTCTAACTGGCCTATCAAGCTAAAATGGAGTGGGTAAACAAACAGCCTACCTTGCTGCACCATGAGGGGGGTCCGGAGGAGGGTCTTACCCATGGCGCCTGTCTGATGGATGGGCGTGCGGATCACGGTCATCCCCGGACGGATCTGGCCTCCAGCGGTGAGCACCTAGAAACACAGCCAAGATCAGAAACACTGGGACTTCCCCTTATACCACAGGGACAACACGGACTCCAGTGAAGGGTTGCTGTTAATAGTTCATGGGGAATTCTTTCAATAACGTGTCGATCACGTGTTACTGCTAATGACCTGTTTTAGAGGGCTGTGGGGAGAAGAAGTGACAAGGGGGCAGGGTGGATGTTGGTAAGGAAGGGGGAATTTGAAGATCTAGGCTGGGTTACCGTAAAGCCCTTTGCGACAACAGATGGTGTAAATAGGGCTTTATAAATAGATGTGATTGATTGACTGACAGATGGGGAAAGATGTTCCATGGGGTGTTACCTGCTGTGGTGAGCCAGGCATGCCCGGCCTGATGTTGATGGTTGTGGTGCGAGGCTGGAACGAGGCGAAGGTCTGGGCACCGCCAGCTTGGCTTGAGGGAATGATGCCCAGCACCTGTTTCTGAATTATACCTGGGGACAGGACATATTATTACTGTGAACCCACACATAAAGGATTGGTATTTATCTAATACTCTGCATTGTTGAAAAAGGACCTGTAAGTAAGCATTTCACTGCCAGTCTACACCTGTTGTTTATGAAGCAAGTGACAAATAAAATGTGATTTGATTTATATCACCATAACGTTAGCATTAGGGAGAAAATCAATATTCAGAATATTCAATATTCAGAATACTTGTGTGTCATTCTGACTTTTGATGATCAAATGCTTCACGTTTAAAGACAGAAATGAGTCCACTCAAAATTCACCGACATCTGTTAAAAACGATATCCCTAATCTAGTTATTCACTTTTGTCTTTTGGCAATGAAGAAAGCTGAAATGTCCACTCAAGGCTACCAGTTCCACTTCATCAGGTATAGAAACAAACTATCCATTCTGCACGGTTCATGATGTATCAATACGTCACTCAATAAATGACTTGTGGATTTTGTTCCTTTCAAGTCGCAACCCTCTGATCTTGACCACAGTAAATATTAACCCAGCAAGTAAACAACATCAAAACTATCTTCAAACGGGGTATGTTGGTTTGAATCCATCACGTATGACCCGCTCATAAATTATGTATGGGTTTTCCTTGAATTCATACGTTTTTATTTTCCTCCGACAAAGCGAGTGTTTCATATTTGTTACTTTGGTCGCGCTTCAATATATATTTTTTTTACTCACGTGGACACAGGACGGCAACCCAAATGAAAACGCGTTTCCTCAAAATATGTTAAATTGTCGTATTTTTTTTCTCTTCACCATCTCTCTCTGTGTTTTTTTTGTGTGCCTTTTTTCTGACCACAAAACCCATCAGGTAAAGCTATACATCAATGGTTCCCCCTCTTCAAATAGCAGAGGTTAAACCAGCTACAGTAGAAGACTGGGGAGTTTCAGTTCTGGCACCGACATCAAACGCCCACTTCATAAGTGTAGCTGTTTGGAGAGTCGGTGAGCTGGCGAGTAAGCGACACAGAAAGAAGGAGGGGGGTGGAAATCCTTCCATCCTTCACCTCTCTATAGCGGGTTACCTGTCTGACGAACCAGACCTCAAGGTAAACTTGTTTTCCTGCTCCGCTTCCTTAGCACGCTCCAAAACAAACAGGCATTGAAACAGTCACGCTGGAAAAATATACTACTGCTCCTTAATACCAGCTCTCTCTCTCCCTCCCTGGTCGACAGGATGAAACACGGGTGTCACTAGACAGGAGCGCTGTTTGTTTGCGCAGTAATTTAGCCTACCCGCTTGAAACATGGATGTGTTGTGTGTGTGAATGAGAAAGCATGTGTGTATATATATATATATATATATATATATATATATATATATATATATATATATATATATATTAATTCAAGGAGTGTAGCCATGAGCCTGACCACCCTTTTATATAGATAATTGGAAACAAGAAAGATTTTGTGAAATATGGGAGGCACAAACGGGTTCAGGACAAGGTCATGTTTTCGCATTGTATAAGTTTTAGTAATAACGGAGAAAAAGCTAAGCCTTATTGAAGTAAGACAACGTTACAGCACAGATAAGTCTACAAGCTTATCTTCGGTATCTGACCTTTTTAGACACTAGAAAACTACCTCACCTACAATCACTTACTAACAACCAATTATTAGTCCAGGTCAGTCATCGTGAAGCATCTAATACTTACAGATGTCCAATTGGAATTTCAATTAATTGACATTTGGCTGAATAAACAAATGAAGGTTTGTGTCTTTAAACAAGTGTTGTACACTCGTCATCAACCCACTTTTAAAGGTGAAATCAAACGGGACAGTGGTTCTAAAAATATGAACCATCACCTCATCCGATGGGTCAATATTGACTTCTAAATTAGCTAGCATGCTACTTCCAAAGACGGTCTGGCTAAGTTCTTAGACTACACAGTCTACCGTTCTGTCCCACCTAAAATAACAACGTTCTATTCCATTACCATGCCGACAGGGCACAACTAGACGTGATGTGCATGTGCCACTCCAGACTGAGCCACTGACTCATGGGTTGGCGGGTGGCGGAGCACCACAATGGGGTTGGCATCGAGTGGGCACCGCAGCACTAGCCTGGTCAAGAGGACAGACCTTACCACAGGGTTGTGCCACATCAGGTGGGTGAGACAGTGCTTCTGCCAATAGCGGTAAGTTAGGTTAGTGGTTAGAGAAGACGGCAGTTGGTAGAGAAACATTTTGCTTTCAGTCATCCATCCTTGTCATCATGGAAAAAAGGGAGGAATGAAGGATGCATCTGAACAGCATTAAAACAGGACCTCTCTCTTGTTTAATTTAACCTTATTTTACCAGGTTGTCCCACTGAAGTCAAAATATATATTTTTCAAGCAAAAGCTCTCTCTTGCTGTGTCTCAGGTGTGGGCACAGGGGAGTTACTTTACCTCCTTGAGTGGTTGGCACGTTGACAGTGACAATCTTGCTGTTGGCGGGCAGCGGCAGCTTGGCGGTGAGCACCTTGCCCCCCATGGACGTGCCCGTGATCTGGAAAGTCTGTCCGGCCGACGTGGCCACCGTGCCCGGCGAGGCTACAGGGAAATATGCAAATGAGGCTCCGCTCGAGAGTCAAACTGCTAAACAAGCACAGCTGCTAGCGGTGACTCAAACATTACATTTAGTTTGTTAGGGGTTGATTCATACACCAACCACTACTACTTCCTATTTGCAAAGATTCCCTACTAAGTAAAAAAATAACATCACTTGAGTATAAATTAAATCAGGACACATTTTAATGAGATTCAATGAGGTTATTCTCTTTACCAATCTACTGGCTTGTGAACGAAGAAAATGACCTATGACCTTTGACATACCTCCACTGGGCTGCCCCTGCTTGACCCAGGAAGCAAACGACTGCTGGAAGTTCTTGTTCTGTTGAAAGGAGACGGGGGTGCCCATCTTGGTGGCCAGTACCACTTTGGTTCCGGGGGTGGCCTGGCCCGACAGGGTCACTACCTTGGGGGTGGAAGAAGGGGTGGCTGGGCTCCCCGGGGTGGTGACGATGGTAGAGCCAGTGCCAGTTTTCTGGTCCAGACGCTTCTAGAACAAGAGAAACCGTGAAATAATCCAGAAACACAACAAAACATCCCTATTTTTCACACGGCTGGTGGTCCTACTCACCTTGGCCTGTTCCACTGCCTGGGCTTTCTCTTTCTCAACCCTTTGAAGACAAATAAAGATGCATCATACACAAACCAGAGAAAGAGTTAGAACATAACTATTTTCCCCCCCAAATTAATGCAATTAGCTGTACAAAAAGTATAGTAAGGCAAATATGTTTTTTTTTTTTTTTTATTAGTCTAAGAGAGTCGAAGTGAGTTCATAACAGAAGATATTGACAGTTCAATCGAATAGCATGGAGCATGCAGTTACTATGCCCCCTAGAACTCGTGCCCTTTGCCCTCTGACCTCTCGGAGAAGGCCCTGATCTCCCAGAGGTCCAATTCCTCCTCGGCAACCCAGGACTCAATCACCACCGGTCCAGTTTCCTTTTTTGGCTCCGGCTTCTTGGGCCGCAGGTTGCTAGAGCGCAGGCCTTTCCTCTGTGGCGTGTGGGTCTCTGTGTGTGTGTGTGTGTGTGGAATGGATGCAAGAGAGAGAGGGGGGTGGGTAAGGGTAGAGCAAGAAAACAAAAATAGGAGGGGGAAGGAGTGAGACGAATAAGAGAGAAAGAGACTGAGTCAACAATGGCATAAAATGAACCACCTTGAGAAAAAAATAACACTATCCTCTTTTTACATTCCATGTGGAGTTTTATTCTAGCCGGCTGCTGCTCCCTCACCTTTCGGGGTCTCGGGAGCCCCGAGGGGGCAGATGATCTTGCGGATGCAGTATTCCGAGCGGATGCCGTAGGGCCCCACGTCGCGGCGCTTGATAATCTCTGTGGTGGTGATCTCCGTCTCTGAGGTCTCTGTGGCAATGAGTGGGGATAGGGCTGGGTTGGTGTAGGATGAAGGAGGAGGAAGATGCAGAGAACAACTCCCAAGACATGACACAGTAACGACTTAATACGCTGCCATTCAATACAGTACACAGGAATGACATTGCATAGGAAAAGCCTCTGACATTTCAGTAAAAAAAGAGTAGCAGAGGAAATGGGCTTCATGGTGGATATTTGAGTATATACACTCCCCTACGTATTTATTTGAACAGTAAAACTAAAACCTTTAATTTGGCTCTATACTCCGGGATTTTGGATTTGAGGTAAAAATACGAGCCAACAGCACATAATGTCACCTTTAATTTGAGGGTATTTTCATACATACAGTGCCTTCAGAATGTATTCATGCCTCTGGACTTATTCTACATTTTGTTGTGTTACAGCCTGAATTCAAAATGGAAAATACAGTGAGGGAAAAAAGTATTTGATCCCCTGCTGATTTTGTACGTTTGCCCACTGAAAGAAATGATGAGTCTATAATTTTAATGGTAGGTTTATTTGAACAGTGAGAGACAGAATAACAACAAAAAAATCCAGAAAAACGCATGTTAAAAATTTTATAAATTTATTTGCATTTTAATGGGGAAAATAAGTATTTGACCCCTCTGCAAAACATGACTTAGTACTTGGTGGCAAAACCCTTGTTGGCAATCACAGAGGTCAGACGTTTCTTGTAGTTAGCCACCAGGTTTGCACACATCTCAGGAGGGATTTTGTCCCACTCCTCTTTGCAGATCTTCTCCAAGTCATTAAGGTTTCGAGGCTGACGTTTGGCAACTCGAACCTTCAGCTCCGTCCAGATTTTCTATGGGATGAAGGTCTGGAGACTGGCTAGGTCACTCCAGGACCTTAATGTGCTTCTTCTTGAGCCACTCCTTTGTTGCCTTGGCCGTGTGTTTTGGGTCATTGTCATCTTGGAATACCCATCCACGACCCATTTTCAATGCCCTGGCTGAGGGAAGGAGGTTCTCACCCAAGATTTGACAGTACATGGCCCCGTCCATTGTCCCTTTGATGCGGTGAAGTTGTCCTGTCCCCTTAGCAGAAAAACACCCCCAAAGCATAATGTTTCCACCTCCATGTTTGACGGTGGGGATGGTGTTCTTGGGGTCATAGGCAGCATTCCTCCTCCTCCAAACACGGCTAGTTGAGTTGATGCCAAAGAGCTCCATTTTGGTCTCGTCTGACCACAACACTTTCACCCAGTTGTCCTCTGAATCATTCAGATGTTCATTGGCAAACTTCAGACGGGCATGTATATGTGCTTTCTTGAGCAGGGGGACCTTGCGGGCGCTGCAGGATTTCAGTCCTTCACGGCGTAGTGTGTTACCAATTGTTTTCTTGGTGACTATGGTCACAGCTACCTTGAGATCATTGACAAGATCCTCCCGTGTAGTTCTGGGCTAATTCCTCACCGTTCTCATGATCATTGCAACTCCACGAGGTGAGATCTTGCATGGAGCCCCAGGCCGAGGGAGATTGACAGTTCTTTTGTGTTTCTTCCATTTGCGAATAATCGCACCAACTGTTGTCACCTCACCAAGCTGCTTGGCGATGGTCTTGTAGCCCATTCCAGCCTTGTGTAGGTCTACAATTTTGTCCCTGACATCCTTGGAGAGCTCTTTGGTCTTGGCCATGGTGGAGAGTTTGGAATCTGATTGATTGCTTCTGTGGACAGGTGTCTTTTATACAGGTAACAAGCTGAGATTAGGAGCACTCCCTTTAAGAGTGTGCTCCTAATCTCAGCACCTTACCTGTATAAAAGACACCTGGGAGCCAGAAATCTTTCTGATTGAGAGGGGGTCAAATACTTATTTCCCTCATTAAAATGCAAATCAATTCATAACATTTTTGACATACGTTTTTCTGGATTTTTTGTTATTCTGTCTCACTGTTCAAATAAACCTACCATTAAAATTATAGACTGATCATTTCTTTGTCAGTGGGCAAACGTACAAAATCAGCAGGGGATCAAATAATTTTTCCCCTCACTGTATATATTTACACCCTTGAGTCAATACCTTGTAGAAGCACCTTTGGCAGAGATTACAGCTGTTAGTGTTTCTGGGTAAGTCTCTAAGAGTTTCCACACCTGGATTGTGCAACATTTGGCCATTATTATTTTCCAAATTCTTCAAGCTCTGTCAAATTGGTTGTTGATCATTGCTAAACAACAAGTTTCAGGTCTTGCCATAGATTTTTAAGCAGATTTAAGTCAAAACTGTAACTCGGCCACTCAGGAACATTCACCGTCTTCTTGGTAAGCCAACTCCAGTGTAGATTTGGCTTTGTGTTTTAGGTTACTGCCCTGCTGAAAGGTGAATTCCTCCCCCAGTGTCTGCTGGAAAGCAGAAAATCTGATTTTCCTCTTGGATTTTGCCTGTGCTTAGCCTCATTGCGTTTATTTGTTTTATCCTGAAAAACTCCCCAGTCCTTAATGATTACAAGCATATCCATAACATGATGCAGCCACCACTATGTCATGTATTGTATTTGTCCCAAACTTAACATTAACACAAAGTTCCTTACTTTGCCTCATTATTTGCAGTTTTACTTTACCAAACAGGATGCTTGCTTTGGAATATTTTTTATTCTGTACAGGTTAGTATTGTGGAGTAACTACAATGTTGTTGATCCATCCTCAGTTATATCCTATCACAACCATTAAACTCTTCAACTGTTTTAAAATCACCATTGGCAGTTTTCTTCCTCTCCGGCAACTGAGTTAGGAAGGAAGCCTGTATCTTTGTAGTGACTGGGTGTCTTGATATACCAAGTGTAATTAATAACTTCACCATGCTCAAAGGGATATTCAATGTCTGCTTTTTTTTCTGCCAGTGTCTCACTTCCACATCGGAGGTGAAAGGTGGCCGAACTAGAGCAGTGTTTGTCAGACCATGAGACATTCAGAAAATCATTCTTCTCACGTAAACGTCTGTTGCGTCCGAAAGGTTTGCCCTACAAAACTATTATGACCGCTCTATGGAAAGGGGAGACGCCGTTTTGCTCTACGACCCCCACAAGTATCAGATGACTCGTCTGAAATCGGTACCGTAGATGTGATTTGTTTGGTAGCAACCGAACCGTTCGAGCAACAAACGAATGGGCAGCACATTTTTACTCCTGAACTTATGTAGGCTTGCAATAACAAAGAGGGTGAATACTTATTGACTCAAGATATTTCAACTATTTTTTTGTTTAATTTGTAACAATTTTGAAAAACACAATTTCACTTTGACATTATGGGGTATTGTGTGTAGGCTAGCGACACAAAAATCTCAATTGAATCCATTTTAAATTCAGGCTGTGTACCAACAAAAGGTGGAAAAAGTCAATGGGTGTAAATACTTTCCGAAGGTACTGTATCCGTTTTATGATTTTGAAATTCAAACACTATGTATCTAGTCCCCCAATTAAAAGGTGTCATAAGTATTTGGACAAATGCACTCATATGTGTGGTAAAACATTTAGTATTTGGTTCCATATTCTCAGCACGCAATGACTACATCAAACTGGTACACTTCCCCTACAGTGTATATGGGTGGGTGGGTGAAGAGATACTTGCAGAGAAAGGATGGTCTACCTGTGCGCGTGGTGCCTACAGCGGCGGAGGGCTTGACGGCCATGTCGTCCCACCTCAGACAGGCCCACAGTAGCCTCAGCATCAGACTGACCCCTGCCAGGGACTTCACTGTCTGGAGACGGTACCTGCAGAGACAGACAAATAGGTTACCACACACACACACGCACACACACACACACACACACACACACAAATTGACATACGCACACAAACGTCTGGGGTCACCAATGGAAAAGAGACTGCACACACACACAGTTCATAAAGTTCATAAGTCAACCCTGGTAAAATGACCGTGTTACTTCCTTGTTTCCGAGGTTGGCTATGAACCTGACTCTTTGGTATGCTCCACAGCTTTAAATGGCTCTATTGGCCATTTAAAAAGGGGACACTCTAGGTGTCTGTCCCAAATGGCACTCTAATCCCTATAGAGTGCACTACTATAGCATAGTATACCATAGGGCACTGGTCAAAAGTAGTGCACTATGTAGGGAATAGGGTGCCATTTGGGACACATTCAGAGAAAGCCATTCTCCCTTTCCCAGTGTGACTGACTTAACCACAGGCAGGGAAAACATCCTTGGAGCGGTTAATGCGCAACGCGAATATCCTGACACTTGCAGACCGCCAATATGATTCATGCCTAGCAGTAAAAAGGCAGTAAAAGGCGGTGGTCAAAATAGCCTGAGGTCTCTCAGACCCACAACAGAGTCACAGGGGCCAAACCCAGGGGCCAAACCCACTAACGGCAAACAGAAGGCATAACCAACAAATCAACAGGACAAGACGTGAATATCGTTCGCCGGAGCAATAATGCACGAGAGGTTCCAGTTATTGTGGGGCAGTGACTGTATCATAGCTCAGAGTTGATGGAGCGCAAGGCTGAAACTAACACTAATCATAAATCAGATGGAGCATTTGAAAACCCATACATTTAAAGCCCTGAATTTTCTCTAGCCAGGTAGTCTGGAAAAACTCAGGGCCCTAATCATATAACATAATGCAGCTAGCTAAGGCGCTAGCCCGTTGAAAACAGGGGCGCCAATGAGAAATCTTAAAAACTGTGTTCTCACCTCCATGTGATGCCATAGGTGGGCCTGGGCGAGGGGTAGGGCCAGATGTCCTGGGCAGGCTTGGCGTTGTAGCTGAAGATGGACACCTCACGAATGCCACCCCGCCGTGCCAGCTTCTTCAGGTCATTGTTGGGCAGGACAAAGATGCTCTTACGCTGGCTCTTAGTAACAAACTTGCGATAGGATGGCAAGGCGGTTCCTGAGCGCGTCTTTTTGGTGCGCGAGAACTTGAGGAGGCGAACGCGGCCCTTGGTGGAGGTCGACGAGGTAATGCCCCCCGAAACAGAGGAGGTTGAACGAGAGGACTCCTTGTGGGCGGCGAGGAGTGCGGTCTTGTACTCGGTCACCGTTTCGCTCTGGCTCTCATCTGATTGGCTGTCGGGCGTGGGTGAGCGCATTTTGGTCACGGTGGTTTTGGTCATGGTGGTGAGCGTGGACACTGCGCTGCTCTCGGTGGTTGAGACAATGGGCGCGGCCGTCGTCCCCGAAGAGCTTGAGACCCCCGCCGTTAGCCGAGACTCTGTGGATACCGTGGTGGTGGTGGTTGTTGTGGTGGTTACCTGGGTGAGTATGGTGTTACAGAGGGATCCCACCCCACTGTTGCTGCTCTCCTCCGCAGAGTGCACCGACGAGGGGGCCATTTTGTTGGGCGTGGTAGCATTGGGCTTAACTTCCATGGGCTGGGTGTTGTTGAGCTGCTGGGTGCTCTGGGTGGTTGTAGACCCAAGCGCCTCCACGTTGTTTTCCAACCTGGCCACCTTCACCCGGGGCTGGTAGTCTTGCTCCGACACTATGACCTTGCTCTCCACCTCTACCCTTGGAGCCGGCCTTGGTTCCGTGCTGTCCGGCCCGGTCCTCTCGGCTAAAGGGGCCACACTGCCATTGAGCAGGGGCTTTAGGGGCGAGACTACTTGACCCTCTCCCTCCGCCTTGCCTAGGCTGTTCACTTTGACCTCAGAGCTGTTAGTGAGAGCATTGGAGGGCTCATTTGGAGTTGGTAAAGAGTTGGTATTGGCTTTAGCCTCCAAACTGTCATTTCCATTGATCTGAGGTATAAAGGAGGGCTGGGACCCAGTGGCGATGGCCTTGGTGCTGCTCTGTCCGTTGTCCTGCCTCTCCTCAGGCCCCTTCCCATTCTTCTCTGTGCTTTGCTGGGGTGGTTTAGGAACGGTAGCTGCACTATAGCTGCTCTCCTGGGTTATAGTGCTTGGAGGTATCGTTGTGGAGTGGGATTTAAAAATGGCCACTTCAGGTCCTGCACCCTCGGTGGAAGCGGGCTTGGCACTGGTAGTGTAGTAGATCCCACCTGAAGTTTCCATTGGTTCTGCTGTGCTGCTGGGCCTTTTAAGGCCCTCCTGCCCTGAACCAGCCCCTGTGGGCCCTATAGTCCTCTCAGGAAGGTCTCCCTCCTGTTTCTGGGGGGTCATTTGGTTTTGTGTTCGTGGGGATGCTTCAGCTGCAGGCTCTTTGGGTGGGGTCGCTGGGGCTGGCTGAGAGACTCCCTCAGCGATCTTTGAAGGGTCCGCCTGCACCTCCCCTTTGACTGACAATGGAGCAAGTGCAGGTGGCACCGAAGGGGTGAACTCCAATTTCACGGTGGGACTCTGGGCCTGGAGTGGGGTCTGTGGCAAGACCGGAATGGTCTTTGCTGGGGTAGGCTTGGCCAGGGTGCCCTGAGCCCTCTGCTTCTCCTCCAGGGCATGCTGCTTGACGCGGCGCTCCAGCAGACCATCCAGCTTGGAGGCCTTGACCTTCTTCTTGTAGGCCACGCGCGTCAGGAAGCCCTGGGCCACGTCCACCACATCGTAGTTGAAGGGCCTTGCATTCCCCTCACCGGGCTCCTGCTTCATGCACATCGTCTCTGTCCCTGGGCTGCTGCTGGTCCCTGGGCTGCTGCTGGACACTGAGAGAAAAACAAAATGGACACAAGTTACTGGATCATTCTTCTTATCCTCTCTCGTCAGAACAATGGTGAAGAAGCTTAGTTCCCAAGTATGGAAGTATATGAGCCACCCTTCACATTGGTATGTAGAGCAGTATAAGATCTGATGGATTCAATAATACGTGTGACTGATATTGCATGTGTTAGTTAGTGAAGTTAAAGCTAACAATCAATAAGGGAGTCAATGACAGTCTATAAAAGCGCTAACCTTTTTCATCATCTTGTCCTGAGTCTGAGAGGCTAAGGTCCACCTCCATCTTGTCAGCAGCCTCCTCTGCAGTGGAGTCTTGCATCTTCACTTTCGCTCGCCCGTCACTCTCTTCTTTCTTTCCCTCCTCTAGCTTTTCCTTCATCTTCTCTCCCGACAGGCGGTCTGCTGAGGGCTCTGGGGTGGTAGTGGTGGTGGTAGCACCCCCATCTTTCTCTACGGGTCTTCTGCTTCCCTGGGGTTCTGAAGCTATAGTTGTTTTGAACAACCTTGGCCTTGGACCCAAGTCCAGCAAGTTGCATTTCTCACCACGTCTGGCAGCTGTGAAGGAAGAAAACATACAGGTTTGAGTTATCATAGACACATTTATATTAGTAGAGTCAATTTCACAGGGGACATTATCCCATGTGAATTAATAATTGAATCGTACATTTCTCACAACTTTCGGCAATTAAGAAGGAAGAGGAGGAGTTTGACAGCTACGTGTACATTTGTCCACTGAATTCCTTGATTTCCTACAAACCAAATCATAGAGATGGATAAAGATCTCTATTTGGATATAATAATTTTTTTGCATTGACATTGCCAGTGCTGTCACAGATGCAATAAAGGCACAGATACAAAGATGAGAGAGCTCTATCTATCTCTATGAAGAGGACACAAACTAGAACGCTCCTACTGACCTTCCAGCTCGGCGCGGTAGTTGGCGTTGGTGTTGCCGGGCAGCTTGGTCAGGAAGCGGTGCACGTGCGTCTTGCTGATCCAGCTCCAGCCGCCCCAGCCCGTCACACGATACTCCTCTCCCTTCTGCTTCCACACCTTCACATGGGAGAGAGAGAGAGAGAGATGGAAAGAGCGGAATGACGGAAGAGAGAGAGGGGGGAGGGTACAAAGGGATGAAGAAAGCGGGCAGAGAGAGAGAGAGAGAGAGGGGGGGAGAGAGAGAGAGTGGGGGAGAGAGATAAAGGAAGCAGACAGGAGTGAGAGAAGATAGGGGAGAGAGAGAGAGAAATGAGAGGGCCAGTGGGTATTCACACCCACCATTAAGTAAACACATCTAACAGGACCACTATGTGAAAGATGACACTCGCACCGGAGCTCTGACACTCACGCCTCATCAAAGGGCTTTTTAGCACCGTTCGCCATTCTGGGAGGCAGGAAGTTGCAATTAAACACGTCTTGGCGATTAGGTGGTGGTGAATGGCCCGGTCATAAATAGAGTGGTAGAGCTTCGACTTAAAAGGGCCTGAGCTCGCTCGGTAAAAAGGGCCAAATGAAAAGGGTGTATGTGTTTGTGCATGTGTATGTGGAGCAGCCCTTAACTGTGTGTGTGGGTGTCTGAGTGAGTGTGTGCGTGTGCAGGTGTCTGTGACTGTGTGTAATACCTGGTGCTTGATGGGGAAGGTGTACTTGACCCAGGTGGCCTGCTGCATGGTCTCCTCGTCCTCCAGCTTCTTCTCCCTCTTCTTCACCTTCTCCTTCTCCTCCCGCTCCATGGACGTCATACGGTGTAGCCTGCATGGTGGCACAGAAAGGGGGACGAGAGAGAAAGTCAAACACAGTCAGTTCAAAAGCGGCCTCCTTCAATGCACTCTGGTGTGAGTGAAAGGTCTGGGGTAGCCCGGATCAAAAAGTAGAGGAGGGTAACTCCCTCGTTGCTCTTGGCAAGGCTCCGAGAAACACACACACAAACGATGTGAGCCCCTCGACTGACTCTGCACACCCACCCTTACTATAACATAATCAAGTCTTTTAAAGAGGAGGAGATTTGCGGTCTTTACCCATCAGTAGAACAGGTAGCAGTGTTTCCCACAGTATATAAATATTGAGCTACACGCCGGGGGTGGGCCATTGGATCTGCTGCTGATCACCTCTGGGTAAACTGGTCTTAGTGGGACAGGAAGGGCCAGAGGAGCTGCTAGAGTGGTGTAACGTTCCATATGGCACACTATACCCTATGTAGTGCACTACATTTGTAGGGTACTATATAAGGAATAGGATTCCATTTGGAAGGCACTATGTTCCAATGTTTATACAAGCATATCACTTTGAATGCATACTGAATGCATTGCTTCATACGATTATTTACTTTTTATTTAACTAGGCAAGTCAGTTAAGAACAAATTCTTATTTACCACGACGGCCTACTTGTAAAGCCCCCCCACCCCAAACCGGACAACGATGGGCCAATTGTGCGCCGCCCTATGGGACTCCTGATCACGGCTCGTTGTGATACAGCCAGGGATCGAACCCGGGTCTGTAGTGACGCCTCTAGCAAGGCAATGCAGTGCCTTAGACCGCTGCGCCACTCGGGAGGCCCACCAGGGATGTAACCATTCACCAATACACGGTTCAAATGTCTCGCACCAGACGGCTTACTTCCCCACGTGAGACTAGATCTGATCTATGAGGTACAGATTAACCTCTATATAAATAATCCTAACAGTCATGGGAGCCTGGGACTTGATAAACCGGACAAGTACATCCAACAAGAGTCGAAGGACAGAGGGATACACTAGCTAGAACCTTCTCATCGTGGATCTGGTCGGACAAAAAAGCATGACGGAGGCTGGCCAATTGCATTGTTTCCCTCCACAGTGATCATCAGGTTGTACTGTAGGTGACAGGGCCACATATGTGGACTAAAAACAGCACAACACCGGGTATATCACAAAGCATGAGCAAATTAATTAGACAGCTACAGTAATTTTGATAAACATTGATAAACAGTTTGGTTGATTTTTTTTTGTCAAATTAAATCAGTATGATAAGCAGCTAGCTAGCTAGCAGCTTGCTAGCTCCCATGCCAATTTCAAGTCTTTCAAAACTAATATTTGACTAACTCGGAAAATATGAAGTTATTTCAGAATGAAAGTTAACCTGTCTGGGATAGGGGGCAGTATTTTCACAGCCGGATAAAAAACGTACCCGATTTAAACTGGTTACTACTCTTGCCCAGAATCGAGAATATGCATATTATTAGTAGATTTGGATAGAAACCACTCTAAAGTTTCTAAAACTGTTTGAATGGTGTCTGTGAGTATAACAGAACTCATATGGCAGGCAAAAACCTGAGAAGATTCCAAGCAGGCCTTTCTGCGAATTTGTAGTGCTTCTGTTGCTTCTCTATCGAAACTACAGTATCTGAGCTGTTACGTGACACTTTCTAAGGCTTCCATTGGCTCTCTAAAGCCTTCAGAAACCGGATTGAGGCGTCTCCTGTCTCTGGGCAGATAACAGCAGCACAGTTTGTCAGTGGACTGCCTGGTGACAGAGATATTGGAGATGCGCGTTCACGAGACCTCGCAATTGTTTCTCTTCCTTTTTGAATGAATACAGCATTGTCCGGTTGGAATATTATCGCTATTTTACGAGAAAAATAGCATACAAATTGATTTTAAACAGCATTTGACATGCTTCTAAGTACGGTAATGGAATATTTTGAATTTTTTTGTCGCGAAATGCGCTCGGCATTACCCTTCGGATAGTGACCTGAACGCACGAACAAAACGGAGGTATTTGGATATAACTATGGATTATTTGGAACCAAAACAACATGTTGTTGTTTAAGTAGAAGTCCTGGGAGTGCATTCTGATGAAGAACAGCAAAGGTAATCCAATTTTTCTAATAGTAATTCTGAGTTTAGGTTGTCCCAAACTTGGTGGGTGTCAAATTAGCTAGCCGTGATGGCTGAGCTATGTACTCAGAATATTGCAAAATGTGCTTTCACCAAAAAGCTATTTTAAAATCTGACATAGCGTTTGCATAAAGGAGTTCTGTATCTATAATTCTTAAAATAATTGTTATGTATTTTGTCAACGTTTATGATGAGTAATTTAGTAAATTCACCGGAAGTTTTGGGTGGGAATGCTAGTTCTGAACATCACATGCTAATGTAAAAAGCTGGTTTTTGATATAAATATGAACTTGATTGAACAAAACATGCATGTATTGCATAACATAATGTCCTAGGAGTGTCATCTGATGAAGATCATCAAAGGTTAGTGCTGCATTTAGCTGTGGTTTTGGTTTTTGTGACATATATGCTTGCTTTGAAAATGGCTGTGTGAATATTTTTGGCAGGGTACTCTCCTGACATAATCTAATGTTTTGCTTTCGCTGTAAAGCCTTTTTGAAATCGGACAACGTGGTTCGATTAACGAGTGTCTTATCTTTCAAATGGTGTAAAATAGTCATATGTTTGAGAAATTGAAGTTATAGCATTTTTGAGGTATTTGTATTTCGCACCACGCGAATCCACTGGCTGTTGAATAGGGTGGGACGCAAACGTTCCACTGGCCCAGAGAGGTTAACTGCCTAGCGCATAATGCTTTGTGACATGTTAGCTAGTTATCCCCAGTTAGATAATGTCAAATCAAATCGTATTGGTCACATACACATGGTTAGCAGATGTTATTGCGAGTGTAGTGAAATGCTTGTGCTTCTGTTTCCGACAGTGCAGCAATATCTAACAATTAATCTAACAATTCCCCAACAACTACCTAATACACACAAATCTAAGTAAAGTAACGGAATATATACATATAAATATATGGATGAGCAAGGACAGAGCGGCATAGGCAAGATGCAATAGATGGTATAAAATACAGTATATTCATGTGAGTAATGCAAGATATGTAAACATTATTAAAGTGGCATTATTAAAGTGACTGGTGATCCATTTATTAAAGTGGCCAATGATTTCAAGTCTGTATGTAGGCAGCAGCCTCTCTGTGCTAGAGGTGGCTGTTTAACAATCTGATGGCCTTGAGATAAAAGCTGTTTTTCAGTCTCTCGATCCCAGCTTTGATGCACCTGTACTGACCTCGCCTTCTGGATGGTAGTGGGGTGAAAAGGTAGTGGCTCGGGTGGTTGTTGTCCTTAAAGATCTTTTTGGCCTTCCTGTGACATCGGGGGCTGTAGGTGTCACGGAGGGCAGGTAGTTTGCCCCCGGTGATGCATTGTGCAGACCAGACCACCGTCTGGAGAGCCCTGCAGTTGTGGGTGGTGCAGTTGCCATACCAGGCTGTGATACAGCCCGACAGGATGCTCTCAACTGTGCATCTGTAAAAGTTTTTGAGGGTTTTAGGTGACAAGCCAAATTTCTATAGCCGCTGTTGCTCCTTCTTCACCACATTGTCTGTGTGGGTGGACCATTTCAGTTTGTCCGTGATGTGTACGCTGAGGAACTAAAAACGTTCCACCTTCTCCACTGCTGTCCCACCGTTGTGGATGGGGGGGTGCTCCCTCTGCTGTTTCCTGAAGTCCACAATCATCTTTGTTTTGTTGACTTTGAGTGAGAGGTTGTTTTCCTGACACCACACTCCGAGTGCCCTCACCTCATCCCTGTAGGCTGTCTCATCATTGTTGGTAATCAAGCCTACTACTGTTGTGTCGTCTGCAAACTTCATAATTGAGTTGGCCACGCAGTCGTGGGTGAACAGGGAGTACAGGAGGGGGCTGAGCACGCACCCTTGTGAGGCCCCAGTGTTGAGGATCAGTGAAGTGGAGATGTTGTTTCCTACCTTCACAACCTGGGGGCGGCCCTTTAGGAAGTCCAGGACCCAATTGCACAGGGCAGGTTTGACACCCAGGGCCTCAAGCTTAATGATGAACTTGGAGGGTATTATGGTAATGAATGCTGAGCTGTAGTCAATGAACAGCATTCTTACATAGGTATTCCTCTTGTCCAGATGGGATAGGGCAGTGTGCAGTGTGATGGCGATTGCGTCGACTATGGACCTATTGGAGCGGTACGCAAACTGGAGTGGGTCTAGGGTGACAGGTAAGGTGGAGGTGATATAATCCTTGACTAGTCTCTCAAAGCACTTCACGATGACAGAAGTGAGTTCTTCGGTGGAATAGTAATTTAGTTCACTTACCTTTACCATCTTGGGTACAGGAACAATGGTGGCCATCTTAAAGCATGTGGGGACAGCAGACTGGGATAGGCAGAATATGTCGATAAACACACCAGCCAGCTGGTCTGCACATGCTCTGAGGACGCGGCGAGGGATGCCGTCTGGGCCGGCAGCCTTGCAAGGGTTAACACGTTTAAATGTCTGACTCACGTCGGCCACGGAAAAGGAGAACCCACAGTCCTTGGTAGCGGGCCGCGTAGGTGGCACTGTATTATCCTCAAAGTGGGAAAAGAAGGTGTTTCATTTGTCTGGAAGCAAGACGTCAGTGTCCGTGACGTGGCTGGTTTTCTTTTTGAAGTCCGTGATTGTCTGTAGACCCTGCAACATACGCCTCGTGTCTGAGCCATTGAATTGCAACTCTACTTAGTCTCTATACTGACATTTTGCTTGTTTGATTGCCTTGCGGAGAGAATTACTACATTGTTTGTATTCGTCCATATTCCCAGTCACCTTTCCATGGTTAAATACAGTGGTTCGTGCTTTCAGTTTTTCTTATCCACGGTTTCTGGTTAGGGTAGGTTTTAATAGTCACAGTAGGTGCAACATCTCCTATGCACTTCCTTATAAACTCACTCAAAGAATCAGTGTATAAATCAATACTATTCTCTGAGGCTACCCGGAACATGCCCCAGTCCGCGTGATCATGTTAGCTAGTTATCCCCAGTTAGATAATGTGTCTTCACTTATTTCTTTGTGACATTGTACTGCCCCCCATTCCCTCCAACCCGTAGGCGGTCCTTAATCTAGTCCGAGACGGGCGGCGGTGCCGTTGGCACCTGCCATGCCCTCACTCGCTAAGTCTGCGGAAGGTGCATGGGAATCACCTGTAACGGCCAGAGCGCTGATGAAGGCGTATATCCCATTCCCCAGAATGGACGGTGAACAGCCTCAGGAGATCCCTAGGCTCGAGGACGTCCTGGCTGCGTACCTCGTCCCAGTTTCCCAGGACGAAGGACAGACTCACAGTCCAGCTGGTAGGGAAGTCCTTCACTCTAGGAGTGCAAGCTGTAGCAGCAGCTAACAATATTGTCCTCCTGGCGGCCTCTCTATCCCGTCTCACCACCTGTAAGACTGAGCTATCGGGAGAGGAGACAGAGGAAGCGTCAAGAATTTCCGGTGCCATCCTCCATCTCATACAGGCGTCGGCTGTATGCGGCGGGGAGGTCCATGCCCAATTTGGTGGTCGCAGAGCGTCCGGTGCACCAAGAGCGGGCCCTGCCCCTCCGGCAGCACCAGAGAAGACAGCTGCCTCACCGGCAAAAGAGGTCTTCATCTCATCGCCCTGGCAGCCATGGGGCAGCCAGAAGAGATGACGACCATGACGGGAGAGAGCGCAGCACCTCGCGTGACATCGCCCACTGTTCATCCCCCACCCCTGCAAAGGGATGGAGGCGCTAATGTGTCCTTTGTTAATAAAGAATGTGTTCCATCTGACTTTGTCACAAGAGAACCTATTTTCCATAAACTCGAAACCGTTCAGGTTCCTTCTCTCTATCTCTCACCACTCTGTGTGTAGCACAGCCCACCAGGGGTGCATAGCTGAGCACACACGAGGATGTTGAAGGAAAATGACGAGGGCAGCAAAGCGGACGCTCTTGATGAGCCGCCATGCTATACCTCATAAAAACCCTGTACCACACTCTTTCAGGAGTAATGTGGTTAAGGGTTTAAAGAACAGCTCGCGCACACAGCCTCGTGTTGGGCCGATGACGCAATCGCTATTGGGAGAGGACACACTAACACAGGCGAGCACCTCAGTGTAGCTCAGACCCGTGCTGTGTTCACGGAGGGCTGGAACCACAAGGTTACATGTATAACCAAAGTGGCAGCGCCCCCGTTTCTCACAGAACACACTAATAATCCCAACCCTACACCACACACTCTGAGGAGTAATGTGGATAAGGGTTTGAGGAACAGCTTGTGTACACAGCCCCATGTTGGGCCAATGATGGAATCGCTGTTGTTGGATGATGCACCGCATCAGGTTGGCGCCTCAGTCAGTGCAGCTCAGACCCGAACTGCGTTCACGGAGGGCTGGAACCACAAGGTTACACATATAACCAAAGTGTTTGCGCCTCCGTTTCTCACAGAACGCGCCAATATTTACTCCCCCTTTTGAGGGGGGCCCACCCCGGGCTGTCCCACCACTTCAGTGTCAAGGGACAGTGGGGCCCGGGCCATAGAGGAATACAGGTTCTTCCTTCTGTCTGTACCACAGCTTGGAGCTCTCTCGCCCTCAGGGCATTACTCAGCGAAGCTGCACCCTCTCTTCCTGGCTAAGACGGACGCTGGAGAAGGGTTATGCCATCCAATTCCACCGAACTCCTCCCCCGTTTTCGGGCGTGGTGGAGACGGTGATGAAGACGCCAGAGAAAGTAGCCGCTCTTGTGAAAGAGATTATGGAACTTTTGGCAGAGGCGGTCACAGTAGTTCCCCAAGAGCAAAGCAACAGCGGGCTATATTCGCCATACTTCCGAGTGCCAACGAAGACGGTGGGGAACGAGGCCGATATTGGATTTACGCACTCTCAACGAGAGCTTAGCTTACGACAAAACGTCTACTGGAATGTATCCACAACAAGGACTTTTATGTAAGCCTAGACCTAAAAGACGCATACTTTCATGTGCCAGTGTATCCGCGTCACAGGAAGTTTCTGCGTTTCGCCTTCCAAGGGGTTGCGTACGAGTATACGAGGATGCCATTCGGATACGACCTGGCACATCGCACCTTTTCCAAATGCGTGGAGGCGGCATTGGAACCGTTGCGTCGTCAAGGGATAAGGCTACTAGCCTACCTAGACGACCTACTGGTTCTCGCCCCGTCAGCAGAGCTGGCGATCGCACACACAACACAGACAGTGATTCATCTCACACGTATGGAGTTCGCTGTGAATTGGGAAAAGAGCACTCCTTGGCCCAGTCATTGAATTGTCTACCTGGGATTACAGCTAGACACTGACTATGAAGGCTCGAATTTGCCTTGTTGCTAGCCCTACGAAGGTTTCATCCGAATCACATGGTGACGGCACATTCCGTCATGACACTCTTGGGTCTCATGTCGTCTGCCCACAATGTGGTTCCGCTGGGACTTCTGCACATGCGCAGAACACAGCGATGGTTTGCCCAACTATGACTGGACCTAGTGAGGCACCGTCGTTGGATGTTGGTAGTTCCCCTCTCACTCAGAGCGGACCTGAACTATTGGAGAGACCCGTGCGTTCTGACGCAAGGGGTCCCAATGGGCAGTGTCCTCCTACATTCCAGTGTTTACAGACGCTTGTCTGACTGGATGGGGAGGGACATGTCAGGCTCGGGTGGTACGTGGTGTGTGGCCTCCCTCGGGACGCCACATCAACCTCCTGGAGTTGGAGACAGTTCTGACCCACTTCGTGTCTACTCTACGGGGTTGCAACGTGTTGGTCTGGTCGGACAACCGAGCCACAGTAGCCTACATAAATCGCCAAGGAGAAGTCAGGTCTCCTGCACTCCACCGGCTGGCGGAGGAATTGTGGCTGTGGGCTCACGAGCACCTTCGCTCGTTGACAGCTGCACACATTCCAGGCTGTCAGAACGTCGGAGCAGACCTCGTGTCTCAAGGGGGTCCCCGAGACAACGAGTGGCAACTGCACCCAGAGATTGTTCTCCAAATATGGGAACGATTCGGGAGAGCCGAGGTGGACCTGTTCGCGTCACGCATGAACGTACAGTGTCCCCTATGGTTTTCCCTACGAGCCCAGGACGAACTGCCACTAGGGATAGACGCCTTTACGCACCGCTGTCCTGCATTCCCCCACTGCTAGCCCGCGTGAGAACAGGAGGGCTGTAAATCATACCGATCGCCAAGGGGCTCCGTGGCACACGGAGATGCCTCAAATGTTGATTGCGCCATCACAGCCAATTCCACAGAGAGGCAGCGATGTCTCAGGCGGCAGGCATGATCGAGCAAATGCCTCTAAATCGGCCAGCCACTGAGGTTCTGGCTCCTGAGAGGGACAGGTTAGAGCGCCGTGGGTTATCTGATTCAGTAATCAGAACCATACAGGGCTCGCGTGCCAGTTCCACATCCAGGACGTATGCCAGCAGATGGAACGTGTTTTCATAATGGTGCGCCACAGAGAATGTGGACCCCGTGTGCTGTCAGGTCGAGAGTGTGCTCTCATTACTACAGTTCATGTTTGATAAGCAGCGCTCACCCGCCACCATTAACTTGCATCTAGACGTTCCGCTAGCCAAATATCCAATGGAAGAACGTGGTGCGAAATACAAATACCTCAAAAATGCAATAATTTCAATTTTTCAACCATACGACTATTTTACACCATTTGAAAGATAAGACTCTCATTAATCCAACCACATTGTCCGATTTCAAAAAGGCTTTACAGCGAAAGCAAAACATTAGATTATGTCAGGAGAGCACACAGCCAAAAATAATCACACAGTCATTTTCAATGCAAGCATATATGTCACAAAAACCCAAAACACAGCTAAATGCAGCACTAACCTTTGATGATCTTCATCAGATGACACTCCTAGGACATTATGTTATGCAATACATGCATGTTTTGTTCAATCAAGTTCATATTTATATCAAAAAACAGCTTTTTACATTAGCATGCGATGTTCAGAACTAGCATTCCCACCCAAAACTTCCGGTGAATTTACTAAATTACTCATCATAAACGTTGACAAAATACATAACAATTATTTTAAGAACCATAGATACAGAACTCCTTTATGCAATCGCTATGTCAGATTTTAAAATAGCTTTTTGGCGAAAGCACATTTTGCAATATTCTGAGTACATAGCTCAGCCATCACAGGCTAGCTATTCAGACACCCGCCAACTTCGGGGCTCACTAAACTCAGAATTACTATTAGAAAAATTGTATTACCTTTGCTGTTCTTCGTCAGAATGCACTCCCAGGACTGCTACTTCCACAACAAATGTTGTTTTTGTTCCAAATAATCCATAGTTATGTCCAAATATCCCCGTTTTGTTCGTGCGTTCAGGTCACTATCCAAAGGGTAACGCGCAAGCGCATTTCCAGACAAAAAAAATCAAAATGTTCCATTACTGTACTTAGAAGCATGTCAAACGCTGTTTAAAATACATTTTTATGCTATTTTTCTCGTAAAATAGCAATAATATTCCAACCGGACAATGCTGTATTCATTCAAAAAGGAAGAGAAAAAATGTTGAGGTCTCGTGAACGCGCATCTCCAATATCTCTGTCACCAGGCAGTCCACTGACAAACTGTGCTGCTGTTATCTGCCCAGAGACAGGAGACGCCTCAATCCGGTTTCTGAAGGCTTTAGAGAGCCAATGGAAGCCTTAGAAAGTGTCACGTAACAGCTCAGATACTGTAGTTTCGATAGAGAAGCAACAGAAGGACTACAAATTCGCAGAAAGGCCACTTCCTGCTTGGAATCTTCTCAGGTTTTTGCCTGCCATATGAGTTCTGTTATACTCACAGACACCATTCAAACAGTTTTAGAAACTTTAGAGTGGTTTCTATCCAAATCTACTAATAATATGCATATTCTCGATTCTGGGCAAGAGTAGAAACCAGTTTAAATCGGGTACGTTTTTTATCCGGCCGTGAAAATACTGCCCCCTATCCCAGACAGGTTAAGGTGTTCGCGGCAACGATTTCAGCTTGTCATGAGGGGTTTGGCAGAGACACCGTCTTCAGCCAGCCTTTAGTGAAACGGTTTCTATTGGTAACGCGGCGGCTTAGGACAGCGGCTAGAGCCACGCTGCCCCAGTGGGATTTAACTTTGGTACTCGAGGCGCTCTGCGAGACGCCGTTCGAGCCATTGAATCAAATCCCCCTCAAGATTTTGTCTCTGAAGACGGCACTGTTGCTTGCCTTGACTACAGCCAAGCACGTCAGTGATTCCAAGCTCTTTCGACGAGACCCGACTGCCTTGCCAACAATGGCAACTTGAGCAGAGCGGTGTTACGTCTTAACCCGGCAGTTATGCCAAAGGTTATTTAGAGCTCATATAGGTCACAGACCGTTGTGCTATGGGCGTCTTGGTCGTCACCGTCTCCTTTTATCCGATTCTACCTGTTAGACATGTCGTCTAACTCTCTAGCACGTTCTGTACTCAGCGTGGCTGAAGGGAGAACTTGAGTTAATAAGAGATGCAGGACTATTGGGCAGGGTTCCCATTAGGTCCGCTCTCTTAATTGTCAGAGAGTAAGACACGTGTTACATGACCTTTGTTTGACATCGTCAGTACAGCAAGGATGGTCTAGACTGCCCACCAGTGTACCACTGTGTAGGGGCGGAGTGATGAGGGAAATAGTGCTGTAACTAGTGTTGCTTTACAATTAGACCGGTCACTGAAATTTATGGAATATTGAGGTATCTATCTATCTGCTGAGGCAGAGTAGCTGGCCCATATTCTGTCATCTGCCCACGAATCATTGGCTTTGCCTATGGATTAAGTGTGGTGGGTTACACTGAGGAATCAGTGAGTTGGCTTTCTAAATTGGTTCAGCCTGTACTCAGCTTTGCTGATGGGAAGGCTAGAATTAAGGAGGGAAACGTAGGATCAATGGACAAGGTTTCCATTAGGTCCACTTTCTCCTATTAGAAGGACTACATGACATGACTCCTGGCTGGGGTGGCACAGTAGAATCATGTATTTTATCCTGCCCACAGGTCTATGACTGTTTGGGCGGAAGGATTAGGGATAGTTTCTGTAACTGGTGTTACAGTACTATTTGACCCATCTTTAATACCGACAGAGTGTTGAGTTCATTATCTGCTTGTACAGATTAGTATGACTCATATTCTGTATTACCTGCCCACTAGTCATGGCCGGTGCCTCGGGACTGAGTAGGGCGGATTAGACCAATGACGCAGTACATTGTGACAGTCTGTTTTCATGCTAAAGTAAAATAGTTGTATTTCTGCTGTTGTTCAAATACACAGATCGCTTTATATACAGCATCTTCTCAAAGAAATTACCGTTCGTTCGAAAACTTGGCATTATATTTCTGCCATGCTGCTTTGTTGACATCTCCAACCACCCAGCGCCCTGGGTAGTCAGCAGCCGTCACTGGTCTAGGGTTTACACTTGTTCTAAGAAGTCAGACTTGGAAGTGGCTGCAGACTTGTATGATTAAATGGTATTAAGGCGTTATTTGAAGTGGTAATGACATGTAAGGATGACATAACACAGTAAAATAGGTTATCTTGATGACTTGATGCCAATTTAAAGTGAAAGACATGACTGTGAGTGTGTGCGCTTTGAATCTACTCGCCTGGTGTGTCCCAGAGAGTCCTTCCAGACAGGGAGCAGGGCCACAGGTTTGATGGCACACTCCAATATGGCCATGGCCAGGGCAAACTCCCTGGCCTTACTGCACATCTGCACCGCCTTAATCCAGTTGTTCCTGATGAAAACCAAAACAAAGCCAAAGGGAGTCAGACAATGGTGTTATCCATCATATGGAAGCATGGTGACAATAAATCATGACAGTGTGACTTTATTTGTCACCTGGGACTGCTGGGGTCAGAACTGAACAAGAGCAGAGCACGCTAACGTCAATGAACATGTAAAAACAAATATGTTATCAACAAATAACGTCACAAATTAGTATCTGAATAATAGCCTGTGCCCCCCTCCCCTTGGGACTCGTCTGAAGTCGGTACAGGCGATCTGCCAACTTCTGTCTGTAGCGTCTGAACAGTTTGGGCAACAGCACTAATATGAGTCCTCTGTGGAAAGGTGAGACTCTCACGAATATATACATGTTGGTTGTTTTGTTCTAGGACACCCACAGGCCTCACAAGATTCGTCTGAAGGTCCCCCGGTGCCAGTTGAAAACATTTATGGAAGTTTATATGGAGACTGTTTAATGCCAAAAATAAGGGGTTAAATACAAGTCCAAAATGTTTTGATGTTTCCTGATTTCTTATATCTGTCAGATATAGGACAGACACTTCAAAACAAACTTCCCTTAGATTTTTGGGGGGGATTGTTGTTCAAAGTAGTGAATGTTATTCAACACATTTGTATGGGCTTATAGCAGTAAAGCAAAAAAATAGAATCATTCCAAATGTATTTTTTTATACTTCAAGGGGTCTTACAATTCTAAACCAAATAGCTAAATGATCCTTGGTATGACCTTCTTAAAACAATTCCATATAACTTAGTAGAACCCTCCCCCAGCTTAGATTCATGGATTAAGAACATTTTGATCGTATTCTTTCAAAACATATAAATCAACCAACTAGGATCTCAAAACCACCCAGAGCCCACATCCCATCCGTACCTGTGTGAGGCCCAGTTGGGGTGCATGAAGGGTGCCGGCACGTTGGTCTCCAGCTGGATGATGGTGAGGCGTAGCGTGGAGATGGTCAGCACTTTAGAGCCGTGGATGGAGCCGTTCCACTTGAAGTCGCCTGCCGGCGTCATGCAAAACTGAATAATAAAATAACAGTTTTTTTGTAGAGATTTTCCTTACATGGGGAAATCCCAAAGCACTGTACATCTAAAACAAAATTAAAAATGCTTTAAGGAGCAACAATTAGAAAAATAGAAGAAAAAAACAGCTAAAATTAAACAAGGATAGAGGGCCAGTACTGTACAAGATACAAACACGATTAAAAGGAGGCATCATAGACTTAAAGGGATACATCAGAGTTTTTGGAAATGAAGCCCTTTATCTACTTCCCTCACAGTCAGACAAACTCATGGATACCATTCTTATGTCTCTGCGTGCGGTTTGAAGAAAGTTGCTAACTAGCGCAATTGCTATCCTGTAGACTTCCAGTCATTGCGCTAGTCAGCATTGGCTCGCAAAACTACCTCCAACTTCCTTTATACTGGACGCAGAGGCATAAAAGGTATCCCCGAGTTCATCAGACTCTAGGGAAGTAGATAAAGGGCTTCATTGCCAAAATCTCAAAGTATCCCTTTAAACAGTTGAACTTAAAACTTATCGCAAGTGTTTATCTGTTCAAGTTTCTGTTGACTCCTTCAGGTGTGTGCAAGCTAAAGTTATCTTAAAATAAGTTTTATCTTAAAGTTTACCTTGTGCGAGAGGTGTCGCCGCTTGTCCAGGTCCTCACGGTGCTGGGGCTTGTTGAGGGCCAGAGTATTTCCGCTGTATTGATTGTGGTAGACGCGGTACTTTCCCTCCTGGCCCAGCTTGAAGAAGTGGCTGAGCGTGCCCTTCATCACCACCTCCTTACTTGTTAGGCTGCGCGTGCTGAGGCGCGACACGTCGCCCGCCGGGGTCACCACCAGCACCTGGAGTGAGGAGAGGGGGGTCAAATCAAAGGTAAATCAAATATATTATATTTCGATAACAGACGAGCGACACTTGAAATAAATGCATGATATTCTTAGAAGAAAAAAATTTTGGCCCACGATTACAAAAAATATAAGGTCATCTCAAACAAAGTTTGGTACACCGGGCAACAACCCAAGGATAGCTAGGAATCCAACGGCTAATCAGTATTATTTGTAGATGAATAGTGATCACCTCTTTGCCCTCCTTGTAGCCCTTGTTGGCCTCGTGAACGGCTTCCTCCACCTTCTTGCTCTTCAGCTGACTCAGCTTACTCTCCGGGTTACGCAGGCGGGTCACCATGCGGCCGCCCGGAGTGACTGCCGACCGCTTGCCACCGGCCTCGCCGTTCACCCCCTGGTCGTCCTGGCTGTTGATAGAGGACTGAGAGGACCTGTCGGCCAGGTCGGGCTCCTCCGGGACCCTGGGGGCCTCCCTGGCAATGGTGCTGCTGTTGCTGTTCTCTTCACCACCGGGCTGAGGGGGCTGGCTCAGGCTGGGGACCCCCTCTCCCCTGGGAGAGCTAGACTCAGAACCTGCCTTCTCTGCCAACCACAAAAAAAAAATCACAACGTAAGTCACTATTTAAAATCATGCTTTAAAGGGATGTTATACCGCAAAAGCAAAGTTTGACACATATTTTCCCAACATCAAAGTTAGTCATATGTCAAGATGAGTCCACATCCCACGCAATCATGTATGTAGATCTAGCTATATGCCTCGACCCAAACGAACGAATAAGCACCAGGGAATTAGGAAATTATACGATGCCTACCCTTTTCATTCATTTTGGATTGTGGCATGTAATCAAATCAACATATTTTTGTTTGCCTGGGATGTGGACTTCTCAAGAGAAGACCCAACAGACAGTCCCTTCAAAGTTCAAATGACATGAAATAGCTCCCTCTAGTGTCATGAAGCAGCATGCGTGTCATTCCTGTCGTGCCCACACACAGCCTTTTACACATAGTAATGATCTGGACCCATGCATTAAAGGCATGACCAATCACCCCTTTAGGGGATGAGCATGGGAGAGTAGGATGACATTGCCCCCAGACATTGATCCAAGGTCAGTTCTGAGTTTCCCTTCAAAAATGGTGAGGGAGGGGTAAGGCTGATTGTAGATCTGAGCCTAAGGTCAAAGTCTACCCAGAGGTGAATAAGGATGTCAACAGATAAGACACCAATCCAATGAAAGATTGAGGGTACAGTGTCAACATGACAGGAATGCAACATATGGCCAAACCCAACACACTTTGTTTTACACCAGTAGTACAGTAAAGGTGAAGCTCTTTTTTTAAATGCAACGCATGAAGATGGATATTGAATCATGGCAGCCATGATGGTTAAACTTCACAATGAGACATGTTCTCTAAGAGAAAGCATCCAACAGTGGGCACACTGATGATAATGATAACAAGCCGGCAAGCCAGAAGTGATGCACTTCTGCTGACTGGTTAATAGCGCCTGTAAGGCTCAGAATCAAATGCTATGCCTGAAAGTCATTGTGATTCATGCCAAGCTATTCAGTCTGATTGCATATCAAAGCAATTAGCTTTAAGCGTTATTTTGGAATGAAATAAAAGCAGGTATTCAGCAGAGTTGCGACAAGTGTTCTATAGCGAGGCTGAAAATCAGGTGTTCGAAAGGGATGAAAAATCCTACTGTTTGCGGGATAAATTATTGAGGTGCTTGACAGCCAATGAAATGAGGGATGCAAGGCAGACAGCGACCAATGGTAGAGCGGTCCGACAAGGGGAAGGCGGGATGTGAGGGGAGGAACAACCCAAACACAGGAAGTTAATGGAGGGGGTTGATGAATGGGGTTCAAAGTTCACAGTGACACCACCCCCTTGGTACCTTCAGCCTCCTGCATTTCCTCCATGTTGGTTAGGGCCTCGCCCCCAGGCTCTCGGGCCCCGGTAGGGAGGTCTTGCCCCCCCACAGCAGGGCTGGGGGCCTCTGTTGCGGGGAGGGTGGGTTGTGGAGCCAGAAGATCAGGCTTACTCCCCTCAGGGATGGCGCCCTCACCAGTAGAGGGAGCCAGCTCAGCTACAATCACAGTCGCAGATATTCAGAATTTGGCAAACTATGCTACATGTTGAAAACATTCTAACTCCATTCAAATGTGCATTCTCGCTAGAATGTAATTATCTTGGAACTTTTGGTGCCAAGATGGCTGCCAATAAAAATTACACATTTCAAACAGAATTGGTCAAAGTGTATGTATCAGACTGTGTGGAATATGCACAACAAGCACTTCCAGCGTGTATATATAGAAGATGCAGTATTGTAATAAGACTAGCAGGCATTGAGTAAAACTTGGTGTGAGTATGCTTATTACAGAGGGGTTATCAGCAGTATTGCTGAAGGCATTGTTTTAAGATGACAAAGTGGTCTCCGATGTGTTGACAAGCAACACAAGGGATTTCTAATTGGCTCAGAAAGAGAAGAGCGCTGTGGGAAACAGATCAATAATTAATTAGGCCTTCGTCGCTCTTTATCAAGACACAGTAATATCAAACAGGCCGTAGAGCCTGTAGAACCACGATGTAGCAGTAGCTGTAGTTAGATGGTGTGTGTGTGTCTCTTACCTGTAATGGTGGTCCCCTCCTTGGTGGCCTGGTCATTGTCCTTCTCAGCCTTACCCTCCCCTGCTCCCTCCTCGTCTCCCTTCTTCTCGAGGTCATCAGTCTTCTCCTTGGGCTCTCCCCCCTCCGTCTCATCCTCCTTCCGGAGAGTTTTCTGCGCCTCTGCCTTCTCCCTCTCCTCGGCCGCCCGGCGCTTCACCTCCTCCAGCTCCTCCTCCTGCTTGGCCCTCAACCGGTCCAGGATCTCCTCTGGAGAAGGGAGAGGACACAGATTGATTGATACATTTAATTGATTAGATAATTAAAATACATATTATGTATGTCTAAATGTTTAATTGTGGGAAAACTAAAAATCTTTAAAACGTTCAGCCAAAAATATCAAACAACTAGCAGTATATAGACTAAACACTATCAAGGACAACACAATCAAATCTGAGTGATTAGAGAATGGTGGTCAGTCAGGTAGAATTTGAAACCAGCAGGACAGCAGAAATCAAGGCGCTGCGTTACGCACCCCTGAGCTACACCTTGACGGTCTCATACGGTCTGAGCATAAACTACTGTTTTATTGACTAGCCTATAAAACAGTTATAACTCAAAGCATTGTTCGTATTCTCGCCAGCAAGTGATGGTGAGTAGAGCCAGTCAGCCTATGCATTCGCTATAGCTTCATCCCACACTGACAGAGAATGCTAAAATCGATACGTCTTATGATTTGACCACGGTGCAATCAAACTAGAGGTCGACCGATTATGATTTTTCAAAGCTGGTACCGATTATTGGAGGACCAAAAAAAACCAATACCGATTAAATCAGCCGATTTTTCTATATATATACACACGCACTGCTCAAAAAAATAAAGGGAACACTTAAACAACACATCCTAGATCTGAATGAAAGAAATAATCTTAAAAAATACTTTTTTCTTTACATAGTTGAATGTGCTGACAACAAAATCACACAAAAATAATCAATGGAAATCCAATTTATCAACCCATGGAGGTCTGGATTTGGAGTCACACTCAAAATTAAAGTGGAAAACCACACTACAGGCTGATCCAACTTTGATGTAATGTCCTTAAAACAAGTCAAAATGAGGCTCAGTAGCGTGTGTGGCCTCCACGTGCCTGTATGACCTCCCTACAACGCCTGGGCATGCTCCTGATGAGGTGGCAGATGGTCTCCTGAGGGATCTCCTCCCAGACCTGGACTAAAGCATCCGCCAACTCCTGGACAGTCTGTGGTGCAACGTGGCGTTGTTGGATGGAGCGAGACATGATGTCCCAGATGAGCTCAATTGGATTCAGGTCTGGGGAACGGGCGGGCCAGTCCATAGCATCAATGCCTTCCTCTTGCAGGAACTGCTGACACACTCCAGCCACATGAGGTCTAGCATTGTCTTGCATTAGGAGGAACCCAGGGCCAACCGCACCAGCATATGGTCTCACAAGGGGTCTGAGGATCTCATCTCGGTACCTAATGGCAGTCAGGCTACCTCTGGCGAGCACATGGAGGGCTGTGCGGCCCCCCAAAGAAATGCCTCCCCACACCATGACTGACCCACCGCCAAACCGGTCATGCTGGAGGATGTTGCAGGCAGCAGAACGTTCTCCACGGCGTCTCCAGACTCTGTCACGTCTGTCACATGTGCTCAGTGTGAACCTGCTTTCATCTGTGAAGAGCACAGGGCGCCAGTGGCGAATTTGCCAATCTTGGTGTTCTCTGGCAAATGCCAAACATCCTGCACGGTGTTGGGCTGTAAGCACAACCCCCACCTGTGGACGTCGGGCCCTCATGGAGTCTGTTTCTGACCGTTTGAGCAGACACATGCAAATTTGTGGCCTGCTGGAGGTCATTTTGCAGGGCTCTGGCAGTGCTTCTCCTGCTCCTCCTTGCACAAAGGCGGAGGTAGCGGTCCTGCTGCTGGGTTGTTGCCCTCCTACGGCCTCCTCCACGTCTCCTGATGTACTGGCCTGTCTCCTGGTAGCGCCTCCATGCTTTGGACACTACGCTGACAGACATAGCAAACCTTCTTGCCACAGCTCGCATTGATGTGCCATCCTGGATGAGCTGCACTACCTGAGCCACTTGTGTGGGTTGTAGACTCCGTCGCATGCTACCACTAGAGTGAAAGCACCGCCAGCATTCAAAAGTGACCAAAACATCAGCCAGGAAGCATAGAAACTGAGAAGTGGTCTGTGGTCCCCACCTGCAGAACCACTCCTTTATTGGGGGTGTCTTGCTAATTGCCTATAATTTCCACCTGTTGTCTATTCCATTTGCACAACAGCATGTGAAATTTATTGTCAATCAGTGTTGCTTCCTAAGTGGACAGTTTGATTTCACAGAACTGTGATTGACTTGGAGTTACATTGTGTTGTTTAAGTGTTACCTTTATTTTTTTTTAGCAGTACACATATATATACACATACATACACATATATATACATACATACACATACATACACATATATATATATATAGACATATATATATATATATATATATATATATATATACATACACACATATATATATACATACACATACACACACACACACACACACACACACACACACACACACACACACACACACACACACACACACACACACACACACACACACACACACACACACACACACACACACACACACACACACACACACACACACACACACACACACACACACACACACAGTGAGGGAAAAAAGTATTTGATCCCCTGCTGATTTTGTACGTTTGCCCACTGACAAAGAAATGATCAGTCTATAATTTTAATGGTAGGTTTATTTGAACAGTGAGAGACAGAATAACAACAAAAAAATCCAGAAAACGCATGTCAAAAATGTTATAAAATTACTTGCATTTTAATGAGGGAAATAAGTATTTGACCCCTCTGCAAAACATGACTTCGTACTTGGTGGCAAAACACTTGTTGGCAATCACAGAGGTCAGACGTTTCTTGTAGTTGGCCACCAGGTTTGCACACATCTCAGGAGGGATTTTGTCCCACTCCTCTTTGCAAATCTTCTACAAGTCATTACAGTTGAGGCTGACATTTGGCAACTCGAATCTTCAGCTCCCTCCACAGATTTTCTATGGGATGAAGGTCTGGAGACTGGCTAGGCCACTCCAGGACCTTAATGTGCTTCTTCTTGAGCCACTCCTTTGTTGCCTTGGCCGTGTGTTTTGGGTCATTGTCATGCTGGAATACCCATCCACGACCCATTTTCAATGCCCTGGCTGAGGGAAGGAGGTTCTCACCCAAGATTTGACGGTACATGGCCCCGTCCATTGTCCCTTTGATGCGGTGAAGTTGTCCTGTCCCCTTAGCAGAAAAACACCCCCAAAGCATAATGTTTCCACCTCCATGTTTGACGGTGGGGATGGTGTTCTTGGGGTCATAGGCAGCATTCCTCCTCCAAACACAGCGAGTTTATTATATATAAACTCGATGTGTTTGTGAAATACGGAACCGTATATATATATATATATATATATACGGTTACATATATATATTATATATATATAATGACAATTACAACAATACCGAATTAACACTTTTATTTTAACTTAATATAATACATCAATAAAATCAATTTAGTCTTAAATAAATAATGAAACATTGGTTGAACATTGGTTCAATTTGGTTTAAATAATGCAAAAACAAAGTGTTGGAGAACAAAGTAAAAGTGCAATATTTGCCATGTAAAGAAGCTAACGTTTAAGTTCCTTGCTCAGAACATGAGAACATATGAAAGCTGGTGGATCCTTTTAACATGAGTCTTCAATATTCCCAGGTAAGAAGTTTTAGGTTGTAGTTATTATAGGACTATTTATCTCTATACCATTTGTATTTCATATACCTTTGACTATTGGATGTTCTTATAGGCACTTTAGTACTGCCAGCCTAATCTCGGGAGTTCATAGGCTCGAAGTCATAAACAGCGCAATGCTTGAAGCACAGCGAAGAGCTGCTGGCAAATGCAGGAAAGTGCTGTTTGAATGAATGCTTACGAACCTGCTGCTGCCTACCACCGCTCAGTCAGACTGCTCTATCAAATACCAAATCATAGACTTAATTATAATATAATAAACACACAGTAATACGAGCCTTAGGTCATTAATATGGTCAAATCCGGAAACTATCATTTCGAAAAGAAAACGTTTATTCTTTCTGTGAAATACGGAACCGTTCCGTATTTTATCTAACGGGTGGCATCCCTAAGTCTAAATATTGCTGTTACATTGCACAACCTTCAATGTTATGTCGTAATTATGTACAATTCTGGCAAATTAATAATGGTCTTTATTAGGAAGAAATGGTCTTCACACAGTTCGCAAAGAGCAAGGCAGCCCAAACTGCTTAATATACCCTGACTCTGTTGCACAGAACGCAAGAGAAGTGACACAATTTCCGTAGTTAAAAGAAATTCATGTTAGCAGGCAATATTAACTAAATATGCAGGTTTAAAAATATATACTTGTGTATTGATTTTAAGAAAGGCATTGATGTTTATGGTTAGGTACACATTGGTGCAACGACAGTGCTTTTTTTTGCGAATGCGCTTGTTAAATCATCACTCGTTTTGCAAAGTAGGCTTTGATTTGATGATAAATTAACAGGCACCGCATCGATTATACGCAATGCAGGACAAGCTACATAAACTAGTAATATCATCAACTATGTGTAGTTAACTAGTGATTATGTTAAGATTGTTTGTTTTTATAAGATAAGTTTAATGCTAGCTAGCAACTTACCTTGGCTCCTTGCTGCACTCACGTAACAGGTAGTCAGCCTGCCATGCAGTCTACTCGTGGAGTGCAATGTAATTGGCCATAATCGGTGTCCAAAAATGCAGATTACCGATTGTTATGAAAACTTGAAATCGGCCCTAATTAAATCGGCCATTCCAATTAATCGGTCGACCTCTAAATCAAACATTCAAACCTATGCTTGAAAGCTTGCTACCGACTGTGCTTTTCTCTGGGTTATACTATAGGAATGGCCATGTAGTCTGTCTGGGAATGAGCACATTAGCACCCAGCTGTGCTTTGAATTGAACACCGCCTCAAAATGAGACTTATCTGAAATGATAGCCGCATAGTGAGAAATTGTCACGGCTTATACAACTGCCCAATGCGGTAAAACAAAGAAATTAGCCTGTATTAATGTGTGACTTCCACTCTATGGCAGGAAGAAATTTAAGTCGTACTCTGTGATGAAGCAGGTTATTTAATATTTTGAGGGGGAAGGTTGGAATGGTGACAAAGAAAAACGGGTTGTTTCAGGCATCAATGATAACCTACTTCCTCTGTCATTTGTCACTGGACAGCGTGTATGTGTGGGTGGTGGAGAAGCCTTGACAGCAGCCTAAAGTGTCTTCCTAGGGGGGCCAGTCTGGGATCGCTCTCCCAATGCCAGTGTCTTATGGCGTGTGGGTGTGTGTGGTGTGTTTGTCTATGTGCATGTGAGAGAGAAAGTGCTCTTTCAGACATAATGTGATTTCCACAGTGCAGGAGCCGGTCGTAAGTAGACTCACTGGTGAGATTTCAAACCATTCATTCTCAACGGGAGGCACACCAACAGAGAACTTGATCTCAGTCTGTGTCCGAGTCCATCACAATTGCAGTTACAAAAGCCTGGTCCCAGATCTGTTTATAGTCTCTAACAAAGTCCTACGGTCATTGCCATGTCAAACATAAACAGATCTAGGACTAGGCTACAGATACAAGTCCCAATCTAAAAAGCCTCAGCAATAGCATACATAGCCTAATAGCTGTTACAACAGCTTCCTATTATTGTCGTCACCTCGAGACCACTGATAGGTAAAAGGATCGGATAGCCTTAACACCCTATCACATTCAACCATCCCATTTGTTCTTTCATCAGATCAGTTGTCATGATGGAGAGGAGGAAACTGTTTGGAGCCCAGCCAAACTGGGACTAGAGAGTAAAGTTATGTCATGGAATGGCTGTAATGGTTCCTACGGACCTTCAACATGACTGAGTAGTATTCACTTAACTGGGGGAGGGCGAGAGGGAGGAAGGAGGGAGAGAGAGAGAGAGAGAGAGAGAGAGCGAGCGAGCAAGAGAGATCGAGGGAGAATGAGAGATGAGAGAAAGAGGGGCAGAGAGAAAGAGAGCAAGCAGGATAAAAAGAGATAGATGGAGAGGGAGACAGACTGGGCAGAGGAGGAGTCATTGGCAGGCTCTCTGGTGTTAGACAATGGAGCTCCTCACACTCTCAGAGCCAGGGACCTTTGGCTCAGCTGGACTGTCTTGGCTAACTTGGCTACGTATAGAAGACAGGAGGACACCCAGCACAGCCATGTCCCTCCTCGTCTTCCATCTCCCTCGCTTTCTTTCTGTCACCTTTCTCTCTCCTCTATCTCCGTCATTCTTTCTCCATCTCTTTCCTCCCCTTTCTTGACCTTTTGCCTCCATATTCTTCCACTGTTCCTCAACTTCACCCCACCAATGACTGTTGCTTCTCTATCCGACCATCTCTCGCTCTCCCCCTTACCCTCTCTCTCTGCCTCAGAGGCATTCAGTCCTGCTATCTTGGACCTCCTCCCAGTGAAGCCTGCTGGAGCAGTGCCACAGCCCCCAGAGCCTACAGCCAGGCCAAGCCAGCACAGGAGGAGATAGAGGCACTCAAACACAACCAGCCAGCCAACCTGCCACTGCCCCACTGATTAAGGTCTACTTACCCAAATAGGAGGGGTTTGGAAATATTTAGGATATTGCTTTGGGAAGGCAGTGGTAAATCCACTATGATAATCTGACAGAGGCTGGTGGGAGAGGGACAGCAGTATGCTAGTCACATACATTAGTGCTTTTTGAGGTCGGTTCGATTATCAACATTTTTTAATGATTTTTTTTCCTTTCAATTATTTTTTTTAAACATTAAATGCACTATGTGGGTTGAATGCTGCAGCAACAGAATAAAACATTTTACATTTACATTTGAGTCATTTAGCAGACGCTCTTATCCAGAGTGACTTACAGTAGTGAATACATACATTTCATACATTTTCTTTTATTATTATTATTTTTTTTTTTGTACTGGCCCCCCGTGGGAATCGAACCCACAACCCTGGCGTTGCACACACCATGCTGGCGTTGCAAACACCATGCTGGCGTTGCAAACACCATGCTCTACCAACTGAGCCACAGTTGATGAATAAAAGTCCCACGATGGTAGTGACTGCCAATGACTTATTAACCATCAGCTGTTCACATTACTTTATTTAAATATTTCAGTCGTTGTGTATTACAACTTTATTATTTAATTCAAAGTCATCATCTCATCTCTATAAAACTGCTACCTATGCTGACTGACAAAATCATTATTTTAGTAGTTCTTCAAAGTAAATAAGGCATACTTTTATGACTGCTGAATACCAACTATCAATCACTTAGATCATACATTTTCTTCTCTCTTCAGTAGCACGCGGTAAAAGAAACAGACAGGACAAGTAGTTGTGCAATGGATTATGGTCATCGTAGTTAATTATAATTTTTTCTGCGCTAAACAATGTAGAACACTGGCCTGTTAGAAACTACAACTCCCTACTTCATCGGACAGTTCGGGCATGATGTGATTTATCTCTAGAGAAACTGCAGCACGATGTGCACATTGAGCTCACAGAAAAAAACGGAACAAATTGGAATTAAAATAATGGAACTGACATGGTGAATTAGTTGTTTTTAAAAACAAAAAAATGACCCACAACACTACCATATATGGACTACTATATCTAGAGCCTTACATGATGTGCACATCCCTCCTAACAAACATGCACACACACACACAAAATGCTAATGTACACAACTTGCATGAGTCATAACTGTAAAACCCATACACACACACCCAATACCATGGATCTGAACTGAGTAAGTGTGTGTGTGTGTGTGTGTGTGTGTGTGTGTGTGTGTGTGTGTGTGCGCTGCCGTGTAGATCAGCGCCCTCACATTACCAACACAGAGACATTTAGAGGTGCAGCCGTGGGCAGGAGGCAATCTGCAGCCTCGTTGGAACCAACCGAACAGAGAAAATGATGCCAATGATGAATATCAACAAAAGACAGAGCGGAACTGCGTCCCAAAAGGCACCCGGTCAAAAGTAGTGCACTACATTTGCCATTTTGGGACACAGTCAGAGTAAGTGTTTGCTCATCACTTAACACCATTCATTCACCATAGGGGAAGAATTGAAAGGGGAATAGAGTAATAGACTAGTAGTTCTCTCCAAACCACTGAGCATTGTCAAGAGGCAAAACCAATGACTGATGGAAATGACAGAGTGGCCCAATTCAGAGAGATTGATAATCTATTCCATTGAGGCAGGCATTGCTGTAATTGTGCTCCTTTCCCTCAGACGGGCAACAGCCAAACAACCAATCATTGATTTTATTTGTCAGAGTCAAACGCTAATTACTGGAAGTACCCGCTCTTGACTATGTGTGCATCCCAAATGGCATCCTATTCACTTTATAGTGCACTTCTTTTGACCAGAGTCCTATGGGGCCTGGTCAAAAGTAGTGCACTACATAGGGAATAGGGTGCCATTTAGGACACACCATTTTTAGGACACACACAACCAAACTGTCTTATTTGAAGAAAAAGCCTAAACTTACTTTATAATGTAAAAACAAATACATAACAGCTTTACCCTACCAAACTGTGCTCAAAATTCATTGGGGTCTCAATAGATTCAATGTAAAGCTTTCACCCATCCAATGATAGTAACACAATGATAGACTTCAAAAGGAAGGAAACAATAGGATGTGTACTATGGGGAATGTAAGGTTAGTTATCTAACAACGTACAGAGAGCTGCATTCAATAGGCACCTTGTCAGTGTGTAATACCGGTAGTTTAATAGTAAATAACTACGCAAACAACTGGTAAAACCTTCTTCTGAAATGACTGTAAATGACAATACTAGTCCTAGAATAAATAAGAAAAAAAATCCCCAAACCTGTGTGTGTGTGTACCCTACGCCTCGTTCAGTAGGTAAACGTTGCAGAAATGCCATTAATAGAGATTTTTATTCTACTTTATTCAACATGTCAGATAGGGCATGTTTGTTCTACATAACCTACATCTATCTGAATGTGTCCACATCTCTTACCGTTGGCAGCGGTGAGGAAGCACTTGTTGACGCCGCGGGCCTTGTTGGTGAGCTCCTCGGTGATGTCCATGTGCGTGTGCACCTCGTCCCTGATCTCCTCCAGCGTGGCGTACAGGTGGGCCTCCCAGTAGCCCTTGTCCAGGCAGTCAATCAGCTCAGCCAGCTGCACCTTGGTGCTGTAGTACCAGATGGTCTTGTCCTCCTGCTCGCCGTCCTCCTCACTGGGGTGGAGGAAGTGAGCGAGACACCGGTGGAGGGGGTGGAGAGAAAAAGAGGAGGGGAGTGAGATAAGAGGGAGATGGCGGGACAGGGAAGGAGAGAATATGGGAGACGGAGAGGGATAGAATAAGAGAGAAAGAGAGGATGGAGAAAGAGATCAATGTCTTTGATTAATTGATGCCATCATCAAATGACGAGCAGTAGAACGAAGAACATTTAAGCAGACACCTGCCATTGTAAATTGTCCATTGTAAGGACATAGTACTGTCAACTATTTAATACATGCGTCTTCTATGGTGCCAGTTTTCCTTAAAAGGGCCATTCTGCCACTTTACAAACTCATATTCATTATCTCCAGCACCATACGGGTGTCTAGATATGTGAAAACGGTGTGTTTCTATGATCTGTGGTTGCAAAGATAAGAAGGTCCTAAATGCTTCTCTGTGTCATCACAAGGTAGGATTAAAAGTAAGAAAATCTGTGATTTTCAAAACCTGAAACGAGTTTCAAGCCAGAGGGAGGGTATTTTATTGCTCCACGTCACCATGAATCTCATAATGTTTGAAAAATCACAATTTTTAAAATGTTTTAACTTTTGATTACGTCATCGGGTAGAATGTAGAAAATGCGCAGTTTTCACATACACTGTATGTAGACACTGCTATTGTGCTGGAGACAATGAAAGTGAGGTTGAGAAGTGGTGGAATTGTGCTTCAAGTTTTAACATCGACTTAGCTGCAATCAAGGAAAACATGATTATTGGGAAATTAAAGTTGTAAGACCTTTGAGCGCTCTAGGCATGCACAGACATAGACCCACTTCAAATATCAACAAAATGACAAAATGGACAGCTTTGTGCACAGCAGGGTCTAGGCCTGGGTCTCACTAGCATTAGGCAGTATTCCAACAATCTAGTCAGCATCCTCTCAGGATGCAAACACCCACTTGAGACACACACACACTCACTCTCTCTATGGGGATGGTGAAGATCGATTAGACTGCAACCCGGTGAAGGCCACCTTCTTGAGTGGAAGTGGCAATGAGACAGTGAAGGCTACCCCGAATCCCTCTGTTCAGGTGTGTGTGTTTGTGCGCGTACATGAGTGTGTGACACTCTCCTCTCAGGTTAAAGGAGTCTGCTACCACACCATCAGTGACTAGTGCTTAATAGCTGACGTATATGCTATCGCTTACTAATATTTGTGTGTTTACATTGTAATTATCCTTCAAACAAGTGAGGCATTGGCCTTTCTATACCTTACCAGAGAAGCTAAAAAAGTGATGTAAGCCGCTCTGGATAAAAGCGAACATTGAAGAGTGCCATCTGTCATGTAAGAAAAGCTCACAGTTTGAACATGATCACGGGTCAATTGCTTGCACTTCTGCTTCAATTTTGATTCTGGGTTAACAGTGTTTCTTCGGTGGATAACGTCAGTGCCTGATTGAAATTGACACTGTACACATAAATAAATAAGTAATGATCACTTTTATAATATATTACTGATTGTTTTGCGCTTCTGTCGTGGCTGGCTAGCTAGTGTCGGGTAACTTTAGCAACAGGGTGGAACGGCAAGAGTTAACTGTTTATATGTTAGCATAGCGATTGCTGCATTAGCCGCGAGCCTGTTAGCTAGTTGTGAACACTCCTGTGTAGATGGCTGCGCTCGTGCGGATGTCTCTCGGCTCACCCTCACTCACCCTTGAATCAGCTAGCTAGCATAGTAAGCTGTCAGCTGGTCGACATGGCTTCTTCTCAGAGCTGTGCCGTTTTAGCTTGCTTGTATAGCTAAATGAACTAATGTAAAAGCTAGTTTTTAGCCAACGTATAAACAACTATTTCACCTAGCTTGCTAGCTAGCAAGTTGGATAACAAACACTTATTTCATTAATGTAATGTTAGCTAAGCGAATAGAATGATCCTAGCTAGCTAGCCAGCTACATTTGTCAGTGGGAGATTTATTTGCTAAAATGGAGACACCTTTGAGTCAGCTAAAGATCATCTTTGCATCTACCAACTGGCAGTTAATTTACTACATGTCAACATATTTTGTGGACTAGTCCTAACATGTGGTTATGTCAGAGCAATGTGCATTATTATATCATTGTCCACTGGAAAAAACCCAAGACATCTCAAAGACCAGGCAAGAAAGTTAGATCTAAATGCTTTGTAAAAAAGCCAGTCCTAAATTGCTCCGTCCCCCATGGCCCTAACCCCTCAATGTTTGCAGACCTGTAGGGTCTGGGTAGGTAGGCTATAAGCAGTGCAATGATGGATCTCACACCTTACAGATCTGCAGAAACAAATGGTTGGGGCCAAGGGGAGGGGTAGGGAGCGGTTTGAAACCTGACTTTCCCAATCACACAGAGTTATTGGATGCTAGCCCAAGCCCAAGCCCAAGCTAGCCCAAGCTCAACATTGACAAGAGAATCTGCTCTTCCTCCCCGGAAAAGCCTGCCTGCTCCAATACCTCTGTCACAGTTAACAACTCCATTATGGCCCCTTACCAGACTGTATGAAACTCCTTCACACTCTCCACTGGCTCCCATTAGCAGTGTGCATCAAATTCAAGTCCCTGTTGCTTGCCTATAGGGTAGCAAGGCAAATCAATCCTGGCCCAATCTTTGTCAGCACTGCCAAATGTATTATTTTTCATATTGCCATTATACATGTAGCATGTCTCATAGAAGTTGCACGTCTTCTCTCCAAAAATGTTTTTATCCTGTAGCTGACCTAAGAGCACTGTTGGAGGTGCGACAGGCTGAGATACCCAGAAGGTAAACACCAACATGTAGAATTTGTAAATAATGTTTAGATCAGTGTTTCTTAAACCTGTTCCTGGGGGCCCAAAGGGGTGCACATTTTAGTTTTTGCCTTAGCACTACACATCTGATTGAAATCATCAAAGCTTGATGAGTTGATCCTTTGAATCAGCTGTGTAGTGCAAGGCCAAAAACATCTCCAAGACCAGGTAAAGGGTCAACCATAGTAGTTTGTCACCCCTGGAGCAAATTAGGTTTAAGTGCTTTGCTCAAGGGCACAGACAGATTTTTCACCTTGTCGGCTCGGGTATTCAAACCAGGGACCCTTCAGTTAGTGGCCCAACCCTCTAACCGCTAGGCTACCTAAGAAACACTGGTTTAGACAAAAGTGTCAAATACATGCCCCACATTCTTCCTCCAAAGGACCTTTCTATAGAAAGACCGGGGTAGCCATTAGCAGTTGCCTTCAACACTCACCCTTTCCTTTTAAAAAGGAGTTTGGACACTATACTCAGTTTAGTATTGCGGTCTTCATTTCACGTTGTGATGACAACGATTTTCATGTTCCTCATAGTGTCAGGACAGCAAATGGGTAACACAACAGCATCCCGTCAAAGACTGAGGTGTTTTAGGCAGGGACATTATAGACCAGGCCAAATCCTGCACAACAGCCCTAGGTGAGACAACAGCCCTAGCCCATCATCCCATCCCTCCCCTAACCCATTACCCCGTGTTTCCCAATCCGTTACTCCAAGGCCCCTAGCAATTTTTGTCCTATCACACCTGAACCCAACTAATCAATGCTTGAGAAGGGATGTCCAGGAGGATATGACATTACAGAATATTCAGATATGAATGTATTGTCTAGAACAGACAATTATCTGCCAGGTAGAATAGGAAGTTGCTATAACTATTTATTACACTGAACAAAGATATAAACGCAACATGCAACAATTTCAAAGATTTTACTGAGTTACACAAGGAAATCAGTCAATTGAAAAGCCCTATTGATTGTAGGGCAGATATAACTGTCAAAGGGATTCCTCTCGGGGCAGTTGAAAGGCCTTAATCTATAGATTTCCCATGACTGGGAATACAGATATGCATCTGTTGGTCACAGATACCTTCAAAAAAAAGGTAGGGGCGTGGATCAGAAAGCCAGTCAGTATCTGGTGTGATCACCACTCCTCTTCAATGGCTGTGCGAAGTTGATGGATATTGGTGGGAACTGGAACACAATGACGTACATGTCGATCCAGAGTATCCCAAACATGTCTGAGAAGTATGCCGACTGGGACATTTTCAGCGTCCAGGAATTGTGTACAGATCCTTGCGACATGAGGCCGTGCATTATCGTGCTGAAACATACACACTGTCTGCCATTTGCCCGGTACAGTTGAAACCGGGAACTAAATCTCCCATATGTAAAGTGTTAGTTTCATGTTTCATGAGCTGAAATAAAAGACCCCAGAAATGTTACATAAGCACAAAAAGCTTATTTCTATCAAATGTTGAACACAAATGTGTTTACATCCCTATTAGTGAGCATTTCTCCTTTGCCAAGATAATCCATCCACCTGACAGGTGTGACATATCAAGAAGCTGATTAAACAGGATTGCAATTACACAGGTGCACCTTGGGCTGGGGACAGTAAAAGGCCTCTAAAATGTGAAGTTGAGTCACACAAAACAATGCAACAGATGTCTCCAGTTTTGAGGGAGCGTGCAATTGTCATGCTAACTGCAGGAATGTCCCCCAGAGCTGTTGACAGACAATTTTATGTTAATTTCTCTACCATAAGCCACCTCCAACATCATTTTTGAAAATTTGGCAGTACGTCCAAATGACCTCACAGCCCAACCGCAGAACCTCCACATCTGGCTTCTTCACCTGCGGGATCGTCTGAGACCAGTCACCCAGACAGCTGAGGAGTATTTCTGTCTGTAATAAAGACCTTTTGTGGGGAAAAACACATTTTGATTGGCAGGGCCCGGCTTCCCAATGGGTGGGCCTATGCACTGCCAGGCCCACCCATGGCTGCGCCCCTGCCCAGTCATGTGAAATCAATAGATTAGGGCCTAATGAACTTATTTAAAATTACTGATTTCCTTATATGAACTGTAACTCAGTAAAATCTTTGAAATTATTGTATGTTGCGTTTATAACTTTGTTGAGTATAATTTTGGAGTGAGTGAACGTCTGTTTGTTGTTGTCTACTTACACCACGATGCGGCGGTCCAGGAACCAGTACTTGCGGCGGTGACGGTCATAGCCGATTGGCAGCTGGCGGATGTATGGCCGGCTCTTCTGCGCCTCCGTCACACAGTCCACCACGCCGGGCACCTTGTGTACCACGCACACCTCGCACTGCCACTCGTCCTCGGGTACCTCCACCAGCGGCGGCTTCACGCACTCCAAGTGGTAGACGGCCGAGCACGTCTCACAGCAGAGGAGGTCCCCCAGCCGGTGGCACACCCTGCAGTGGTCGTCGTACGCCACCACCCCCTCCGACATTAACTCTTCTCTAGCCAGGTTGGTGGCCAGGAACTGGTCCACGAGGAATTGAAGGACCTTAATTTTGCTCTCGAGGGGCTCGTAGGGGTACTCCTCGCCCTCCAGTAAAGGGAGCACCTGGCGGTACTCTGGGTCACTCTCGCAGTAGGCGCGCACCATCTCGGGCCAGGTCATGCCGTCGATGAAGTAGAGCGTGGAGTTGACGCTGTCCTTGAGGTCGGCAGGACCGAACGTGGTGTTGGACGTGTCCTCCTCGCGCAGGATGGCCTTGAGCAGGGCGGTGTGGGTCTCAGCCAGCAGGGTGCACTGCTCCTGGCCCGCCAGCGCCGCACAAAAGTCCTCGAAGCGGAACGGCGAGAGGCGCAGGACCGAGCCGAAGTTGCGCAGCACCTCATAGACGGCCGAGATGTTGAGGAGCTGATTGGCCGGTACCAGCAGGTCCTCTGAGGACTTGGGCAGCACCAGGGAGGGCACCTCCTTGGCCTCGAAGATGGGCGAGCGGGGCCGGTGCGGGTGTCTGCCCCTCCGGCCTGAGACAGAGAGGGATGGAGAGAGGGAGAGAGAGGGCTATACATTATGTAAATAATTAAAATCAATCAAGAGACATAAAATGGGGTCAGGAAAAAAAGGCCCTTCAATACTGAGTGCTGGACTCTGAGAAACACAACAAAAACAGGTGGAGAAACAAAGACAAAACTAGATGCATACCGAATGAGCTAAAGCAGGCAGCACAATTTCCATCAACCATAACAGCTGTCAATGTTTCTATCAAACAGGAAGGGCTTCTTATTCAACACATTTGAGTGTGTAACTATTTTGTTTGTTTATTGATAACAGCTCTGTGAATGTGTGCATTACTTTCGCTATGTCAACTTTTAAGTACAGTGTATTGGTTATAACCAACTTGTATTTTTTACCCTTCCATAAATCACATGGTTTATATAAAGCCTGAATCTCTTCTATAAACAGAATTTCTCCCTTTGGAAAGAGAACATCTGATTTACTCAGTACATTTAAAAAAAATAAAAAAATAAATCAGGTCTTAAAAATGTAAATAAGCCGACCTAGCACCTGGTACTTGAGTATTCACTGTGCAGTGGAGAATTTGGCCTTCCTTCACTCACTCTACCCTGGGCCTTCCTTCACTCACTCTACCCTGGGCCTGCTGATCTAGGGACAGCTCCCCCTGCCCATTTAATCTTATTCATTATGATCGAAAAGGCTTAACTGATCCCAGATCAGCACTTTTTATGAATATGGGCCCTGATCAAGTTCAGAATCTGAAACATAAAGCCAGGGATCCACACCCTCTGATATCAGCTAGAGTAGGTAGGTATAACAACTAATATACTGTAGTTTTAAATTAGATTTCAAACATTAGACAGGGTGTAGGCATAGATGAGGTGACATAAAAAATGACCAACAAGCACCTCTCCCCTGAGCGTGTGCCCCCAGTGAGGGCTGTGTACAAAAACCTCTGCCTTCATTCCTCCCGCACCAATGCACAGAGTCTGTGTAAGCATGTATTTGTGACTCAGCGTGATAAAATTAGTGTGTGTGATTATAGGTCATATGAAAGGCACATAAACAACTCCTTGAACAATTCAGCCATATTCACATGTTAATTGGGCCTATTTGGGGTAGGAGGTTATTTGTGTTATCAGTCACTGGGGTGCAATGGAGAGATATAATTATGATTCAAGAAATACCATGTTGTCTAGGCTGTACACATCTGTGCTTATGAGATGTGGGGCAAGTTATGAAACACATTCACAGACATTTTTAGGACGCATACCATATCAATAAATCTATAATTTTATGGAAATATTATTCTGCATTGCATTATGAACCAGCAGATCTATTCCAGGTCTACAGGAACATGTGGAATTATGATCATTTAAGATTTTAGTGACTACCATATGATATCAGAAAATATACAATAATTTATACTAATCTTATGCATAATCCTGAAAAATACAAAATGGTTCCTTAATATTGCATAAATGTTTTGAAAATGGACTACATGAAGTCCAAAGTACATGAATGACATCAATGTCACTTTCACTCATGTTTTGACATTATACAAGATCAAAACTATTGACTTTACAGTTAAACAATTATTTTTCAAAGAAGGTTACCTTTGCTCTTGTTCGTTTACATTGATAGATTGGCTTTGCTATGGTTACCGTACAATTTAGTACGTGATATAATAATGAGTTCAAGCTGCAACAGGTGAAATTAGAGCGCCTCTTTTCAAAACAAAGGGCCGCGCGATGATGTCCTGTCAAGCTGATTTGACCACAATCTCACGAAATATATCGCAACACTTGATTTTCTGAAGGAAAAAAATTGTTTAAACTAAGGGAGGGGGGATAAATTACAACTAGTTGATGAAACTGACCCTTTATTGTTTACATCTACTACAGGAACTGCATAACAGTATATTCATGCCATGCAAGGCGACAAAGTATCAAAAACGGACGCGCAGTTCTAAAACAAAAAGGTAAATCTTATCGTGATATTTTGTAGCCACATAGTGCAGCATGGCATGCTTGTTGACGATAATTGCTAAATGAATGAATGGAAAGTAGCTAAATGTTTATCTGGAACTAACGCCTAATATGTTGCATGCAAAATGGTGCAATTATGCAAATAAATAATTCCACATTACAATAATCCCCATCGTTAAATTCGTTTTCATTTTTGCCGATAGTTGCAGATTTTTTTTTTTTATAACAGAAAACATGCGAGGTGACAGTATTGTTCACTGTGCGCGAACTAGCAAACGATCACCAGAGCTCCTAAACAAAGGCCTGTTTATGAGTGCAATCTCCATTTTGAACAATGCAGCTTACTTCCCAAATGTGCTAAATAAAAACTGTAACACTTTGGCGTGCGTTTGAAAAATGCTTCTAAATTGCATTTGCAAGCAAACGTACCTGGAGTGCTGCCGTGCGTGCTATCATGGCTCCGAAAGCTGCTATCTGTACAGTAGCTAGCATCATCCTCATCTGGTAATTCTTCCAGAAAATCGGACTCATTGTCCACGGCCTCCTCTTCGTAGTCTGAGGAGGGATTCTCGTGTAAAAGTTCGTCTTCCTCCGACCTCAAACTAATATTATCCTCTTCCTCGTCGCTGTTGTCATCGTAAACCACCTTGCACAGTGGCCGTCTCCCCCTGCTGCCGCGACCACCTCTCGAACCCCTGCCTCTTCCTCTGCCCCGCGATGTCGTCGCTGCTCCAACTTTCCTCCGGCCCCTGGACGAATGGTAGTTTTCTCTCCGATGAATTTCTGTATCGCCGGTATCCACCACTGAACCCCGTCCGCGGCCACGTCCTCGGCCCCTTCCCCTACCACGGCTACCTCTCCCTCTCCCTCTTGAACCGCGAACTGGCCCAGCGGAAACCTCCTGCATCTCCGCTGCCTGTTTGGGCGGCCTTCCTCTTCTCCCTCGCATTGTAGCAGATGTATTATTTTTAATTTCAATTTTGGCGCGCGACTAGTCCACACAAACCCGAGAAAACGGGCAACCTCGGAAACCCTAACCAACGTTGCGATAGTCTCAATTAGCCCCACCAAGCCCCGGGCTCAATTTTTAGTAGAATGTTCAAATAGAATGGCCGGCGTCCCGCTTTAGGTCGCCTGCAGTCGCCATTTTTCTTCGGATCTCTCCCTCCACTGAAAACAGACAGCAGGCCCTGTATGGAGGTCACGTGACTACTATTCCACAGTCGACGCATTTAGTTCAGAAAATGTGTTATCCATGCAAACGTGATGCCCCCACGATTGTTTATTTACGTTCGCTTGTCACGTCAATTCATACAAATCAAGAATATATCGATTTATTACAATGTAAAAGCGTTGTCAATTTGCAGTTGACGTCGTCATTCTAGCCAGAATGTAAGCAAGCATACGTTGTCGGCCACAGGAAAGATCAGTATCATGAAACCAAGTTGTTTCAGAGTTAGAGCAAATATTATCACATATTAGGCAGAAGTTCACTATATGTCAACATTTAAATCATGTAGTTATTGGTAGTTGATTTGTTGTTGTTATCAAAGAGACTCCATTTGTAATTTTGATGCAGTTATTCGATTCACTTATTTTAATGGCAAACAATACTCATAAGATATTGTATTGGATAATTGTATGCATTTATACATTGTGTTTACTTATTGATGCACACAGTGGAAATTATGAAGAGGTCATTCAACATTCTAGATCAGAGCGTATAACATCAGAACAGTTCCATCACCATGGAATGATGGTGACATAACCTACCAATGCAGCAGTTGTGGTGCAACACTGTTTCTTTTTTTTCTCTTTGTTGCTACAATGTTTCCTAAATCCCTCTCTTATGATAGGGCCTAGCTACATGATGTTTAATTGCAGTCTGTGGTTTATGTACTCAAATGTAGCCTATTTAGATAAGGCCTACTATGTCCAGTGTACTGGTGCCTGCTCACTGTAGTATGTCTATGCCAAGGCTTTTCTCTTTAAAGCAAGCACATTGCTTTATTAACTCTAGCAGGCAGAAGTCTAATTAGTTTGATGATATAGCGACATTTTCAATAGAAGCAGCCAGCACAGTGAATGGTAGTTTAAGAAATAGCTAACAGTCTTAAAAATGATCAATAGCAGCAGGTTTAAATGGATATAGGTTAAATTGGTAACAATTTCAAATATAAAATATCAAGTTGTCGTGGCCGAGTGGTTAAGGCGATGGACTAGAAATCCATTGGGATCTTCCCGCGCAGGTTCGAATCCTGCCGACAACGGTATCTTTTGATTATGTAATAATAGTTAATGAGAAGTTTCACTTTAAAGGGTAGTACTTCTAATCCCCAAATCGTTCAACTATACATTTGTTACGTCAATTTGAATGTAGTTAATGTCTTGATATTACCTACTGTCTTCACGCAAAAGGTGGTACAGCACAATGGAAAAGGGCACCTCCAAGTGTTCAAAAATACTTAATTTTCTGGTTGCATGTACCAAGTAGCCTTTAGCAGTATTGCAAAAAATATTGACGTGGATATCTAAATTACATACACTACATGACCAAAAGTATGTGGACACCTTCTCATTCCAAAATCATGAGCATTAATATGGAGTTTGTTCCCCCTTTGCTGCTATAACAGCATCCACTCACCGAGGTAAAGGCAGTTTCATATTGGATATTCGACGGATATTCCCCTGTAGTTTTCCTTACGCCCACCAACAGCTAACCCGATGGCATATACACACATTGCACACCCTTAGGTTTGTCCATTTTCATCTCACGCGTTTTTACATTAATTTTTCGAACTTTAACATTTCAATAGCTCCTTGGTTATGTGACCTACTGACTTCAAACAAGGTTCAGAATGTACACTCAGTGGGCCTACACATTGCACACCCTTTAGTTTGTCCATTTTCATCTCACACAATTTTACATGTATTTTCAATGTTTTTCAATGTTTCTAATTTCAAAAGCTCCTTGGTCATGTGACCTATTGACCTCAAACAAGGTTCAGAATGTCCACGGACTACCCTTCTATATTGCACACCCTTTAGCTTGTCCATTTTCATCTCACATGTTTTTTTACATTACATTTGTAAACTTTATAATTTCAATAGTTCCTTGGTCATGTCACCTACTGGACGGCAGCGGGGCAGCAGCGTAGCCTAGTGGTTTGAGCGTTGGACTAGTAACCGAAAGGTTGCAAGATTGAATCCCCGAGCTGACAAGGTACAAATCTGTCGTTCTGCCCCTGACCAAGGCAGTTAACCCACTGTTCCTAGGCCGTCATTGAAAATAAGAATTTGTTCTTAACCGACATGCCTAGTTAAATAAAGGTAAAATAATAAAATTGTCTCAAAGAATGTTCAGAATGTCCACTGACTACCCTTCCATATTGAACATACTTCAGTTTGTCCATTTTCATCTCACATGTCTTTACATGAATATTTTTAAATTAACATTTCAATAGCTCCTTGGTCATATGACCTACTGACTTGAAAATGTACAAACTAAAGGGTGTGCAATGTGTAGGGCCACTGAGTGTACATTCTGAACCTTGTTTGAAGTCAGTAGATCACATGACCAAGGAGCTATTGAAATTAGAACGTTTGAAAAATTCATGTAAAGTTGTGTGAGATGAACATGGACAAACCAAAGGGTGTGCAATATAGAAGGGTAGTCAGTGGACATTCTGAACCTTGTTTGAGTCAAGTAGGTCACATGACCAAGGAGCTATTGAAATTTGTACTTTTTTTAAGCTCCCTAACTAATTCAACTACGGATACAAAATGCTGCTCACATTTCCACAAGTTTATTAGCTTTGGAAAGCAAATTAATGTCCAAATCGTGAAAATAAGACCTGTGCAATGTTGTGTGCAATTTTTCCAACATCATGACACTTATTTGGAGTCTGTGGCTCAAGTGGTTTGAAAGCTATTGAGGTTTGAAAGCGCGAATATCCACTTTAAACTGTCTTTACCTCGGTCCTCCACTCTTCTAGGAAGACTTTCCACAAAGTTGGAACATTGCTGCAGTGATTTTCTTCCATTCAGCCACAAGAGCATTAATGAGGTTGGGCACTGATGTTGGGAGATTAGGCCTGGCTTGCAGTCTGCGTTCCAATTCATCTCAAAGGTGTTCTGTTCGTTGGGCTTGAAGTCGGTGAGCTGCGCAGGTCAGTCAAGTTCTTCCACACCAATCTCGACAAACCATTTCTATATGGACCTCGTTTTGTGCACGGGGGCATTTTCGTGCTGAAAAAGAAAAAGGCATTCCCCAAACTGTTGCCACAAAGTGAAAAGCACAGAATCGTCTAGAATGTCATTGTATTCATACTGTTCTCGCTGCTACTGCACGGCAAGCGGTGCCGGAACACCAAGTCTAGGTCCAAAAGACTTCTGAACAGCTTCTACCCCCAAGCCATAAGACTCCTGAACAGCTAATCAAATGGCTACCCAGACTTTTATTACATTTTAGTCATTTAGTAGACGCTCTTATCCAGAGCGATTTACAGTAGTGAATGCATACATTTCATACTTTTTTTTAATGCTGCTGCTACCCTCTGTTTATCTATGCATAGTCACTTTAACTCTACCTACATGTACATATTACCTCAATTACCTCGACTAACCGGTGCCCCCTGTATAGCCTCGCTATTGTTATTTTACTGCTGCTCTTTAATTATTTGTTACTTCTATTTTTAACTTAACACTTTTTTTCTTAAAACTGCATTGTTGGTTAAGGGTTTGTAAGTAAGCATTTCACTGTAAGGTTGTATTCAGCGCATGTGACAAATACAATTTGATTTGTTTAGATTTATTATGTAGCATTAAGAATTCCCTTCACTGGAACTAAGGGGCCTAGCCCGAACCATGAAAAACAGTCCCAGACCATTATTCCTCATCCACCAAACTTTACAGTTGGCACTACGCATTGGGGCAGGTAGCGGTCTGACATCGGCCAAAGCACAGATTTGTCCATGGACTGCCAGATGGTGATTCATCACGCAAGAGAATACGTTTCCACTGCTCCAGAAACCAATGGCAGCGAGCTTCACACCACTCCAGCCGACACTTGGCATTGAGCATGGTGATTTTAGGCTTGTGTGCACGGCTGCTTGGCCATGGAGCCCCATTTCATGAAGCTCCGGACGAACAGTTCTTGTGCTAACGTTGCTCCCAGAGGTAATTTGGAACTTGGTAGTCAGTGTTAAAACAGAGGACAGAGGATGTTTACGTGCTTCAGCGGTCGGGTAGGCTGTTTGGAGTTTTTATCCGACCGCATAAAAAATATGATCCCCACCTACTTTAAAACCTAACTTGCGCCCGTGCCTGTCAGCAACAGGTGTGGCTGAAATAACCAAATCCACTAATTTGAAGGGGTGTCCACATACTTTTGTATATGGTATCATGTAATCTTAACTTAGACATACACATGATAACCATACAACTCATCATGATGGGACGAAGGCGAGGGTCATTTTTAATACAAATACTGTCATATGAATTCAGAATTGACTTTGTTAGAATGCAACACAAAATGTATCTATAGAAAACATGTGCTACTATAACGTGATTGGGAGAAGTACATGTTATTCACCGTCCAAATCGCCTTTATGAAATACAACATTTAACCACAAGATTGTCAACCATATGGAAGGTTGAGACCTATTTCCATTTTTAGACATGTCAGTATATTCCTATAAAAAGGGGCAGTATGTTCCATAGGTTAAAAGTATCTATGCCATGATGAAATATCATGGGACTATATAGTTTTCTACATAATTCATATTAGCAAATATTTCTACTATACACGCCCTCAGATTATACAGACAAATACAAAATCACATGGCTATAGGGACCTAGGCCTCAGCAATGCCACAGTTCATGACTAGAGAATCATTTGCTCTACTCATCTGGGAATCAACTAGACTGATCCCAGATCTGTTTGGGCCTGCACAGCCAACTCCTATGTTCATCGTTGAAAGCACAAGCAGATCTGGGACCAGTGTAGGTATCGACAGTAGATAGGTATGATTTGGCAGTTCAACCATGGATCTTTCGACAGCGTACCAAATACAAAGTGGAACACAACGATGCAACTGACCAAGAGAAAAAAATGGGGAGAAGGTCAACAGCAGAGTTTAATTAGAAATAATCTGTAAATATAGTCTAAAACAGCTCAATGACTTCTATGGAGTACTGGCTGATGTCCTTCGACGGCTTCATTTTGTGGAGCTCTTGAAGGCTGCCCTCGATCTTCCCCAGTTCAGAGAATAGTTTCACCTGGAACGGATAGATGGGGATAGACGTTAAATGAACCCTTACAAAGAACCATACACAGTATGTGTGTCAGCGAGATGAAGTAGATGCACAAAGTAAATAGCAGTAGTGTGTCAATCTACGCAACAAATAAGAGCGTTGAAGCGCGTGGCTAAACTCCTCCGCTGGGTTGGTTCCATAGCGGGCACGTTTTAGCGGAGCGAACATCTGCAGATATCGTGTTCATCCTAATATTGTTGATGCTGCTCATGACAGAAAACGGCTAGCAATTATAATTGCAACACCACTTGCTTTTCCAGTTTGAACCACTGAAGAGGTAAACATTCCTCCCTGGGTGCCTCAAATGGGTTTCATTATCACAGCAATAAAAACAAAATGACACTAGTTATCATCAAGGGAACCATTATGACAAAAATGCTCAACTATCACTTGCGGTGAGGACCAAAAGAGAAAGCACATACCTGGGACTTAACAAAGCTTTGGAGATTTGACAACAATCCTTTAGCATCAGGAGCCATGACCAAGACTGTGAAATGAGCATCCAACAACAAGCACACCCAGTCAATGATCTAGAAAAGAAAAATGAAATTCAGAATACACACATTAAGTTAATGGTATACAAAATAATTACATGCATTCACCTTTTGTATAACTTTAATGCTTCCATGTACCAACCTGTGTCACTGTGGGCGATCTCAAACCTGGCGTTTGTGTGTAGACGTCTTGGGAATATTTCAAATAGACGAAATGGAGGTACTGAAGAAAGAGCTAGGAGAGGAAAGGAAACAGAAGGATGCAACCATCAGTCTTTCAACATATCCTCATAGCTAACTGCAGTTAATAAACGAAGTCAATGGGGAAAAAAACACCATGGTATATTGTAGGATTACAGTCAATTCCAATTCAATTCAGGAAGTAAACAAATGTTTTCGTTCTTCAATGGGGAAGATTGGAATTTAGTTTCTGAATCGACTTGAATGAAATGGAATTGATCCCAACTCTGGCATATTGTCAAGGAGATGAGAGACAGGTAGCTACTCACAATAACCTGCTGAGCGTTGAGGTCCTTCAGGTGGGGGAGCAGGAGGTTGTCACTGTACGGCGTCTGCAGGACCTCATTACTATAGCAGCACAGTTAAGTTACAACACCTCCAAACATGTTTAAGAGTCATTTCTATGGACTGGTGCTGAATATTAGCGCAAGGTAAAGATTATGGTGCATTGCAGCCGACTGTTGACAATGAAATGTGTCATTGTATCTATCCCTATTAATGAACAATTGAACGAATCAACCAATTCAACAAACCTATAGTGAGAGGATACAGTAACACAGCCTTGTGTTGGTTCAATCCACCTGACTATTGATGACTATCAAATACACCGTTTAATCAACAATGACATTATCAGATATTACTGTAGTCTTGCAATGGAATAGTGTTTAGGGTATTGGTTGTCCAGACTACACATAAGGATACAGTAGCACAGCCTTGTGTAGACCCACGGGGCAGACCTCCAGCTGCAGTGTGGGGTTCTTCTTATCCTGGTGCTGGGGAGGTTTGGGCTGGTGGTGGGCGTCACAGCTGTCCTCCTCAAACAGAGGGGGGCTGAAGCCGTTCTGTTGGCCCCCCCGGGCCCCCGCCGCCACCAGGCCCTCCATCAAGGACACGCTGTCCGGCTCCAGACTCACCATCTCCACGTCGCCGTCTGGCACACTTGGAGGGAGAGCGACACACAGCCGTTACAACAACAATCCTGATATCAGGCTATTTATATGAACTGACAAACTATGTATTTGCAGTAACAACACTTGGAAGCATTGGAAATGATTCAAACAAAACAAGTTCTAGAAATAAAAGAACTTCAAAATAAAATATTTTAAAAAGCAATACACAGCCACAAAGAGACCACTTGGTTTTCAATGTGGTGGAAAGAATATGCTTTGTACACAATGAATAGAAACATCAACCATCAAAAGAGAGCACAACAATTAGGCCAACAGATTCATAATCAAGCTCCAGCACTGGTAGGAAACACTATCCTGAACTTCACCAGAATGAATCTCCTTCACAACGTATAGGTTGTTACAAAAGACGCCCCATACGCCATCGAGTTAGACTGACCTGATGAAGGTTTTGAGGCAGGCACACGTGACCACCTCAGGTATGTCTGGGAAGAGCTGCAGGCAGAGCTGACATAGGAAGTAGTCCTTGTGCTCCAGGGCCAGCAGCAGGAGGTCGGGACACACGCTGCAGAAAGACATAGAACAGGTCAGAACCAAACCAAGGGTCTCAACAACAGTCTGTGTGAAAATACTATTAAAAAAAGATTCCTTTCCTTGTCTCCTTTCCTTCGTTGCTACTGATAGGCGAAGAAATAGGATAAGTACCCACCCAACATGTCTTCACCTATGATGTCTGGCAGTGTTCGAGACCACCTAAAGAAAGACCGATTCAAGACCAAGACCGGGGTAAATAGAGTCAAAGTCAAGACCAAAACCGGATGGGGGGGGGGGGGGGGGGGGGGGAAGCGAGACTTAGTCAAGACGGAGACCGGGAGGGTGACAAGCGGTCCGAGGTAGAGTCAAGACCAAGCCACGAAAAAGTCCAATTCATAACCATGATTATAATTGTCATATGGCCACCATAATAATGAGTTAAACATGTCCAGTATTTCTGTGTTCATATTTCAGAACATATGGATTCTTTAGACATTCAGAATAGTGAAAAAAATGCAACCTGAGGGAAAATAGAGCCGCACTACAAACGATTACTAACCCAAAGTCAGTGGAGAACAATGAGGGCCTTCTACGACTTCAGAGAATGTATTAAATAATTATAAATTACATTTTTATTTTCAATTGAATCTCTTCAGATTTTGTTGGAAAGGTTAACACTGAAGAGAAAAAAAGATGCAATCAGGATTTTTTTTAGTGGTCTCTTGGGAGATAAATCTAGCTAGCTAAGACAGCCATTGGCTAGGCCATCAAAAGCTAGATAGAAGGCATCTGCCATTCAACTGAATTAGGGTAACATTTTGGAGTGACAGTTTAATCAACCAATCAATTTGACTTATAATAGGTGGGACCGTTTATGCAAAAAAAAAAACACATGGTAACTACTGCCTTCTCAAAGGCCAACAGGTCACTCACTGCACAATAAGGAGCAGTAGTTTCCCCACGGTCTAGCTAGCCATCTTTTGTTGCAGACTAGTTTGCAGAGGCTGCAGAGGATGTTGTTGCTAATTTGTTAGCTTCTCCCTTTTCAAGAATAACTTTCAACAAGAAGTTAAGTTTCAAATGATCATCTGGTGAGTGGATTTTTTTTTTTTATTGCAGCATGCTTGCTGTTAGCAATCTCTTTAAAAATAACGTGCAAAATATTGTTGCATTTAAACTTTAGGTCACCGGTTACTTTGTGTGCTATGGGAAGTAATAGTTGTACATTAGCGTAATAGTTGTGTTTTTCTATTCTCATGATTGGGACCTACTGGCTCATTATGTCCAAGTTTATAGACTGCTTATTCTTTAACATCATGCTGTCTTTCCATTGGCCCTATACGGTGGTGTAGCGGTGCCTGGTAAAGTGGGTATACTCACATTTTACTCATATATTTTTCAGATGAGGACTATAGAAAGTGTGTGTGTGTGTGTGTGTGTGATATATATATATATATATATCACACACACACACACTTTCTATAGTCCTCATCTGAAAAATATATAGGAAACCTATTTTTTTTTTTAAATGTAGGAAACAGGGTTTTTCACACAGGGTACCTTTCCTTTGCTGGGCAGGCCCCTTGGGATTCTTTTTAGCAAAATGTGAGTATACCCACTTTACCAGGCACCGCTACACCACCGTATAGGGCCAATGGAAAGACAGCATGATGTTAAAGAATAAGCAGTCTATAAACTTGGACATAATGAGCCAGTAGGTCCCAATCATGAAGTCGGAAGTTTACATAGACCTTAGCCAAATACATTTAAACTCAGTTTTTCACAATTCCTAACATTTAATCCTAGTAAAAATTCCGTCTTAGGATCACCACTTTACTTTAAGAATGTGAAATGTCAGAATAATAGTAGAGAGAATTATTTATTTGAGCTTTTATTGCTCTCATCACATTCCCAGTGGGTCAGAAGTTTACATACACTCAATTAGTATTTGGTAGCATTGCCTTTAAATTGTTTAACTTGGGTCAAACGTTTTGGGTAGCCTTCCACAAGCTTCCCACAGTAAGTTGGGTGAATTTTGTCCCATTCCTCCTGACAGAGCTGGTGTAACTGAGTCAGGTTTGTAGACCTCCTTGCTCGCACACACTTTTTCAGTTCTGCCCACAAATGTTCTATAGGATTGAGGTCAGGGCTTTGTGATGGCCACTCCAATAGCTTGACTTTGTTGTCCTTAGGCCATTGTGCCACAACTTTGGAAGTATGCTTGGGGTCATTGTCCATTTGGAAGACCCATTTGCGACCAAGCTTTAACTTCCTGACTGATGTCTTGAGATGTTGCTTCAATATATCCACATAATTTTCCATCCTCATGATGCCATCTATTTTGTGAAGTGCACCAGTCCCTCTTGCAGCAAAGCACCCCCACAACATGATGCTGCCACCCCCGTGCTTCACGGTTGGGATGGTGTTCTTCGGCTTGCAAGCATCCCCCTTTTTCCTCCAAACATAACAATGGTCATTATGGCCAGACAGTTCTATTTTTGTTTCATCAGACCAGAGGACATTTTCCAAAAAGTACGATCTTTGTCCCCATGTGCAGTTTATGCCGGTTTTGGAGCAGTGGCTTCTTCCTTGCTGAGTGGCCTTTCAGGTTATGTCGATATAGGACTCGTTTTACTGTGGCTATAGATACTTTTGTACCCGTTTCCTCCAGCATCTTCACAAGGTCTGGTGCTGTTGTTCTGGGATTGATTTGCACTTTTCGCTCCAAAGTACATTCATCCCTAGGAGACAGAACGTGTCTCCTTCCTGAGCGGTATGACGGCTGCGTGGTCCCATGGTGTTTATACTTGCGTACTATTGTTTGTACAGATGAACGTGGTACCTTCAGGTGTTTGGAAATTGCTCCCAAGGATGAACCAGACTTGTGGAGGTATACCATTTTTTTTCTGAGGTCTTGGCTGATTTCTTTTGATTTTCCCATGATATCAAGCAAAGAGGCACCGAGTTTGAAGGTAGGCCTTGAAATACATCCACAGGTACACCTCCAATTGACACAAATGATGTCAATTAGCCTAGCAGAAGCTTCTAAAGCCATTACATCATTTTCTGGAATTTTCAAAGCTGTTTGAAGGCACAGTCAACTTAGTGTAAGTGACCCACTGGAATTGTAATACAGTGAATTATAAGTGAAATAATCTGTCTGTAAAGAATTGTTGGAAAAATTACTTGTATCCTGCACAAAGTAGATTTGCCAAAACTATAGTTTGTTAACAAGAAATTTGTTGAGTGGTTGAAAAAAGAGTTTTAATGACTCCAACCTAAGTGTATGTAAACTTCAACTGTATTTATTTATATTTGTGGGGGGTACTGAGGAGTATATTTTTGTATAAATAATGTATTATTTTTGTGCTCAATCTGATTGGGTGGGCCTGTGTCCACCCAGGCCCACACCCCCGATGCAAACAGGGAATGATGACTGAACTGCACATCACAAATGGCCAACTAACCCAGACTTCAGACCAATACCTGGGTTGCATACCCAGTATTGCCATTTACTGGTAGAGATCATACTTTAAAACATCTTTCCTACCGGCTACCAACGTCATACTTCTGAGCTACTCCATGCCAAAACCAGTTGAGAACTGTGTGCACTAGCTGCCTGCAGATGCTATTCCGCTGAAACTAGGCTATGGGTGCACATATTCATATATGTTGCGTGCTTTGCGATTGTGTAGGCTACTTTGTGCATGATTTCTCTATTGTACTACATAATTGATAAGTCGTATATACATCCACTACACTACTTGGCATCAGTGGGGATTAAGTGAGTATACGCAACACCTACTACACCACTGGCCCTTTTCCAAAAAGTACTCTCTCCTACGTGTGCCGCTATTACGGTTGTTGTCCTTTCAGCATCATTAACCTGTCACACACTGAAGACCTATATGTTCACCACTGTACTAACCTGTCACACCTATAGGTTCACCACTGTACTAACCTGTCACACCTATAGGTTCACCACTGTACCAACCTGTCACACACTGAAGGCCTATAGATTCACCACTGTACTAACCTGTCACACCTATAGGTTCACCACTGTACTAACCTGTCACACACTGAAGGTCTATAGGTTCACCACTGTACCAACCTGTCACACACTGAAGGCCTATAGGTTCACCACTGTACTAACAGGTCTATAATAGATATACAGACTTCAGATATTAATGTTTTAAGAAAGGAGTGTGTATATTTGGCCTGGCACCAACACTACTACGAACTGACAACCCTGTTCACATTCACTTTCCATGCATCCAACATAGCCCATCATTCTGATAACCTCCCTTTCCAAAGGACCAATACCCCCGTGCCGTGGGAGGTCCAGTCAACCCAATGCCACCCTCACCTGTGGCAAAGGCACTGTGTTTGCACCAGCTGTGCCAAGGACCCGGGAGTGTAGAAGGCTGTCTCGGCCTGGCTTCGGGCCACCAGGTGGCGGGCCAGCCAGCCCACCGAGAGCTGCAGGTCCTGGGCTTCGCCTCTGGAGACCAGGGCCTCCACCTCCCTCTGGACCTCCTCCACTGGACCAGTCTGGAGGGGTTGGAGATTGACCACAGTCAACACCTAACTTAACATTTCCTCGAGGACAGTTATATTTTATATAAATATACTATGAAAGGGACTGGTCATTTGTGGTTCACTCACAATGTAGAACATCAAAACCTGCTTGAGACTAAAACAGATGAGCAGAATGAGCAGTTGATCTAAAATACCTTGATAAGCTCCACTACTTCGTCCACTGTGAGGGTAGGCGCTGATTGGCTCTTCCGTCTCAGCTTCTGTACAAGGGAGGACCAATCAGAACAGGTGAAATTAACATTAATCCATTCTGGTGGTAAAATATTAGGGTTAGGGTCAATCAATTCTGGCAGTCAGGTTAACTTACACTCCTCCTGGTATCCACTATTTTGGTGGGCCCCTGTGGCTGATCCCCATGGAGTAGGGTGTTCCAAGAGGGGACAGCCACTGACGATCTGGACACTACAAAACCGCAAAGGAAATAAAGTCCCAGTCACTAAACTGTTAGTTTATAATAACATTTCAAGGGATGCTATTCAGATGAAATTTCAACAGTAATGTACAGATTTAGTATATTAGATAGGTGAGGAAAACATATGCAATGAAGTGTAATAGGAGTGATACAGCTTCATCCGGAACGGCTTCCCATTTCCTATTCACTACTTTTGACCAGGGACACTAGGGCTTCTATTCAAAGCAGTGCACAAAACAAAACAAAAATGCATGAAATGAAATGTATGTATTCACTACTGTAAGTCACTCTGGATAAGAGTGTCTGCTAAATTACTAAATTAATAGGGTGCCATTTTAGAGTCAACCAGGCACTGTCAAGGACGACTAACGCCACTCTGGTGAATGTTTTACTGAGGAAATGCGCGTTACCTGCGATCCCAGCGTGTTGTAGTTTCCCCAGGGCCGAGGCCAGAGAGGACTTCTGACACTCGTAGGGAATGACGGAGAGGGCCTTGCCATGAGGGACAAACAGCTTTCCTAAATAACACCAGACCTGAGGGGAAATGAAGGAATGATCATTGATATAAATAGGAGTGAAGCGAGTCTTATTTAGTGCAAGATACAAGTATAGAGTCATGAGAGTTGTGAGGCAAAAATTCAAAATTCTGAGTATTCCTACCTGTCCATGGATTCTTCCCACCATCTCCTTGCCAGCCTGAAGAGTCTGGAAATTAGTATTCCAGATGCAGAGGAAATCTGAAATTGAAAAAAAATCATTGAAAAAAAGGATTGGATGGATGTCAACAATATGCATACAATGGGAAGATATCACCATGTTGTTTACACGCAACAAATCAGAACTTCGAAAAGTACGTATCTACGGGTTGATGTTGGATTGGGTGAATGTGTGCGAGAATCATAATTCAATCAAATTCATTAAGTAAACTACAATTCCAATTTCCCACATGAGGAAAATTGACATTTCAGTTTAGCTCCTGAATTGACATGGCATTGATCCCAACCCTGATATTTACCTTTTCCAGTCCTGGCGGAGGGATGGGGCATCCCCACCACAGCCACATGAGCTTCGTCCAGGGCCACAGCCGAGGCAGCTCCCAGCTCCCCAACTGGCAGCCTCAGGCGCAGGCTACGAGGCAGGGCCTGCACCCCTTCCAGCCCCACAGGCCCCCGCACAGCCACCACACTCTGGTACACACAGCCGTTACGGTCTGGAGTAAAGAGAGTGAGAGATGACCGACAACTGTTTTTCATTGTTTGTGAAGTGCTTCATTGATATCGAATGCACTACCATTTCAACAGTATTCCAGTTATCTGGGCGGGCGGGGGTGGGGTACACCATTAAAGCTGCAATGTATAACTTTTTGGGAGACCTGACCAAATTCACATAGAAATGCGAGTTATAGATCTATCACTCATCGAAAGCAAGTCTAAGAAGTGGTATATATATGTTCTGTGTGTGCCATCTCTATGCTTTCTGTTCTTAAGTTTCGTTTTCATGTCTTTTACTTTCGGTTTTGTACACCAGCTTCAAACAGCTGAAAACACAATATTTGTGGATATTTAAAAGATATTTCACAGCATTTGACATTGATTCTCTATACATTGTTTGTTTTGTCACAAACTGAAAATAGGTTAACAATAAGAATTTAAACCACCAGGAAATGCCAGAACGATTTCTGCATAATGCACCTTAAAAGCTGAATTAACATCACTACATTAACATTTCTAACATACTACTTTGGCAGGGAAGTGATGGCCGTACTCACACAGGTAGAGCAGGTTGATGTGTTTGTCCCAGAGAGAGGCAGAGAAACTCAATGGGGGAGCTCCAGAGTCTTCTCTCTCCAGCCTATACTTCTGTAGGGTGTTGGGGTTGAGCCTCTGCACATAGAGGAAGTGCTCCCCTTTCTGTGACGGACAACAGGGAAGCCATGTTTAACACGAGTGTGGCACCGAATTCATACTTGCACAAAATATAGCATGTTGCAAATGGCACCAGGTTTATGCCTGATCATTGGCAGGTCATTGAGTACACGGCTATTCAGCGTACTGGTGTACCACAAGGAAAGGATATTCTACCTGCTCTGTCGTGAAGAGGACAAAGTGTTGTTTCTCAGCCACCATGTTGGTGCTCCACCTATGGGGTAACATGAGGACATTGTCAACTGTGTGCATCTCACAATAAACTATTGTTTACCCAAACGAGCCAAGTACTGACAGCAGTGTGGACAGCATTATCATAGCCTCTGACTCACTGTAAATTAATATGGTTGCAAGTTTTTTTTCCGGACTATAAGCCGCTACTTTTTTCCCAGGCTTTGAACCTCGCGGCTTAAACAATGACGCGGCTAATATATGGATTTTTCCCGCTTTCAAATTTAATAAAAAAATATATAAATAAATAAATAAATAAACATTCTGTGACGTGCTCAGTTTTTTGGCGGCATGAAGCTTTCATTAGACCAATGAAATTGCCGAACGGGTTAAGGTCAAACAACTTTTTTGTTTACTGTTTAGATTAAATCGAGCGCTCTCAAACTTCCCATCATTCTGATTACGGTAGACATTTTGTCACCCTCATCATGGCAAAGACACGGAGAAATGCATATGATGCAGCTTTCAAGTTGAAGGCGATTGATCTGGCTGTTGGAAAAGGAAATAGAGCTGCTGCACGGGAGCTTGGTCTGGAACAATGACTTTCTTGGTAGGCTACTGTTTACTGCTAATTTTTTATTTTTTGTTACAAGCCGTGTTTTGTTAAAGCCCATTTATTTTTGTTACAAGCCGTGTTTCGTTAAAGCCTATTTATTTTAGTTACAAGCCGTGTTTCGTTAAAGCCTATTTATTTTAGTTACAAGCCGTGTTTCGTTAAAGCCTATTTATTTTAGTTACAAGCCGTGTTTCGTTAAAGCCTATTTATTTTAGTTACAAGCCGTGTTTCGTTAAAGCCTGTGTAAAGTTCATTTGTTTCAATGTACCGGTAGGCACCTGCGGCTTATAGACATGTGCGGCTTATTTGTGTTCAAAATAATATATATTTTTTAATTCAGTGGGTGCGGCTTATATTCAGGTGCGCTCAATAGTCCGGAAATTACGGTACATATATTTTTTTTAAATATCCATGGCTCTGAAAGAGAATAAGCCAACCGGCCTCTATAGTGATGGGACTAAAGCCAACCAACCCGAAGGTTATGGATCGCTAATCCAGACTAGTGTCCATTGTCTGACCTTATGACCTCCTCCTCTGACAGGATGTCCTCTATGGGCTGCTGGGGGGCGGAGAGGAGGGAGTCCAGGAGTCTGACTGCCCCTCTCTGGAACAGCACCACAGGCTCTCCCCCTGGGGCAGAGTGGACCCGCCATACATCAGCAGATACCTAACAGACATGCAGACACACAAGTAGTTAAGACCAATAACTGCGAGACATCGCAAAATGACTGCAAAGTCAGAGGAAAGCCTAAGATAAAAAGTATTTGTATGGCATAATTTGATTCAGTTATGCTACAATGACTTCTCACTGGCACAGTTAATGTTAATTTGCAGAGTATGTCACCATAACTGACAAAGTCAAAGCAGATGAGATTGAAATTTTAAGTGTGTGAGAGGGAGTGAGAGAGAGCTCATACTTACAGTTGCTTTAAATACTTTGTCTAAATTGAGGTCTTCATCTTTCCAAACTCTGATGACCTAGTGAGTAAACATTTATTGACCATGAACAACATGAAGACAACTTTATTTTAAGAAGTAAGTCCAACTGTCAAATCCAGATGTTTTAAATTTGTTTAGTTTCTATATTCATGGAAAGTGTCCACAAGTGTTACCTTGTTGTCTGAGACGACTACATACTCCTTGGTCTGAAAGTTGCACACTGCAGGACAAGTCAACAACTGTCCCTGTTTCACCGTCCAGCTACCCAGAGGCTTCTGGTCTGAAACCTGTTAACACAGCACCTCATACGTAAACACCACATTCACTTTTCAACACAAACACAACCTTTGTCATATTATTAAGGTAAGTTAAGATTCAAATACAAGACGAGTGTGACTACCTTTTTGACAGTGGTACCAACGTCAGCTAACCAAACAAACCCACGCGAAGCAGCGATCTAGTAGTACTGTTCTCATTGAAACAGTACGTGTGATAACGTCCACCTATGTGCACGTCGATCGATTCAAGTAAACCGTCTGAATACGCAGATGTGTAGTTAGATAGTTGTTGAACACCATTGCAATACTGGTAAGAGAGTGAGCAATTTTTATATGTACCTAGCTATATTTTGAAACGCGTCGGATCCCCCACTACAATGTCAATGGACACGAGTGTGCCATCTTCCCATCAGCTGAGCTGGTTCAACACTTCAGCCACTTGTATTGGTCAACATTACCTTGTATAAAGTGACAGATCTCGTGGAATCGGTGACGACGGCATGGTCACTGTCTCCATCCAGTTCAATTCCCTGAATTGCCGAATCTGAAGCACTTGGAGTTTGTACAAGTCCGCACAACGTGAATCCCTCATTCAGCGTGGCCATGCTGGATGAAGAAAATAGGAAGTGCAAACTTCGCGAGACTTACGCACGGCTACCATAGAGTATTCAGTGTATGGTTTCTACATGAAAAACTTCAGTAAGATCAGACAGCGCCCCCTGTGACTAGTTTATGGTATTTCATATTGAGTTGTGGTAATGTTGTGTGACGCCTGTAACGGTCTGTGCCCCTGTGGTTATATTCAATATACACTATTTATACAAAGTATGTGGACACCCCTTCAAGTGAGTGGATTCAGCTATTTCAGCCACATGTATAAAATCGAGCACACAGCCATGCAATCTCCACAGACAAACATTGGCAGTAGAACGGCCTTACTGAAGAGCTCAGGGACTTTCAACGTGGCACCGTCATAGGATGCCACCTTTCTAACGAGTCAGTTCATAAAATAATTGCCCTGCTAGAGCTGCCCCGGTCAACTGTAAGTGCTATTATTGTGAAGTGGAAATATCTAGGAGCAACAACGGCTCAGCCGCGAAATTGTAGGCCACACAAACTCACAGAACGGGACCGGCGAGTGCTAAAAATTGTCTGTCCTCAGTTGCAACACTCACTACTGAGTTCCAAATTGCCTCTGGAAGCAACATCAGCACAATAACTGTTTAGTGGAGCTTCATGAAATGGGTTTCCATGGCCGAGCAGTCGCACACAAGCCTAAGATCACCATGCACAATGCCAAGTGTCGCTGGAGTTGTGTAAAGCTCACCGCCATTGGACTCTGGAGCAGTGGAAACGCGTTCTCTGGAGTGATGAATCACGCTTCACCATCTGGCAGTCCGGCAGACGAATCTGGGTTTGGTGAATGCCAGGAGCACGCTATCTGCCCCAATGCATAGTGCCAACTGTAATGTTTGGTGGAGGAGGAATAATGGTCTGGGGCTGTTTTTCATGGTTTGAGCTAGGCCCCTTAGTACCAGTGAAGGGAAATCGTAACGCTACAGCATACAATGACATTCCAGACGATTCTCTGCTTCCAACTTCGTGGCAACGGTTTGGGGAAGGTCCTTTCCTGTTTCAGCATAACAATGCCCCCATGCATAAAGCAAAGTCCATAAAGAAATGGTTTGTCGAGATCGGTGTGAAAGAATTTGACTGGCCTGTACAGAGCCCTGACCTCAACCCCATAGAACACCTTTGGGATGAATTGCGAGCCAGGCCTAATCGCCCAACATCAGTGCCCGACCTCACTAATGCTCTTGTGGCTGAATGGAAGCAAGCCCCCGCATCAATGTTCCAACATCTAGTGGAAAGCCTTCCCAGAAGGGTGGAGGCTGTTATAGCGGCAAAGGGGAGACCAACTCCATATTAATGACCATGATTTTGAATGAGATGTTCGACGAGCAGGTGTCCACATACTTTTGGTCATGTGGTGTATATAGCAAAATGTTCATTCCCCTTGCTCTTTATCTTTCACTCTCTCTCACACACACAAACCCCCATGCAATCACACACACACACACACACACACACACACACACACTTTCAGAGGCACCACATCTGACAACCAACAATGGCAAAGTGTAGTAGCAAGTAAACTTTATTTACTACAAGAATTAAGAAAAAAGTGAAACAATAATTACAACAGAGAACCAAATGTACCTCAAGGAGGGCAGTAAAAATATAACAAATATAATCAGTGGAAGAACCCAGAGCGACTTCCAGTAGCCGGACAAGGATGGCACTTCAGATAGGGAGACAGTAGCTCTGGTCCAGGGTGTTAGTGTGGATTGCTAACACTAGTCCTGCTTAGGAGGCTCAGTGTCAGGAAGCAGCAGTGACAACCTGGACCAGAGCTAGGGAGACAGCACGACAGCCTGGCAAGCCGCATCAGGAGGGACACAACGAAGCTTGGTCCTTTTCTTAGAATGAACAGATGCCATTTGAAATACAGCAAACCACAAAATCAAACTACAGCACTTGTGAAAATTATAACAGAAAAACAACCTCCGAGTCAAGATATATTGTAAAAATTCAAAAGTAAACACAGTCCCCCACCCCCAAAAAAAGATTGATTCAAATATTGTTTTTATAGATAATGTGCCATTATATCAAAGAGCTGTAGGATCACCAAAAGCAACTGGAACGTCGATGATGCAAATTCAAAGTAAATCTTTTCACAGTGAGCACAATATGTTGAAAAATACCTATTTTCAATGTCCTTTCAACCAAAAATACATTTTTTTAAATGTATTTTGCACATAGGGTTGTAGCGTACAGTATGTAGTTACAATGGTCTTTTCTACTGTGGATTTTTCAACAGCTCGATAAAGAGAACTAACAAATGGGACATTGCACCTTAAATGTTATAGATTCAAACCAAACTTTTGCACTCTCAAAAACGAACGCAAAATGACAAGTATAATCTCAAGGGTTGGTTATTTTTCAGTGAAGGACTAGGTTTCGTAAATAGTAAACTCATTCACTTTCTGTTCCATGCTCCACATAAGCTCACTCAAAAAGTCTTCATGAACTTATGTGGAGCATGCAACCGAAAACGAAAAAGTTGACTATTTATAAAACCTAGACCTTCTCTCTGAAAAAAAAACCCTGAACCTTGATGTTATGCCTGCCATTTTGAGTTCGTTTTGATATAGCCATTAGCTTACTGGCACTCAAACATATCCCTGGATCTTTTTTATTCCTGATAGTCAATATCATTTAACACATGTATCTCACAGGAAATTTTACAGCAAAGACAAGTACAGTTTAGAATGATAGTGAGCATCTTGTGTAAAGATGAGACATTTTGGGGTTAGACTCTGAAGAGTGGTCTATAGTGTTGAGTGGTCTATATCTGACCAACGAGTAGGCTTGTGTAACTTCGGTCCAACAAACCCCTCGAACAGAGATATAACAGTCAGTACGTTTGTTAACGGCTAATTTCGTTTTCTCATCAAAAAGTGCAAATGCACACAAATGTAATGTAATGTGACGTCTTCAGGACAAAACAATGGTCAACAGGTACCACAAACTTCAGCTATTTCTCTCAAAATCTTGTAAATTTTGATGATGAAAGTAACTAACATGAAGCTGTATTTCAAATCAATGTTTTGAAATTGCAATAAATTGAATAGTAGGCTTAAAAAGGGCCATTCTGCCACTTTACAAACTCATATTCATTATCTCCAGCACCATACGGGTGTCTAGATATGTGAAAACGGTGTGTTTCTATGATCTGTGGTTGCAAAGATAAGAAGGTCCTAAATGCTTCTCTGTGGCATCACAAGGTAGGATTAAAAGTAAGAAAATCTGTGATTTTCAAAACTGGCAATGAGTTTCAAGCCAGAGGGAGGGTATTTTATTGCTCCACGTCACCATGAATCTCATAGTGTTTGAAAATCAGTTTTTTGAAATGGTTGATGATGTCATCGGGTAGAACATTGTAACTTTATATTTCTTTCTACAAAATGAAGAACTGCGCCATTTTCACATATGCAGACATTGTTTTTGAGCTGGAGATAATGAACATGAGGTTGAAAAGTGGTGCAATTGCCCTTTAACATTACAACAAAATGGGATGTTTTTTTCTTTATTGAAATGTTTTGGATTTGTATACAGACGAGACAATATAGACTTTTGCATGCAGAGGCACTGAGTAGAGAGTTGTCTTCTCAGAACATGCTCAGTTTCAGTCTCTGCTAAAACTCCGCTTTACTATACAATGGTTACACTACAGAGCCTAGGACAACATCACATTCGCTTTCTCCACAATTTCGCAGCAACAATATATCCTGCCATTTATATACACATATACTTCACATATGTATACATGTTTGTGAACATTTCATGCGGCATATGACACCCCTTTATGCATTTATGTGATTGTATAAAACAGTAGCTAGGGCATTACACAAAGAGAAACCTTCAGTCCTCAATGTTTCTTCCCCCCCCAAAAGTTTCTGATGACACACTGTGGTGAGGCTAGCGCAGGGGAAAAAAGGTGGCCGCCGCTAAAGTTGTTGCGTCAAAATAACTTTCTGATCCCACCAAAACTGGTACAGTACCAACATTGGCAAGCAACATTATCGGTATTCCTAAAAACACAATGCGCACAATGCAAAGATAACCAAGTACATAGGATAAGGCCAGGTTGAAGCGAGTACCCTGCGAAAGCATGGAATTTCTTATCAACTCCACTGTGCTCAATGTTCATTTACAGCATATTCCCCAAATGGCATTTTTCCTAGTCATATCTGTTCTGTTGCTATACCAATTTGATTAAACTGACTGCATCACTCCTCAATGTCAAACTTGATGCCCAATATGTATTTTATCATGGCTTATCTAATGTTGTGTAAACGTTCCAAAGGTTAGTTAAGTAGACAGGTGAGTATAGATATAGTATATAGATATATCTGTGCAGGTATAAAAATGGTGTTTTAAAGCAAGGAGAGAATGCTTATGTTCCCCGCCCTTCCTAAAGAGGGCTGAGGCAGAGCTCTGGAGACCTGAGAAGGGATCTCGTTCTGTGATTGTACTGATCTGGCATCTGTTTCAGTTGGAGTGTGTTGTGGAGACGTGAACACACAGAGATCTGGGTTCAGTTTTGAATGGTCTGTCATCTGTCCAGGTGAGTGGTGGTGTATTTTTAGTGAGTCAATGTTGTTATAAAATCTAACTATACTACAGTACTTCTACTTCCATTTTGTTCATTTAAAAAGTGTATTTATTTCAAGGTCAAAATTATATTTCGATATATCTGTAGGCTGAGAATTCCATGGAAAGATGTTCACAAAACAATATTAATATCATTGTATCTCTAATTTCATGGTGTTACGGCAACTACATTTACATTACATAAGGATCATCAGCTGACCTGATATTTAAAAAAAAGAGAGAATCCATCTGGCATTTTGTCAATAACGTATTTTAAGACGAACACAGGGATCGCTAATTGAGGATAGGACACAAATCCCCTTGTGGATATGTTCTCTTGATGGACAGCTTAGGTGGTTGTCACAGTAGGTCAGACATCTGATTGGCTAGATCTCAGGAAGAGGAAGCCATCCATTGAAGGCTGACAAAACTGACTTATGTTGAGGATGTAGGAGATTGGAAACTGGTGGTTAGACCTTTGACCTCTGGTGATATGTGTAAGAAGCACTGAACTCTGGGATATGGTTAGTTAAGCCTGGAGGACTGGGCACTGGGGCGTAGAGGCTAGTCTTGCTGGGCTACTAAGACAGTGAGGTGGCAGGGCATATGGGGGAAAAGAACATCCCGTCCCTCCTATTCCCCCCCTAACTCAGCCTGGTCAGAGTCAGAGGAGGGCCAGGGGGAGTGATTTTGATTTGGAACTGGCACCAGCATAGAGCCCTGGGGGACTCCACTCTGGTTCTGGGTTGCGGTGTCGGGCAGGGTGAGGGTCTCAGGGGCGGACTTCTTGCGGGCTCGGTCCTTGGGGACGGAGAGGAACTCGGGCGCATCAGTGCAGACGGGGGTGGTGGGGGCACTGGCGGGTCCGGAGAGGGTGCAGGAGGACAGGGGCATCTCGCTGATGGAGATCGACGGGGGGAAAATCCCGATCTTCTCGTTGGTGGCTTCCTGGATGGTGCGCTCATACTCTCTCACCTCATCCATCGTCATGTCTGCACGGAGAGAGAGAATGAGGGGGGAGACAGCACTCCAAAGCATTCCAATGCTTCTTTCTAATCTTAGCCTGGCATCACTACTAGTTATGTCATAATCAAAATTATCAAACTTTTTCAAATCAAAAGTCATTTGATATTTTCTCAAGATGTGATTATTTTTGTACTTCATAGATGGTGCGCTCATACTCTCTCACCTCATCCATCGTCATGTCTGCACGGAGAGAGAGAATGAGGGGGGAGACAGCATTCCAATGCTTCTTTCTAATCTTAGCCTGGCATCACTACTAGTTATGTCATAATCAAAATGATCAAACATTTTCAAATCAAAAGTCATTTGATATTTTCTCAAGATGTGAATATTTTTGTACTTCATGTTTTCCCGACATAGAAACAACTAAAGCATGCAAGAACCACTTATTTCAGAAAACATTTCGCATAGAAACAGAGTGATTGGTTCCCTCCTGAGTCACGTTCGACATGAACAACAGAACACGTCAATATGAAACAGAACAAGAGGAAATGAAACGACACATACGCTGACTTTGTCATGAATCTCTATGTCATCCAGTGATGGGGAGTTCGTGGAATGCTCTTGCTGCTCATGGCAAACTTTAACGTTGGTTTGTTCATGCATACTTTTCTCGTATTCCCGCACGTCATCCAAGTTCATATCTGCAAAGAGGGGAGGTCGAGATGTTGGCGTCTCCCCGTTAGGACACTCAAGACGAAGGTAGAGGAGGGGTTAAGTGAGGAGGGGCACGCCGTGGGTGCGTAGAGAGCACTGGGTGGTGATTAGTGCTTTTGGGAGGGGCTGAAAGGTCAAAGTTCAAGCGCAATCAATAGGAGGTGGAGAGGGCAGAGCTAGCTTCCCATGACAGAAAAGAGTTGGTGTCGAGAGGAGAGAGCTAGTCAGGCCAAAGCCGGGTTAGGGAGAGGAAGAAAGGGAGGGATAGAGGGAGAAGGGAAAGGAGAGGAGAGGGAGAATAAATGATCCAGAACCCTCCGAGTCAGACGGGAAGGGTTGGGAGCATCACTGGGGAAAAAAATACATTCCCAAAGAACAGTCCTAGGCAAGGTGATCCCAAATACGTCAGGAGGATTTGGGTGAGAGGGAATCATCCAAATAGTGCATAGGAGGGAAAGTGATTTTTTCCCCCCAGAGGTTGAAGAGGAGAAGGGAGAGAGTGAGTAGCGGTGTCCCATTACAGCAGTAATGGCTTGTTATGGACTTACCCTGCAGCCATGGAAAAAGCTGAGTGCTAATAAGAGTCCTGCTAGTTTTACTGCTACTGCTGCTGCTCTTATCGCCATGCATTCACAACCCACATACACACAGCTTTCATGATTCAATGAGTGCAATTTCGTCTGTGTAATATCTCCTGATATTTCAGCAATTGCTATTCTTTTGTTAGGAAATTGTAGCAAATACAGCCATTTGTGTTCACTATAGACATCGTGCAAGGATTGATGCCAAAGAGAATGACAAATATTGCTGACACAAGAAGAAACAGACCAGTGTACAGGAGGGATATTGTTTGATTGAACGCCAACACAGAATTGCAGGAATTGGTTTTACAGATAAACATGGAAGGAACTGCAGTCCAGGGGCTGCTGTCTGTGTATGACTGAAGTAGTGAGCTAGTGAACACAGACCAACCCTGGACATGACAGTACTTCTAGGGGGCGATTTTCCCAGACACAGATTATGCCTATTGCTGGACTAAAAATGACTTTCAATGGAGATTCTCCATTGCGCATGCTTCTTAGTCCAGAACTGGGCTTAGAATCTGCCCCCTTGGTTACGGGTTCTAAGTAGGGTTATTGATATCTGAGAGGTCACCCAGCGTATAAGATAGAGCAGGGTTAGATGCAGTGATGGGGAATTGGATAGTGTTTAGGTGTTCACATGAGGTATTTAGTTCTATTACACACAATGATACAGACAGTAGATTAGAGACAGCATCAACAGTAACCACTTAACTCCCAAAAGGAGTAAAATCCAAATGGAAGTCCTTTCTTATTGATACCATTCTAAGGAAAGAGTGACTTCATAGGTCCCAATGTTAAACTTGGGGCATGTTCATTAGGTACAGAATAAACTGGGATGGACTACCTATACTTGTCCAATAAGAAACACCCATTTTAACTTTCAACACATAAAAAAAAACTGCCCTACTGAACACTACCCAGTGATTAGTTAGTGAGAGGACCAATAGAGCAGTGCTTGTCGACCTACCGATCCACTCATCCACCCAGGCAAAAGCCTGCCTGTGGCCCAGGAGCAGCACATCACGCACCACCTATAGGGAGAGACAATAGAGGGGGTCAGAGAACACTAATCTCAGAGCAGTTCTACAAAAATGTACCAGCACTATCTATGGAGTAAGTGGCTGCTATTTAAATAGTGAACACTAAGTCACATACTGCTCACGCACTGAGTATAAAGCCTTTTGTGGAAGGGTTTAGTGGAGGACAGAATGGCTGTGTGTACATGTGTGAGTGACCTCTGACCTTGTGTACAAACTGCTCTACGCGCGTCTGCAGGCCCCACACTTCAAACTTGACAGTGACCAGCTTGTAGGAGCACATGATGGGCTCCTGGGTGTCCCTCCAGCCCTCCTGCAACATGCCCCTCGACGTCTTCTCTGACTTGAAGTACCGCAGGTCCTGTTGGGGGACACACACACAAGTGAATGCACGCACGCACACACACACACACACAAACGTAGAGCTCAGTAATTAATCCAAACCTCTGTGCCCTGAGAGAAATGCATTACGGGAAAGCTAAAAATAGAAAGCTAATGTTAAATAGGAATTCTTCCCTCCAGAGACTCTTCGCTAAATCTCAGGGGCTGAGGCAATTTATCATTCAACCACCGCATCTACTATACTCAACAGTCTAACTATACTTACACAGATGCTACAGTGGGGGAAAAAAGTATTTGATCCTCTGCTGATTTTGTACGTTTGCCCACTGATAAAGAAAGGATCAGTCTATAACTTTAATGGTAGGTTTATTTGAACAGTGAGAGACAGAATAACAACAAAAATATCCAGAAAAACGCATGTCAAAAATGTTATCAATTGATTTGCATTTTAATGAGGGAAATAAGTATTTGACCCCCTCTCAATCAGAAAGATGTCTGGCTCCCAGGTGTCTTTTATACAGGTACGAGCTGAGATTAGGAGCACACTCTTAAAGGGAGTGCTTCTAACCGCAGCTTGTTATCTGTAAAAAAGACACCTGTCCACAGAAGCAATCAATCAATCAGATTCCAAACTCTCCACCATGGCCAAGACCAAAGAGCTCTCCAATGATGTCAGGGACAAGATTGTAGACCTACACAAGGCTGGAATGGGCTACAAGACCATCGCCAAGCAGCTTGATGAGAAGGTGACAACATTTGGTGCGATTATTCGCAAATGGAAGAATCACAAAAGAACTGTCAATATCCCTCGGCCTGGGGCTCCATGCAAGATCTCACCTCGTGGGGTTGCAATGATCATGAGAACGGTGAGGAATCAGCCCAGAACTACGCGGGAGGATCTTGTCAATGATCTCAAGACAGCTGGGACCATAGTCACCAAGAAAACAATTGGTAACACACTACGCCGTGAAGGACTGAAATCCTGCAGCGCCCGCAAGGTCCCCCTGCTCAAGAATACATATATATGCCCGTCTGAAGTTTGCCAATGAACATCTGAATGATTCAGAGGACAATTGGGTGAAAGTGTTGTGGTCAGATGAGACCGAAATGGAGCTCTTTGGCATCAACTCAACTCACAGTGTTTGGAGGAGGAGGAATGCTGCCTATGACCCCAAGAACACCATCCCCACCGTCAAACATAGAGGTGGAAACATTATGCTTTGTGGGTGTTTTTCTGCTAAGGGGACAGGACAACTTCACCGCATTAAAGGGACGATGGACGGGGCCATGTACCGTCAAATCTTGGGTGAGAACATCCTTCCCTCAGCCAGGGCATTGAAAATGGGTCGTGGATGGGTATTCCAGCACGACAATGACCCAAAACACACGGCCAAGGCAACAAAGGAGTGGCTCAAGAAGAAGCACATTAAGGTCCTGGAGTGGCCTAGCCAGTCTCCAGACCTTAATCCCACAGAAATTCTGTGGAGGGAGCTGAAGGTTCGAGTTGCCAAACGTCAGCCTCGAAACCTTAATGACTTGGAAAAGATCTGCAAAGAGGAGTGGGACAAAATCCCTCTTGAGATGTGTGCAAACCTGGTGGCCAACTACAAGAAACGTCTGACCTCTGTGATTGCCAACAAAGGTTTTGCCACCAAGTACTAAGTCATGTTTTGCAGAGGGGTCAAATACTTATTTCCCTCATTAAAATGCAAATAATTTTATAACATTTTTGACATGCGTTTTTCTGGATTTTTTTGTTGTTATTCTGTCTCTCACTGTTCAAATAAACCTACCATTAAAATTATAGACTGATAATTTCTTTGTAAGTGGGCAAACGTACAAAATCAGCAGGGGATCAAATACTTTTTTCCCCCACTGTATATGCTAACATGCTAATTTCTAACACTGAAAGTTAGATAAGGAAGAGGTGTATGGGGAGAAAATTAGAAGGTGATGCTAGAGTTAGATTAGCTAGCATTATCTGGTCAGAGCTGTATTGCGGAGTGTTTCGTGGGTTTACCTAAACGTAAACTTAATTGAATAAAATTCCAACCCAATGAAATAGTTTGGATGACTAGGATGCTTAGGGCAAAACCAATAGACTGAAATGGTGTCCGTCTGTTGTATCATTGTATCTTTGAGTATCACTGAGTATCGCTGAGTATCGCTGAGTATCGGTGAATGTCCTTGTATCCACTGTCATTGTTATGTCTGAACCATGTTACTGGTTCTATTTTTAGACTAATAATATGACTCTAATCACCAGTGTTTGACTACAGAGACAACCTGTGGCTACAATTACCCCTACAATTACCCCTACAATTACCCCTACAAGAACCCCTACAAGAACCCCTACAATAACCCCTACAATTACCCCTACAATTACCCCTACAATTACCCCTACAAGAACCCCTACAATTACCCCTACAATAACCCCTACAATAACCCTTACAATAACCCCTACAATTACCCCTACAATAACCCCTACAATAACCCCTACAATTACCCCTACAATAACCCCTACAATAACCCCTACAATTACCCCTACAATAACCCCTACAATTACCCCTACAATAACCCCTACAATTACCCCTACAATTACCCCTACAATAACCCCTACAATTACCCCTACAAGAACCCCTACAAGAACGCCTACAAGAACCCCTACAATTACCCCTACAATAACCCCTACAAGAACCCCTACAATAACCCTTACAATAACCCCTACAAGAACCCCTACAATAACCCCTACAATAACCCCTACAAGAACCCCTACAAGAACCCCTACAATAACCCCTACAATAACCCCTACAATAACCCCTACAATAACCCCTACAATAACCCCTACAATAACCCTTAGAATAACCCCTACAATAACCCTTACAATAACCCCTACAATAACCCCTACAATAACCCCTACAAGAACCCCTACAATAACCCCTACAATAACCCCTACAATAACCCCTACAAGAACCCTTACAAGAACCCCTACAAGAACCCCTACAATAACGCCTGGGCCCCATTAGCTCTAATGAAACCACACACACACACACACACACACACACACACACACACACACACACACACACTGAGATGCAGATACACGCACGCACTCACCTCAGACTCTTTATAATATCTCTCAGGGATCTCGTCGTAGGCGATATCCACAAAACACACTTCCCTTTCCTGGTCTTTATTTTCACTCTCTGAGAAGATCTGAAAACAAACAAAAATTCCCAGAGGTGCAGTTAGTCATCTATCACGTCAGGCATCAACAATATCCTCTCTTTATAAAACTACACAGCTCAATGATATTGATTGGGCCTCCCAAAATATCTTCTTTGTGTTATTCGAGGCCCTTCACTTACAGACATTTGTCATCTGTTTGTTATTTGACAGAAGCTAGTCAATGTCCATTCTATTTCAGCCAGAGTGGTCAGAATATCCACAAGGTCAGATATTTGATTTGATTTAGTAGGGCCCGTGGTCACTAAGCATCTCATAGTAAGAGTGCCTTTTAGATCATAATGTATACGATTGCATGGACAGGGGTGGGGGGATCTGATCCTAGATCAGCACTCCTACTCTGAGATGCTTGATACATACAGGCCCTGATCTTAGATCTTTGATTATGGACCACTTAGACTTAGCTGCTCCACTAGGCTACAGCATGGACACGTCATTGCGCAACGCGGCCAGAAGGGAGAGCTCTAAGCTTGTGTTGATTGACTTCCACCGTACAGTACCCTCACTGTCATCATCTCCCATTCACACTCACAGACAGGCAGAGACAGACAGACACAGACAGACAGACAGACAGACAGACAGACAGACAGACAGACAGACAGACAGACAGACAGACAGACAGACCTCATATATAGCCGCAGGGCAAACAGACACCAATAGCATTAGCCACTCTCTGTTTCCATCTAAGGAGCTAGAGGTGTGTGTGTGTGTGTGTGAGAGAGATAGGCTCGGTTATAGAGAGGAATACTCCAGTACGCCAGGCCTAAGGCGATGAGTGAACGAATCCTCAGCCAGGGCAGAGTGCAACATTTCAAAGTGTGTTTTAATGTCTATATGTTACACATCATGATTCGAGCTACCGGTAGATGTATTGAAACTGCAGCGTACGGATAAATATTGCATGAATGTCAAGAAATAACATTAAAAAGAGTACTTCACACCACGGATCACAACCTAAGAGAGATATGTAGGTTTCCTGCTCGTAGCTATGGATGAATATTGTATGCCTTGCTGCCAAATATGATTATGAAAAGGAGTCCAACGAGAACAAAGTGGCTGTGATGGTGCCACATTTATAATATATTTCCACCTTATTTATTGATGTATAATATCTACATGAAGAAAAATGTAAAATGATGTTGTATGACAATGTAAATTAAATATCATATTTGGAAGCAATATGATCAGTAGATTTTTTTGGTTCAGCTCATGTGCTATATTTGGACTAGTCTCAAATGCCAAAACATCAAGATGCCTTATGGGTTGGTAAAGTGGTCCCCCCGCACCATCTCCCTCCACCCCCCTCGGGGCCAGACACACGTTTTCCAATCGATACAGTCGACTGAGGTGTGGACTCTGACCGCTGCCTGGTTGCCCTCTGTTACTTATAGCAGGGTGTGAAGCTGTAGTGCTGTGCTCAATGTCAGGAGGTGGGAGGTCGACATCCTCAGGTTCAGTGCTTACAGACAGAAAGCCATGGACATGCACATTTGCTCTCCTTGTCACTCTGTCGTCTCTCTCTTTTTCTCCATCTTCTTGTCCATCTCTGTTCTCTTTTTCTCTCTCTTCTCTCCATCTCCTATCTCCATCACCCTCTCTCTCTTCCTTCCGTATCCTCTCTTTTACTTCCTCACCTCTCTCCCTCTCCCTCTCTCTTTTTCTCACCTCTCTCCCTCTCCCTCCAAGGGGCCCTTCTGCCACAAGCTGTGTGAAACAGTCCTGCTGGCACATTGGGGGTGACATGCCATCATGGATGAGTGCAGCCAAGGGACAGAGAAAAGAGGGAGGGAGTACTAAGAAGAAGAAAGTGCAATAATGAGGGAAGAGGAGAGAGAATGAGAGAGGGAGAACGTGTAATAAATAATGAGGGAAGAGGAGAGAGAATGAGAGAATGAGAACGTGTAATAAATAATGAGGGTAGAGGAGAGAGAATGAGAGAGGGAGAACGTGTAATAAATAATGAGGGAAGAGGAGAGAGAATGAGAGAATGAGAACGTGTAATAAATAATGAGGGAAGAGGAGAGAGAATGAGAGAGGGAGAACGTGTAATAAATAATGAGGGAAGAGGAGAGAGAATGAGAGAGGGAGAACGTGTCATAAATAATGAGGGAAGAGGAGAGAGAATGAGAGAGGGAGAACATGTCATAAATAATGAGGGAAGAGGAGAGAGAATGAGAGAATGAGAACGTGTAATAAATAATGAGGGTAGAGGAGAGAGAATGAGAACGTGTAATAAATAATGAGGGTAGAGGAGAGAGAATGAGAACGTGTAATAAATAATGAGGGTAGAGGAGAGAGAATGAGAACGTGTAATAAATAATGAGGGTAGAGGAGAGAGAATGAGAACGTGTAATAAATAATGAGGGTAGAGGAGAGAGAATGAGAACGTGTAATAAATAATGAGGGTAGAGGAGAGAGAATGAGAGAATGAGAACGTGTAATAAATAATGAGGGTAGAGGAGAGAGAATGAGAGAGGGAGAACGTGTAATAAATAATGAGGGAAGAGGAGAGAGAATGAGAGAATGAGAACGTGTAATAAATAATGAGGGAAGAGGAGAGAGAATGAGAGAATGAGAACGTGTAATAAATAATGAGGGTAGAGGAGAGAGAATGAGAGAGGGAGAACGTGTAATAAATAATGAGGGAAGAGGAGAGAGAATGAGAGAGGGAGAACGTGTAATAAATAATGAGGGAAGAGGAGAGAGAATGAGAGAATGAGAACGTGTAATAAATAATGAGGGAAGAGGAGAGAGAATGAGAGAATGAGAACGTGTAATAAATAATGAGGGAAGAGGAGAGAGAATGAGAGAATGAGAACGTGTAATAAATAATGAGGGAAGAGGAGAGAGAATGAGAGAATGAGAACGTGTAATAAATAATGAGGGTAGAGGAGAGAGAATGAGAACGTGTAATAAATAATGAGGGTAGAGGAGAGAGAATGAGAACGTGTAATAAATAATGAGGGTAGAGGAGAGAGAATGAGAACGTGTAATAAATAATGAGGGTAGAGGAGAGAGAATGAGAACGTGTAATAAATAATGAGGGTAGAGGAGAGAGAATGAGAACGTGTAATAAATAATGAGGGTAGAGGAGAGAGAATGAGAACGTGTAATAAATAATGAGGGTAGAGGAGAGAGAATGAGAGAATGAGAACGTGTAATAAATAATGAGGGGAGAGGAGAGAGAATGAGGGAGGGAGAACGTGTAATAAATAATGAGGGGAGAGGAGAGAGAATGAGGGAGGGAGAACGTGTAATAAATAATGAGGGGAGAGGAGAGAGAATGAGGGAGGGAGAACGTGTAATAAATAATGAGGGGAGAGGAGAGAGAATGAGGGAGGGAGAACGTGTAATAAATAATGAGGGGAGAGGAGAGAGAATGAGGGAGGGAGAACGTGTAATAACTAATGAGGGGAGAGGAGAGAGAATGAGGGAGGGAGAACGTGTAATAAATAATGAGGGGAGAGAGTAGGAACGTTAGGAAGAGGGGAGAAGAAAGAGAGAGAGGAGGAAAGGACAAGGAAGATGGAGGGAAGAAGAAAGAGAGCGTGCAAGAATGAATGAAAATGAGCAAGTAAGAGGCGGAGGGAGAGAGAAACTATGCAACTGTCTAATGGTGAAGTCTCAAGGAGACACAGATAGAGAGAGAGAGTGATAGAACGAGAGAGAGAGAGAGAGAGTGTGATAGAACGAGAGAGAGAGAGAGTACGAGAAAGAGAGAAGAGAGAGAGAACGAGAGAGAGAGTGAGAGAATGAGAAAGGGAGAGAGAGAAGAGAGAGAGTGAGAGTACGAGAAAGAGAAAGAGAGAAGAGAGAGAGTGAGAGAGATAATGTTAACCATGAACCATTAGAGACAGTATTTAAGCAGTGGCTCTTCTCCAAACCTAACGGCAGCCCTGCCCTGTCAGGGTCTGCTACCTGATACGACCGTGGAGTTGTCAATCACATCATCTAACCACACCCTCCATTCATTCATTCAGACAGAATATGTAGTCTGCTCACACACACACACACACACACACACACACACACACACACACACACACACACACACACACACACACACACACACACACACACACACACACACACACACACACACACACACACACACACACACACACACACACACACACACACACACACACACACACACACACAATCATTCACACGGATTTCCACAGATGCACTTCATTGTATGGATGTACACACAGAAAGACACACAAACACACATTACATTCAAACAGACATTGAACCCCTTCTCTGTCAGGAAACAGGACTGCGAGCGTGAAAACACATTTTTACAGCCTGACATTATCTTTCATAACATCGTGAGCACAGAAACACAGGGCTGCATATTATTTCACAATGTACAGGATCTTGGCAGAGGAGACTGAAATTTGGACCAGATTACACAGGGTTGTAAAAGACCAGAGTTTGTGCTGGTCAGCCCTGAAGCTGCAGTGTCCGCGGATAGATTCACATGGGAGCTTTTAAGTGGAACTTATGCGTGCAAACACATACGTGTGTCTGCATCCGTGTGTTTGTACGCAACAACAAATGTGTACGTGATATGTGTGTGTGTGTGTGATATGACTCCAAGCGCGCATGTGTGTGTTGTGTGCACGCACAGGGACACTGGCCACAGCAGTAGTTAGAGAAGAGAGGTAGGCTGGGGTTGGATTACAGATGTAGAGACCAGAGTGATGCTGCCTTTTACATTCACTCTGATATGACATCCTCTCCTTTACATTCAGTCTGATATGACATCCTCTCCTTTACATTCAGTCTGATATAACATCCTCTCCTTTACATTCAGTCTGATACGACATCCTCTCCTTTACATTCACTCTGATATAACATCCTCTCCTTTACATTCAGTCTGATATAACATCCTCTCCTTTACATTCAGTCTGATATAACATCCTCTCCTTTACATTCAGTCTGATATAACATCCTCTCCTTTACATTCAGTCTGATATAACATCATCTCCTTTACATTCAGTCTGATATAACATCCTCTCCTTTACATTCAGTCTGATATGACATCCTCTCATTTACATTCAGTCTGATATAACATCCTCTCCTTTACATTCAGTCTGATATGACATCCTCTCCTTTACATTCAGTCTGATATAACATCCTCTCCTTTACATTCAGTCTGATATGACATCCTCTCCTTTACATTCAGTCTGATACGACATCCTCTCCTTTACATTCAGTCTGATATAACATCCTCTCCTTTACATTCACTCTGATATGACATCCTCTCCTTTACATTCAGTCTGATATGACATCCTCTCCTTTACATTCACTCTGATATAACATCCTCTCCTTTACATTCAGTCTGACACGACATCCTCTCCTTTACATTCAGTCTGATATAACATCCTCTCCTTTACATTCAGTCTGATACGACATCCTCTCCTTTACATTCAGTCTGATATAACATCCTCTCCTTTACATTCAGTCTGATATAACATCCTCTCCTTTACATTCACTCTGATATGACATAGTAGTAGAACTATTATTCTGCTATCGAAACGAGTTTGTGAATTGGGAGAGAGGGAGAGAGAGAAGGCCAGAGTATAAATGAAATGGGCTCTTCAATTAGCAGAACTGCACTTGGCAAACACTGAGGGGCCATAAGACCCCTATTATGGAATTACTTTATCATACTGAAGGTCTCAGTGCAACACACACACACACACACACACACACACACACACACACACACACACACACACACACACACACAATCATTCACACGGATTTCCACAGATGCACTTCATTGTATGGATGTACACACAGAAAGACACACAAACACACATTACATTCAAACAGACATTGAACCCCTTCTCTGTCAGGAAACAGGACTGCGAGCGTGAAAACACATTTTTACAGCCTGACATTATCTTTCATAACATCGTGAGCACAGAAACACAGGGCTGCATATTATTTCACAATGTACAGGATCTTGGCAGAGGAGACTGAAATTTGGACCAGATTACACAGGGTTGTAAAAGACCAGAGTTTGTGCTGGTCAGCCCTGAAGCTGCAGTGTCCGCGGATAGATTCACATGGGAGCTTTTAAGTGGAACTTATGCGTGCAAACACATACGTGTGTCTGCATCCGTGTGTTTGTACGCAACAACAAATGTGTACGTGATATGTGTGTGTGTGTGTGATATGACTCCAAGCGCGCATGTGTGTGTTGTGTGCACGCACAGGGACACTGGCCACAGCAGTAGTTAGAGAAGAGAGGTAGGCTGGGGTTGGATTACAGATGTAGAGACCAGAGTGATGCTGCCTTTTACATTCACTCTGATATGACATCCTCTCCTTTACATTCAGTCTGATATGACATCCTCTCCTTTACATTCAGTCTGATATAACATCCTCTCCTTTACATTCAGTCTGATACGACATCCTCTCCTTTACATTCACTCTGATATAACATCCTCTCCTTTACATTCAGTCTGATATGACATCCTCTCCTTTACATTCAGTCTGATATGACATCCTCTCCTTTACATTCAGTCTGATATAACATCCTCTCCTTTACATTCAGTCTGATACGACATCCTCTCCTTTACATTCACTCTGATATAACATCCTCTCCTTTACATTCAGTCTGATATAACATCCTCTCCTTTACATTCAGTCTGATATAACATCCTCTCCTTTACATTCAGTCTGATATAACATCCTCTCCTTTACATTCAGTCTGATATAACATCCTCTCCTTTACATTCAGTCTGATATAACATCCTCTCCTTTACATTCAGTCTGATATGACATCCTCTCCTTTACATTCAGTCTGATATAACATCCTCTCCTTTACATTCAGTCTGATATGACATCCTCTCCTTTACATTCAGTCTGATATAACATCCTCTCCTTTACATTCAGTCTGATATGACATCCTCTCCTTTACATTCAGTCTGATACGACATCCTCTCCTTTACATTCAGTCTGATATAACATCCTCTCCTTTACATTCACTCTGATATGACATCCTCTCCTTTACATTCAGTCTGATATGACATCCTCTCCTTTACATTCACTCTGATATAACATCCTCTCCTTTACATTCAGTCTGACACGACATCCTCTCCTTTACATTCAGTCTGATATAACATCCTCTCCTTTACATTCACTCTGATATGACATCCTCTCCTTTACATTCACTCTGATATGACATAGTAGTAGAACTATTATTCTGCTATCGAAACGAGTTTGTGAATTGGGAGAGAGGGAGAGAGAGAAGGCCAGAGTATAAATGAAATGGGCTCTTCAATTAGCAGAACTGCACTTGGCAAACACTGAGGGGCCATAAGACCCCTATTATGGAATTACTTTATCATACTGAAGGTCTCAGTGCAACACACACACACACACACACACACACACACACACACACACACACACACACACACACACACACACACACACACACACACGGTCTTTACTCACGTTGTCATTGCTGCCTTTGTTGTCCTCGTATTTCGTCTCTATGTGAATGGAGAACTTGGGTAAGAAAGAACACTGCAAAACAATACAGATGAGATGTATCAGGTGAGATGGTGGAAAAACAACCTCTTTCACCTGAAACTGGTGTTTAGTTTTATAATTGTTTATGCGTCATCGAGACATTTAGTCTCTAGACTTCTTGTACCAGCATCCCCACCAACTAATGTGTTTGGTGCTTATTTCAGAAAGGGGAGATGAATGAATGGGAGTATGCTCTGTATGCATGTCCATGTGCTCGTGTCTGAGTGTGTGTGTGTGTGGTTTGTGTGTGTGTGTCTGCGTTGTGTGTGTGTATGCGTGCGTGCATGTACCCCTCCTATGACTCACACACAGCCTTTTATCGAGCCCGAAACTCTGTCACTGTCAAAGCCATGTCTCCCCCTCATCCCCCTTTCCCTCCTCCCCCCTCCTCTCCTCCATCCGCTCCTCGCTGCTCCTCTCTATATAAAGCCATATGACTCACTGTGGTGGCATTTATCACTTTCTGAGAATTTCAAAATGCCACAGCTCAAAGGCTTTAGAAGTTTCAGGCAGTATGTTACAGGGGGCAGCGGCAGGTTTCCAAGACCGTCATCAATCTTGAACCCTTTGACCTAAAACACTGCTACAGTAGTGTTTAGATTGGAGTTGAGACTGATGTTGGTTGTAAAGAGTTCTTGGAAACAGTTTCTGTGAACTACCAGTGTATAAAACCTTATTTGTATTTGTATATATTATGGATCCCCAAGGTAGCAGCTACACTTCCTGGAGTCCGGCAATATTAAGGCAGTTATACAATTTAAAAAACATTACAATACATTCATTACAGAATTCACAACACCCTAAGTGGGCGCCCTCAGGCCCATACTCCACTACCGCTTATCTACAACACAAAGTCCATGTGTACGTGTGTGTTTAGTGCGTATGTTATCATGTGTGTGTATGCATGTTTGTGTGTCCCCCTGTTCCATAAGGTTTGTTTGTATCCGTTTTTTAAATCTGATTCTACTGGTTGTATCAGTTATTATGATGCCTTCTAATACATTATAAGACTTGCTATAAGCATCTATAACAGCTTATAGTTGTATAGAGTCATGTATAAACACAACAGCAAACCCACCCACACAAATAGAGGATACCTAAACCTCAAAAAGATATGGACAGGTGAAAATACGTTACTTAAAGATGAACTAGGCAGAAATCGCTCCACCATTTCCTGTTTGTTAAAATTCCAATAGTTAGCCTAATTTCAGTTTATGTGACAAAACAAGCACCACTACTTAGACTTGCTTTCAATGAGAATGACAGATCTATAACTCACATTTCTATGTGAATTTGGTCAGGTCGGCCAAAAAGTGACATATTGCCGCTTTAAAAGCATTTAATACCAAGTCAAAAGTATTTAAGAAAGCGCCAGAGAAAAGTATTTAAGAAAGCCCCAGAGAAAAGTATTTAAGAAAGCTCCAGAGAAAAGTATTTAAGAAAGCCCCAGAGAAAAGTATTTAAGTAAGCTCCAGAGAAAAGTATTTAAGAAAGCCCAAGAGAAAAGTATTTAAGAAAGCCCCAGAGAAAAGTATTTAAGAAAGCCCCAGAGAAAAGTATTTAAGAAAGCCCTAGAGAAAAGTATTTAAGAAAGCCCCAGAGAAAAGTATTTAAGAAAGCCCCAGAGAAAAGTATTTAAGAAAGCCCCAGAGAAAAGTATTTAAGAAAGCTCCAGAGAAAAGTATTTAAGAAAGCTCTGGCTATGGCAGCAAAGCAAATGGACATCATTTGACACCTCAAAGGCAGTTGAATCCTCAGGGCAGTAAAAATGTATGACGCTTCTCGTAAGCGAAACAAGGGAATGGATATGTCTTTATCTCTGGAGAGCGAATGCCTAGCTACAGACATACACCACCATGAAGAGAGCTGCAATTCAGAAGACACACACGGAAATGCACAAGCGTGCACACACACTGATGCTAAGCTGTTGCTATAGATAGCCATACTAATGTCTCCATACGGGGAAGCTTCATTCTAACAAAGCCACTTACATTTAATATAAATCCAAAATTACACAATAAATATGCAAAAAAAAATACACAACCCAAGCCTTCTATTTACACATATCCCAAAACACTGACTCCTTACGTAACGTCTAACTAAAACAACCAGTGAAGCAGAAGAAAATGTTTAGAGAGAGATGTGGAGTTCTTTCCTGGTCCTTCCATGATGCTGCATTAAATGCATCCTGACATCATGTACATTAATGAGCTGCGGTAGCTCTCTCCACAGCTCTGTGATCAATAAAGGAAATGGAAGAGATACTTACGGTGTACTCTACAGAGGCAGGCCCAGAGGGACGCGTCGGAGCAGAGGGGAGAAAACACCACAGTTAGGGCTTCAGTAACGCAACAACACAGAAGAAACAGAAACAGGTTACGATGTGATACAACGTGAAGGAGCACAACATGACACAAAAAACAACACAGCTCACACATCCAGAATGTTGCTGAACATTTTCCATTGACTTTTGAAGAAACATTTCTGGGAACTGATGCTGACTGAACTGATAGTCTTACATAACCAGACAGAAACGTTGCCAGGTTGTTCTCGGAACGTTTTTTTGGTTAGCTATGTGCATTATAGCATAACGTGACTCAGCTAGCCTGGCTATGCTATGAGCTGTGTCACAGTAACTAGATTGGGTTGAGGTTAGCCTGGTACTTTTCCGCTAGGGTTACGGTCGATACGTGGTCAGAGCTCATTTCTGACCGCACACAACCATCTGTGGTGCCTGGTATGAATGGATCCTGGTTCTACAATAACACATCGGTGTGTGTGTGTGTGTGTGTGTGTGTGCTCACCTGTTATGGTATAAGGGTAGTAGTTCCAGGCCTTCTCTGTTACGTAGAAGATGTTGGGCACCACTGCTCGAGCCCAGCTGGGCAATTTACTGTAAAAAGAGAGAGGGTGAGAGAGAGAAAAAGAAAGAGAGAGAGAGATGGAGAGACGGAGAGAGAGAAAGAGGAGATATGAAAAGCAAGAGAGGAGATGAAAGAGATACATCATGTCTGAGTAATTGGTCTGATTAATCATTTCTACAGCTTGAGTCGTTTTCCTTCCTTCCTTCCTTCCTTCCTTCCTTCCTTCCTTCCTTCCTTCCTTCCTTCCTTCCTTCCTTCCTTCCTTCCTTCCTTCCTTCCTTCCTTCCTTCCTTCCTTCCTTCCTTCCTTCCTTCCTTCCTTCCTTCCTTCCCTTCTCAAGGTGAGTGGGCATGTTTAAAAGCCCTGGCCATTGAAGGCGGTTAAAAAAGAAACTTGAAAATGTAACAAAGAACATTGAAAAAGATGAGAGAGAGCAGCACTCAAAAGAGCCGTCTATAGCCTCGCAACACGACCTCAATGGGTTTGTGTTTTTGATTACAACGGCAAGGTTTTGTTGGAGAGGTTGAGAGCTCTTCTACACACAGGTGCACCGGAACAGAAACACACTAGCCTGGGCAGAGAAAGCTGAAGGGACATTTACTCAAAGGCTCTGGTGAGTGTAACAGTGGCACATAAAGGTGTGTGTCTGCAGTGTAGCATAGAGATTGGTGTGTGTGTGCGCGTGCATGTAAGCCTCTAATATCTGATAAAAGCTTAGATATTACATTTTCTTTGATCACACATTGCTAAAGAAGCTAGCTACATGACTGTGACTGCGTGGTGACAGCTGATATAAAAATAAACCTATACACCAAAGAAACATTGTGAAAATGTTGACAGGTCAACTATTCACAGCCTATCCCCCGAAAGCAAGTGACAGACACTCCTCCATCTGCTCAACATCTCTCATTCTTCTTTTAAACCACCCTTCATGCTCGTCAACACATTGGTACGCATTAACACACTGTGGTACGCATTGACACACTGTGGTACGCATTGACACACTGTGGTACGCATTGACACACTGTGGTACGCATTGACACACTGTGGTACGCATTGACACACTGTGGTACGCATTGACACACTGTGGTACGCATTGACACACTGTGGTACGCATTGACACACTGTGGCACGCATTGACACACTGTGGCACTTCACACTGCACCTGCCAAGCTCTGTAGGCGGTGGTAAGGTTTCTCCATCCCACACTTTTCACACCTCACAAATTCCTACAGTAATAAAAGACTCTGGCAGAGAAACCAGTCATCTGCGCTAAAGTTCTGAAAGTGTGGACTAGTATGTGTGTGTGTGTGTGTTTGTGTGTGGTGTTTGCGTCTCCGCAAAGTAGCCCCACGTTATTCCATCACAAAATGAACCATCCGAGTCGATGTGTAATGAAGACCATTGAAATAATGAATTCCTAATGAATGTTTAAGTTAAGAGGTTATTCAAGCTCTTCATGCCAGAACAGCACTAGAACAATAATCTAGCGAATCAGAAAGGTGATTGAGTGCTGGGGACCATGACACAATGCTCACTGGCTTCAACTTCCTGCTTGCTTTGGAATATTAGGGCCAATGTATTTTTATTAAATAAATCATATTTGTCCTGTTCTGTTGTGACACATGATACATAACTGGCCCTAAACTAAATGTCTTCTATTACATTTACAATGTTCTTCTCATCTTAAATTATTTTCATGACATTTATATTTTCATGACAGAAAGGCCTTGGTTTGCACGGAAGGTTGAGAAGAGCTGGCGGATTCACTGTGTCTTGGTGTAGTCTCTCTCTCTCTTTCTCCCTCTCTCTTTATTTTCTCCTCTCTCTCCCTCCTTACATAAGGCAGACACCAGGTTCACTGAACCTGAGATGGATGTTTATGGAGAGGTTGTACTTGTAGTAGTCAGCTGGACACACACACGCACACACACACACACACACACACACACACACACACACACACACACACACACACACACACACACACACACACACACACACACACACACACACACACACACACACACACACACACACACACACACACGGCTGAGAGGCACCCATCTGCTGTGAAGAACTAGAGCGCCGGGAGTGTATTTAAGAGGTGGTAGGGGCTTAGGTGACTGTAGCCGTGGTTGCACAACAAGTGGCGAGTGATCATATGCACACAAACACACACACTCGCAAAAACACAGACAGTGTCCCTGCTGTTGCTCAACCTCACTACATAATTCCCTCATCGTCATACTGTGTCCTCTGATGAACTGTGTCCACATCTTCTCTTACAATAATGAATGGTGACGGTTTCCCTAATGGGAGTCGGGTAGTGACATTTGTTATTATATAGCCAGTCCTTATTCAAACAATACATCATGTATTCCATGACAGATTCAAGTGGGAAGGACTGTGATAAGACCTGATCCAAGATCTGTTGTTTTGAAGAGCCTGCAGCAGGTTTTTTGATAGTTAAAATATGTCTCCTTCTGAATATGCCTGTCTCTTTCCCTCTTTTGCCCTCTCTCTCTCTCTCTCTCGCACTCCCTCCTTCCCATTCACTCTCTCCTCTGTGTCCCTCTGTTCCCCTCCTTCCCCCGGCTCGCTCTCTCCGTCTCTCTCAAGGATTAGCGGCACGGCAGGGCAGACCCTGCTGACTCAGCACCTTTAGGTCCCGGGCATCCCGATCGCTGACGCAGGCACTTGTGATGAAATCTAGCCCTCTCTGTCCCTCTCTCTCTAGATATTGCCGACTTAGGAAGTTTCTGTCCTTGGATGCTCAGCGATGCGCTGGGAGAGGTCACACACACACACACACACACACGGCTGAGAGCCAAGACGTGAGGGGGTGGAGTATTGTGTGTGGCACAGCTGTGAGGGCGAAGTAACTCGGGGCAACATGACAGCAGCAGTCTGCCATGCGAAGCGTCGAGTGTGTGAGGAACAACACTTTGCCTGCGTTCCAAAAGGCACCCTATTCCCTATATAGTGCACTAAACCTATAGATAATGTCCCCTTGTAAAAGTGGAAGAGTTAAAGCTACGATCTGGGATTTTATATTCAGTAAAACAGCAGCCCAGCATCTTGCTTTGGTGTACAACCATTGGACAGATCCCAGATTGTACCTTTAACATGGGTGGATGATGGTCACTCACTCACCTGTTGAGGTAGACACGTTTCTCGGTGAACTGGCCCTGACCGTGGGCGGGGTCGTCAAACGGTTCATTCTGGACCACCTCCACCCCCTCGCCGCGGTCACTCTGCTCATGGCTGTGCTTGCTGATCATATATAGCTGGCCAATCCTGTACTGGAGAGAACAGAGGGAGACAAGAACGCAGGATGTTTAGGGTACGACCGCAACATGAACACCTTCAGTTTAACAAAAGAATCGAATACAGCTGATCAGTCCTGTAACGGAGGAAACAGAGAGGTGGACCCGAATATGACTGTAACATGAACCCGAACATTAACAAGCACAGGCGAACAGGAAGAACACATATGACTTCATATATAGCGCCTTTAGAAAGCATTCACACCCCTTTACTTTTTCCACATTTTGTTGTGTTGTAAAGTGGGATTAACATTGATTTAATTGTCTTTTTTTTTGTCAACGATCTACACAAAATACTGTATAATAAAAATAAATAAAAATAAATAAACACTGATATATTTTGATTAGATAAGTATTCAACCCGCGAATCAATACATGTGAGAATCACCTTTGACAGCGATACAGTTGTTTCATTCTGAGTAAGTCTGCGAGAGTTTTGTAAACCTGGATTGTACAATATTTGCCCATTATTCTTAAAAAAAAAATATTCAAGCCATTTTCAAGTCGAGCCATATATTTTTAAGGCGATTTAAGTCAAAACTGTAACTAGGCCACTCAGGAATACTCAATGTCGTCTTGGTAAACAACTCCAGTGTATATTTGGCCTTGTGTTTTAGGTTATTGTCCTGCTGAAAAGTAGATTTGCCTGGAGGAAACAGAGAGGGGGACCAGACCAGAGATGGGTTAGCTTATGCCAGCAGCAGAAGCACAAAAAGAGTTCAACCGACAACCACACAGCAATGCAAAAGTGAACCACACAGATATAATCATCTCTTACGACACGTAAACACCAGATAAATGACAGATTATTTTGAATGAGCTTTATCTGTCACAAATGCTTTATTAAACAGTTGAGTTTGAGGTAGATTTAATTTCACCCTTCAGGATGTCACCACCAACATTTTGAAGTTATTGTTTTCAGGGCTCTTGCCCTTTCCTTTGAAGACCACTAGAAAGAAAGACCACCAGTGAAGTGCTTCTGAGACTTCCTGACCAATCTATTGAGGCTTTAATAATTCAAGGTTAATCTACAAAGACTGGCTTTTGACCAGAGTTAAGCTGCTGTCCCAGAGCAAGAGACAAAGGATGGAAAGAGAGAGGAGGTGGGAGGAGGTAGGGAGAGAGAGAGAGAGGCAGAGAGCGAGAGATAGAAAGGACAGCCAGAGAGAGCGAGAGGGAGGGTGGGGCTGGGGTTGGAGTGGAAAGATACAGAGGGAAAGAGAGGGGGCAGAGAGAGGTTGGGAGAAGAGGGAATGCATTAGAAAGCCAGAGGGGAAAGACAAAGAGGGTGAGGATTGACAAAAAGAGAGCCGGCAGAGAGAGAGAGGATGAACGTCTAACCAGGATAGGCAGAGAGAGACGATCAATGTAGAACCAGGATAGGCAGAGAGAGGGTGAGAAATGGAGGGAGAGAGAGATAAGAGAACATTATTCAGGAGAGCAAGGGAAAAGCGAGGGAGAAGCTGGAGAGCGGTAGCACGAGAAAAAGAGCGGGAGAGGTAGAGGACACACTGCGATGATACTGAACGACGCTAATCCTCTTATCCGTGGCCAGCTGAGAACAAGTGAAGCCCTCTACTCATCCCCTGCTGAGTCACTCCTCAACCGCATCCCTCTCTCCACTCATCCTCCACGCATGACCTGCCGGGCTGCTGCAAAATAAAGCTTTGGAGAAGAGGATAGGAGGGGGGAAGAGGGGGAAATGGAAGAGGAGGAGAGAGAGGGTGTAGTGGAAGAAGGGGGAGAATTGATATTTCTAACTTTTCCATCCGACTGGGCTCTTAAGACGTTAAGTTACTTCAGAGGAAACTGTGAAGGATTGACCTCATATTGACCCCAAAAGCCCAAGGATCAGCAAGGGTCCTCGAGTGTCACAGTTTTCAGGACACACACTGCCCAATAGCAATAATCTGAACGTTTGTCACATTGCAGTGTAGAGGCCACTTTGTACAGCTCTTTAAACTACAACCACTTCCCACCCTCCATTCCGTGTCCTCCACAGTCAGCTGGTTTCTCCTTTAACCTTACATTTTTTGAGTGACTCACTCACTCCTCACTAGCCGGAACCCAAGGTCTCCCAGGGCTATGGAGAGTGGGCTTGTGTCAGAAATGGATGCCTCAGCACAAAAGTGCACCCAGGAACCACCTACAGTAGCACATTTCTGCACATTGCTGCCCGAGACGCAATCAATTATTAAGACCGGTGTGCCCGCGTGGGCGAGACTTGTCCCACAGACAGGGCAGACAGGGCGAAGGGAGACACTGCAATGTCATCATCCAGGGCCAGGAGTGTCCCTTTAGGGGGTGGGAAGCAGGGAAGCAGTTCTGGCTGGATGTCTGACAGGAACAGAGAGAATCCTCGGAGAGGATGTCCTTCATCTGAATGAGTCGACTGACACACCCCTGCATCACATGGTGACGTGATTTTGAATATTGAAGGGCTCCCCGTGCGTTTAAGCTACAGACGTACCGTTGTGGCTTTAGCTCAATCCCCTTTCTGCCGATACAAAGTTTGCACTTATTCCATAACATGGGGCTTGTGAAAGCGGTCTTTTTCTACATGTGAGAAGATCCGGACAAGAAAATCATCACGAAATTGGCTGTAAAACTCAAACCGTCTGAGCTAAACTAATAGTAGTCACCACCATCGAAAGGGGAAGAGTCTTACAAACACCAATGTGTCGGTTGTTCTGCTTTACGACGTAGACAAGCATCAGGGGAGTCCTCTGAAGGTAACCCAGTACCCGGCTGGAAAAATGGCAAAAAGTGAATAGGGGGTAAAATGTGCCACGAATAACGTGACCAAACATGGGTAAAAAAATAATCTCTGAGTTCTTATGTCTCTCAGATATAGGACAGACACTTCAACATCTTATTCCTTATTATTTATTTTTTGGATTGTCTGTTTTGTACAAATGTGCTATCAATGCGCTTCTATGAGCTATAACAGTAAAGGCTACAGGAGCCTTAAAATTCCATTTGTAAGCTTAGTATATTGCAATCTATGGGGCATTAAGTTCTCTCTCTCTCTCCCTCTCTCTGAGGGAGAATGTGGACACCTGATCGTTGAACATCTCATTCCAAAATAATGGGCATTAATATTGAGTTAGTCCCCCCTTTGCTGCTACAACAGTCTCCACTCTTCTGGGAAGGCTTTCCACAATTATTTTGGGGGACATTGCTGCGGGGACTTGCTTCCAATCAGCCACAAGAGCATTAGTCAGGTAGGGCACTGATATTGGGCGATAAGGCCTGGCTCGCAGTAGGCGTTCCAATTCATCCCAAAGGTGTACGATGGGGTTGAGGTCAGGGCTCTGTACAGGCCAGTCAAGTTCATCTACACCGATCATGACAAACCATTTCTGTATGCACAGACTATTATTCCTCCACCAAGCTTTACAGTTGGCACTATGCATTGGGGCAGGCAGTGTTCTCCTGGCATCCGCCAAACCCAGATTTGTCTGTCGGACTGCCAGATGGTGAAGCGTGATTCATCACTCTAGAGAAGGGGTTCCACTGCTCCAGCCAACGCTTGGCATTGCGCATGGTGATCTTAGGCTTGTGTGCGGCTGCTTGGCCATGGAAACCCATTTCATGAAGCAGTTAGAGGGACAACAGAGCCCTGAGAACCAGCCCATCAGTGACCTGATGATCATTAGCGAGTTGGATACCACCTACACATGTCCAGAGTGCATAAGAGGAGACTACCGTGACTCAACGGTCACGTGGGAATTTTAATGCGGTCATGACTGCCGGTGTAACGGTAATAAGGTCACCGCAACGGTCCTAGTGACAACAGAGTCACAAAGGGTCTGAAAACGAATTTGTCGTGTTTTGGAAATGACACATCCTCTTTCATTCACTTCCTCATAATCTTTGTTGACGAGTGGCAGCAGTTTCTAAATATAGAGAGAGTGAGCATACAGTCTCTTGTATTGGTTGAATAAGCCATTGTCCATGTTCTCATTTGAAACAGTGATGAGGGGCAGGGGATCAATGTTGAACCAGAGGAGGCTGGTGGGAGAGATATAGTAGGACAGACTGGAATGGAATAGATGGAAAGGTGTCAAAAACATAAAACACATGGCTTCCATATGTTTGATACCGTTTTTGCGATATCTCCGCCCACCAGCCACCACTGGTTTGAATTATTAACTGAGAAAAGCAGTGGTGGTGTCACAGAAGTTGTCATGTAGAGAAGAGGACCAAGGCGCAGCGGGATTGTGGACACTCATGTTTATTAAAGGAAACATGTAAAGCATCCACTTGAACAAAAAAACAATAAACACACCGGTGACAGTGTGGCAGGCTCAAACCAAAGGCAGTGCACACAAACAACCACCCACAACCCCAAAGAAAAACACACACACCTATATAGGACTTCCAATCAAAGGCAACTCAACACACCTGCCTTCAATTGGAAGTCCCAATCACCCACACAACATTTAACAAACACAAACCACCTGCCACATCCTGACCAAGACTAACACAATACACCCTCTGCTGGTCAGGACGTGACAGGTGGTCGCAGGCTAGTTGGAACTGTTTGCAGGACAAACAACGATTGGCGTTGATCATTTGAATATCATCATTCTGTCTGTCAATAAAAATGGAGCGCTTCAATAGTCTACAGAATCTGCGTTAAAACATATGCTACTTGGTCAAACCAACTTCAGCTAGCGTGCATCCCAAATGGCACCCTATTCCCTATAGTGTACCCTATGGGCCACGGTCACAGGTAGTGCACTATATGGGGAATAGGTTGCCATTTGGAATGTAACCCTAGTTTCTGTGGCATCTGTGCAGTCTTAGGAGAAGTAAAGAATAAAGATGAATCAAAGCGTCAATAAGCAGAAGAGCAACCAGCAACCCTGGCCTGCTTATGCAATTTGCCTGATGACAATGCAACTGAGAGCACTGGGCCCATTAGTCTCTGTCACTGGACAACAGCTTTATCAATACGACTACAGATTAGAACGCTGCTGCTCGGGCAATACCATGGATTCAAAAACAACCAGTTGGGCAATATCTCTTGGCCTAGACCATACCTCGGTATAGACAGTGTGTTAGTAGAGGTCGAGTTATGTTCAGGGTGACCTGACCAGGAAAAACTATGGGGATCGGGTTATGGAGTACAGTATGACGTTAGCCTTCGGGCTAAGGGCTAACCAGAAGTGTTCCTGACAACTTGACCAGGAAAAACTGTCCGGTCGTGTGGCCTATACTACTTCTCAGACAACCACAGTCCGAGTGGGCAGAGAAAATATGAATAAACAAAAGCGGCATTAAAGCCGCAACAATCGATGGCGGCTAGTATCCGAATTCCCCTGGTGATGATGGACGGTCGATGCGGCACGCTTCGACAAGGAAGCTGAAGGAAGGTGAGCCCGGAGGCAGACGAAGTGATGCGTATATCACTGTGCAAGCCCCTCCATCCATCCTTCCCTTCGCCTGGGTCGGAGAGAGGGAAATAAAAGAGAGACGGAATTCTACCCAGAGATTATTTCCACTCGTTATTCTATTTGGACGTCGCTCATCAAACACACTGGCCTCCAGGTCTAATGCTTCTTCACAAATAGACGTGCTAAAAGCGCTAGTGGCTTGTTTTTAAATTGGGTGTGGAAACGGACGCTTGGCCCAGAGCCAAACTCGTCTTCTTGCCAGTTTCTGAACATCTAAACAGTTGTTTTAATTTTTTTTTAAGTAAACACCGACTGAGATTCATATTGGGGCTCAAGATGAAAGGGAGACATTGTGCACCAATATGTTTAAACGCCACAACAGCTGTAAGGCACACTTGTGATGCATCTAGAATAGCCTACACAAGAAGGCAATACAGAGTTGCTCGTGTCATTGTTGACATAGCAAATAACGTTGCAAAAGATGGCGTCTTACAGTTGCTGAATACCAATGAATAGGTATCTGTCTGTGTGTGTATATTGCTGAAAGTCAAGGAAAGCACTGGAAGACCAGCCTAGACTACAAAGTAGGCGATCAGTGAACCTCCTTGCCTCTAACCCAATTACCCAACGCAACCTACACCTCTAGTCTGCGCCCCTCTGGTTCACGCTAACGCTAATAGCTACGCTAATTGTGCTGTTCCACCTCGTGAACCAGACATTAGTGTCGACCCCCGAGGAGCTCCATAGCAACCATGGGGAGAAACCATTACCGCGACCGCTAGCAAAAAAAACACACGCTCCCAACCAGAGAATAGCTTCGACGAAAGGGAGAGAATGTCAAAATAAATCTCTCCCCTGCCCCAAAGGCAGACAGTTCATATGAATTAGCTCCTTATTCATGTCTGTTTTCCCATTTCTCAAGTTTTCTCATCTCCATTAAGGCTTGAATTGGGCTCTGTCGGCAGAGGGAGAGCAGGTAGAGAGAGACAGAGAGAGAGAGAGAATATGAGAGTGTAGGAAATTCCAGGTGCAGCGTACATTCCCAAACGTAGGCACCAGAACCAGTTCAATCCTTGTATTCTCTTTCAGAGTAGTCTAATACTGCCAAGAGATAATCTACAAACAATGTACGGATCATTTTATTCTCTATGGGCCTCTTAAACCCCCCCTCCAATAAACAACAATGAGCACTGCCAACAATTAAACTGATGGATTAGCAAAGCCATAATGGGAGACACCATAAGAGGGGGGGATAGGCTACATGATTAGATCTGATTGCCTGTAATAGCCTACCTCCATTGAAAAAAAGAAGGCATGGTGAGAATATAGCTGGCTCAGGGGAGATAACCCTGGCCTGATAGAGATCTGTTCTCAGCTCCCACTGCAGAGGGCGAGGCAGTGGCAGAGCACACACATCTATACACTCTCACAGGTTGGAACAACACACCCCCTCCCCTTCCATACACACAGTATAGATCATGCTGACCACAGAGATCAACACGCCATTGAACCGGCGTGGCTTGCTGCATCAAATACCCGTTATTCCCTGTGGAGAATGCCTGGCTAGGATGACACTGATAGCCCCCTTATGACATGCCATACCGTAACCCCCCTCCTCCTTCCACCTCCCACCCTCCGCTTCCAGATACTGCTGTCTCAGCTATGGCCCCATCACTCCCTAGCAGCCTCATTCACTCAGATGGGCAACATATTCCATACACTTCCACATTGATGTGCACATTTAATCAATTGTGCAGCGCGCAGGGGGTACTGCTCTCTCAAGATAAGATTATCCCTGTGTGCTTCTGAGTCAATAGGTGCAGGGGGCTCAATTAGTGTGTGTGTGTGTGTGTGTGTGTGTGTGTGTGTGTGTGTGTGTGTGTGTGTGTAAATCAGGGTATCATCAGTGTGATAACATGTCGGTAGGGAGGGGGCTCTGAGCCAGATGAAGGCTTGATTAAGTTTGTGAGGAAGGGAGTGAATGAGAGAGTGAGAAGTACAGCATTTCCCTTTTCTCATGTACTCAACATAGCTGCACTGAGAGTCGTTCTCGATGGTGGTTTCTCTTCCCTGTTCCTCTCATCTCAGACACAATGCACACATCCCATGAGCCTCAGCACAGACACAATGACCGGACCAGATTAGGGCCTGAGCCAGCAACTCATGTAACACTACCACCACTGGGCTGCCTGCTCTCCTCTCAAAGAAAGAGAGGTAGAGAGGTAGAGAGGTAGAGCGAGGGGGCTGGATAAAGAGGGAGAGAGGAGAGAGAGAATGAGTGAGGAAATACAGAGGAGAGAGAGAGAGATGACAATTGGTCTATGATGAATGCAAACACAGAGAAACCAATATTAATTATTAAAATAGGGTTTTGAATATGCTTTTGGTCTCCATTTCGGAAGCCAAAGCAGTCATTAGCATACAACATAACGAGGCACTTTTATCCAAAGCCACTCACAGTTAGCATATCCAATGGAACGTAATGACACACATGAGAATCGAACCCACAACCGTGGTGTCGCAAGAGTACAACCACCCCGAATTCACTTCCTGTGTATACAACCCTCTCAGTCGGCCCCTCCCGACTCTGACTGTATAGCTCATTTTCATGGTCCTTCGAGCCTGATAGGAACAGCAAGCAAACCACCTGAATCACACATCACGCTAGCACCCATGTTTGAAGAGAGCATTTTGCATGTATTACCTGTAGTTCTCTTCATATGTATTTACAGTCTACCCGGCTCTAAAGTCTGCCTCAACAGATGCTTCGCAGAAGGAAGATTGACATCATTATACATCAGAGTCACTGAATGCTATAATGACTCCACTACCCATAATTCATCCCTCTGGCTCAGCGGGCCAATGGCCAACAGTGTCCTTTCCAGACATGCTTCATGTTCTTCGACATGGTTATTTATATGGGTTAGCCCACCGGACGGACGGACATCCACTTTGGTCAGGCCTTACCCACAGTCCATGAAATTGACTATAGATGATACCCCCAGGAAGATGGAGGATAGAAGTGGAGTGGGACCAGGCTGTGGCCTTGTATGGGCTGGAGTGAGACAAACAGGGCCGAACATGTCTACCTGCTGCCCAGGATCCGGCCTGGGCCTAAGCCCTGCCACTTTCCACATGCTTAATTGGCCTAAATCTGATTAAGTGGCAAGCACCCCAGCTGAATTGCACGCCCAGAACACATATCACCACTGTAATCACTATTCATCGTCACAGCGTTGACCATTCGTCATCATACGTGCGCCCAGGGGACGCCAGCGGCTGTGGCTGTCCTGAGTCAGTGGAGAGGGGCATTCTGGGATGGATGACTTCCTGTGACGAAGGCTGTGGTCATTCTAATGGCATGATGGAAGAGGGGGAAGAGATGGAGGGATAGAATTATGCCGTTAAGAGAGCGAGAGAGAGAGAGGGCAAAACAAAGATTGTAAAAACTCCATCCATCCTCCATCCATCAAACCACCATAGCCTCCACTTAGACATAAACCTATTGCTGCATTAGATAAGCACTCTGTGAAGGGAGATTACTATGTACGTGAATGACAGGAGGGAAGGTGAGGATACAGCCAGGCAGCCCATCACGGGATACGTTTCAAATGGCACCCTATTCCCATTATAGTACACTACTTTTGACCAGAACCAGGCCCATAGAGATCTGGTCAAAAGCAGTGCACTACATAGTGAATAGGGGCTATTTGGTACGCGCCCTCTACAGATAGGCATCAGAAGCATATTTCTCAGCAGTGGCTGTCATGTCGACATTGAGGAGAAGGTCACAGTGCAATATGAATTGCAAATTCACACCCACAGCTGTTAAGACCGGTGTGTTGGGCGCCCAGGAGCAGTGTGAAGAGCAATCTGAAACATGGCGCCTCGCTGCGGGAGAGGCCCTGATATATGCACTCAGTCTATTCTCTTTCTCTTGGATGTGTGTTGAGAGGTGGAGAGAGAGAATGTGTGTATCTGTGTCAGAAAGTGTCTTCCTCTAATGGTCTTGTTCATTCATTGTTTAACACACACTCCTTCGTTCTGCCTCAGAACACACACGTCCACATGTCACAACAATGTCTAAATCAATACCTCAGTGTGGTTTTACCTCAGTGCTTTGGATTTGAATCAGTCAATTACCCCTAATGCACCTCTCTGACAGGACTGTGTTCATACCTCCACCATTCCTCTCTTTGTACTTTTGTCCTCACATTTATTCACCGTTTATTGATATTTCAGAACCATTTCATGAAGAGCAAATGCATACATTCCATTCCTCTCTTTTGAAACTGTCAGGCCGTGTAAATCTTAAGAGCCCTATTAAAAGAATCTGCCTAATGCCGAAGCTGAATAGACATCTCAACATCCAATTATGCTTGTGTTCGTGAGCGCACATCCTCATAAAAGCCTTAACATTACCCTTTTAAAAAGGGCAGACAGACAGGAAAGGACAGGGGGACACATTTTGTTGTAACACCGTCACGCGAAACTTAATTACACACACCGCTACCCAAGTTGACACACCCAGGGAACGAACGAGAATTAGGAGGAGGGTTGTCAAAATTATTCATAACCTCTCGAAAGATTACAAGACGTGAAAAGAGGGGCCTAAATTTGTGCTGGGTTGAAATTTAACAACACAGGAGGGGAGTGAGGGAAGCAGGAGAAAGGAGGAGAGCTGAGCCCAGAGCACATTAAAGGAAGAAATAGAACTGGGGATGGAGAGAAACAGGAGAAGTTATGTTTGCTTGGAGAGCAACAGTGGAGGTGGATAGACGGCAATAAAAAACCCATCACTCTTAGCAAGGGAGGAAGGGAGAGAGAGACTTGGGTGGAGGGCCGGAAGGGGAGAGAACGAGAGGGAACAAAAATGAAAGCGAGAACAGGGAGAACAAGAGAGAGATGAGGAGAATGAGAGTGAGTGAGAGACAGAGTTCTAGAAAGAGTGAGAAAGAACAAGAGAGTAATGGACTGGGGGAGGGAGCTGGCCCTGGGACTGTAAATCCCCAGAAACCTGAGAGGAGGTAAACAAAGCATTAGCCGGCCCTGCTCTCCTCACCTCTCCTCCCATTGTGACATCCATCCATTACACGCAGCAGGAGGATGGGGCAGTAACTGTACAGTACCACAAACTGTAATACTAACTGTACAACTGTAATACTAACTGTACTGTACAACTAACTGTACTGTACCACTAACTGCACTGTAACACTAACTGCACTGTAACACTAACTGCACTGTAACACTAACTGTAACACTAACTGCACTGTAATACTAACTGTACTACAAAACTAATTGTACTGCACTACTAACTGCACTGTACCACTAACTGCACTGTAACACTAACTGTACTACAAAACTAATTGTACTGTAAAACTAACTGTACTGTACCACTAACTGCACTGTAATACTAACTGTACCACTAACAGTACTGTACCACTAACTGCACTGTAATACTAACTGCCCTGTAATACTAACTGTACTGTACCACTAATTGCACTGTACCACAAACTACACTGTAATACTAACTGTACTACAAAACTAACTGTACTGTAACACTAACTGTACTGTACCACTAACTGTACTGTACCCCTAACTGCACTGTGCCACTGACTGTACTGTAACACTAACTGTACTGTACCACTAACTGCACTGTAATTCTAACTGTACTACAAAACTAACTGTACTGTAACACTAACTGCACTGTACCACTAACTGCACTGTACCACTAACTGCACTGTACCACTAACTGTACTGTAACACTAACTGTACTACAAAACTAACTGTACTGTACCACTAACTGCACTGTAACACCAACTGTACCGTACCACTAACTGCACTGTACCACTAACTGCACTGTAATACTAACTGTACTACAAAACTAACTGTACTGTACCACTAACTGTACTGTAACACTAACTGTACTGTACCACTAACTGCACTGTAACACTAACTGTACTGTACCACTAACTGCACTGTAATACTAACTGTAATACAAAATTAACTGTACTGTACTAACTGTACTGTACCACTATCTGCACTGTACCACTAACTGCACTGTAACACTAACTCTACCACTAACTGCACTGTAATACTAACTGTACTACAAAACGAACTGTACTGTACCACTAACTGTACTGTAACACTAACTGTACTGTACTACTAACTGCACTGTAACACTAACTCTACTGTAACACTAACTGTACTGTACCACTAACTGTACTACAAAACTAACTGTAACACTAACTATACTGTACCACTAACTGCACTGTACCACTAACTGTACTGTGCCACTAACTGCACTGTACCACTAACTGTACCACTAACTGCACTGTAATACTAACTGTACTACAAAACTAACTGTACTGTACCACTAACTGTACTACAAAACGAATTGTTATGTACCACTAACTGCACTGTAATACTAACTGTAACACTAACTGCACTGTAACACTAACTGCACTGTAATACTAACAGTACTACAAAACGAATTGTACTGCAATACTAACTGCACTGTAACACTAACTGTACTGTAACACTAACTGCACTGTACAACTAACTGCACTGTAATACTAACTGTACTACAAAACTAATTGTACTGTAACACTAACTGTACTGTACCACACTGTACCACACTGTAATACTAACTGCTCTACTAACTGCACTGTAATACTAACTGCACTGTAATACTAACTGCACTGTAACACTAACTGTACCACTAACTCTACTGATAACTAACTGCACTGTACCACTAACTGCACTGTACCACTAACTGTACTGTACCACTAACTGCACTGTACCACTAACTGTACTGTAATACTAACTGTACTACAAAACTAATTGTACTGTACCACTAACTGCACTACTAACTGCACTGTAATACTAACTGTACCACTAACTGCACTGTACCACTAACTGCACTGTATTACTAACTGCACTGTACCACTAACTGTACTGTAATACTAACTGTACCACTAACTGCACTGTAACAATAACTGTACTGTAACACTAACTGCACTGTAAACCTAACTGTACTATAATACTAACTGCACTACTAACTGCACTGTAATACTAACTGTACCACTAACTGCACTGTAACTCTAACTGTACTACAAAACTAATTGTACTGTAACACTAACTGCACTGTAATACTAACTGTACCACTAACTGCACTGTACCACTAACTGCACTGTATTACTAACTCTACTGTGCCACTAACTAGACTGTAATACTAACTGTACCACTAACTGCACTGTATTACTAACTGCACTGTACCACTAACTGTACTGTAATACTAACTGTACCACTAACTGCACTGTAACAATAACTGTACTGTAACACTAACTGCACTGTAAACCTAACTGTACTGTAATACTAACTGCACTACTAATTGCACTGAACCACTAACTGTACTGTAATACTAACTGTACCACTAACTGCACTGTAACAATAACTGTACTGTAACACTAACTGCACTGTAAACCTAACTGTACTATAATACTAACTGCACTACTAACTGCACTGTAATACTAACTGTACCACTAACTGCACTGTAACACTAACTGTACTACAAAACAAATTGTACTGTAACACTAACTGCACTGTAATACTAACTGCACTACTAACGGCACTGTAATACTAACTGTACCACTAACTGCACTGTATTACTAACTCTACTGTGCCACTAACTAGACTGTAATACTAACTGTACCACTAACTGCACTGTACCACTAACTGTACTGTAATACTAACTGTACCACTAACTGCACTGTAACAGTAACTGTACTGTAACACTAACTGCACTGTAATACTAACTGCACTGTAAAACTAACTGCACTGTGCCACTAACTGCACTGTAACACTAACTGCACTGTAACACTAACTGCACTGTAACACTAACTGTACTATAATATATATTTTTTTATTTCACCTTTATTTAACCAGGTAGGCCAGTTAAGAACAAGTTCTCATTTACAACTGCGACCTGGCCAAGATAAAGCAAAGCAGTGCGACAAAAACAACAACACAAAGTTACACATGGGATAAACAAACATACAGTCAATAATACAATAGAAAATATGTATACAGTGTGTGCAAATGAAGTAAGGAGGTAAGGCAATAAATAGGCCATAGTGGCGAAGTAATTACAATTTAGCAATTAACACTGGAGTGATAGATGAGGATGTGCAAGTATAAATACTGGTGTGCAAAAGAGCAGAAAAAAACTAATATGGGGATGAGGCATGTAGTTGGTTGGATGGGCTATTTACAGATGGGCTGTGTACAGCTGCACGATCGGTAAGCTGCTCGAGCGCGTGCTACGGGTGGGTGTTGCTATGGTGACCAGTGAGCTGAGATAAGGCGAGGCTTTACCTAGCAAAGACTTATAGATGACCTGGAGCCAGTGGGATTGGCGACGAATAAGTAGCGAGGGCCAGCCAAATAGAGCATACAAGTTGCAGTGGTGGGTTGTATATGGGGCTTTGGTGAAAAAACAGATGGCACTGTGATAGACTACATCCAATTTTCTGAGTAGAGTTTTGGAGGCTATTTGGTAAATGACATCGCCAAAGTCAAGGATCGGTAGGATGGTCAGTTTTACGAGGGTATGTTTGGCAGCATGAGTGGAGGAGGCTTTGTTGCGAAATGGGAAGCCAATTCTAGATTTAATTTTGGATTGGAGATGCTTAATGTGAGTCTGGAAGGAGAGTTTACAGTCTAACCAGACACCTAAGTATTTATAGTTGTCCACATATTCTAAGTCAAAACCATCCAGAGTAGTGATGCTAGTCGGGTGGGCAGGTGTGGGCAGCGATCGGTTTAAGAGCATGCATTTAGTTTTACTAGCATTTAAGAGCAGTTGGAGGCCACGGAAGGAGTGTTGTATGGCGTTGAAGCTCGTTTCGAGGTTTGTTAACACAGTGTCCAAAGAAGGGCCAGATGTATACAGAATGGTGTCGTCTGCGTAGAGGTGGATCAAAGAATCACCCGCAGCAAGAGCGACATCATTGATATATACAGAGAAAAGAGTCGGCCCGAGAATTGAACCCTGTGGCACCCCCATAGAGACTGCCAGAGGTCCGGACAACAGGCCCTCCGATTTGACACACTGAACTCTATCTGAGAAGTAGTTGGTGAACCAGGCGAGGCAGTCATTAGAGAAACCAAAGCGGTTGACTCTGTCGATAACAATGTGGTGATTGACAGAGTCGAAAGCCTTGGCCAGGTTGATGAAGATGGCTGCACAGGACAGTTTTTTATCGATGGTGGTTATGATATCATTTAGGACCTTGAGCGTGGCTGAGGTGCACCCGTGACCAGCTCGGAAACCGGATTGCATAGCGGAGAATGTACGGTGGGATTCGAGATGGTCGATGATCTGTTTGTTCACTTGGCTTTCGAAAACTTTAGAAAAGGCAGGGCAGGATGGATATAGGTCTGTAACATATTGGGTATGGAGTGTCTCCCCCTTTGAAGTGGGGGATGACCGCTTTCCAATCTTTAGGAATCTCAGACGATACGAAAGAGAGGTTGAACAGACTAGTAATAGGGGTTGCAACAATGGCGGCGGATAATTTTAGGAAGAGAGAGATTGTCTAGCCCAGCTGATTTGTATAGATCCAGATTCTGCAGCACTTTCAGGACAACAGCTATCTGGATTTGGGTGAAGGAGAAGTGGGGGGGCTTGGACCAGTTGCTGCAGGGGGTGCAGAGCTGTTGGCCGGGGTTGGGGTAGCCAGGTGGAAAGTGTGGCCAGCCGTAGAGAAATGGTTATTGAAATTCTCGATTATTGTGGATTTATTGGTGGTGACAGTGTTTCCTAGCCTGAGACGAGGTTCTCTTATTTTCCATGGACTTGTGTCCCAAAACTTTTTGGAGTTAGTGCTGCAGGATGCAAATTTCTGTTTGAAAAAGCTAGCCTTTGCTTTCCTAACTGACTGTGTATATTGGTTCCTGACTTCCCTGAAAGTTGCATATCGCGGGGACTATTCGAAACTAGTGCAGTGCGCCACAGGATGTTTTTGTGCTGGTCAAGGGCAGTCAAGTCTGGAGTGAACCAAGGGCTATATCTGTTCTTAGTTAAAACAATTTTGAAAGGGGCATGCTTATTTAAGATGGTGAGGAATGTACTTTTGAAGAACAACCAGGTATCCTCTACTGACAGGTTGAGGTCAATATCCTTCCAAGATACCCGGGCCAGATCATTTAGAAAGGTCTGCTCGCTGAAGTGTTTTAGGGAGCATTTGACAGTGATGAGGGGTGGTCGTTTGACCAAGGGACCCATTACGCACGCAGGCAATGAGGCAGTGATCGCTGAGATCCTGGTTGAGAACTGCAGAGGTGTATTTAGAGGGCAAGTTGGTCAGGAGGATATCTATGAGGGTGCCCATGTTTACAGATTTAGGGTTGTACCTGGTAGGTTTCTTGATAATTTGTGTGAGATTGAGGGCCTTAGATTGTAGGACGGCTGGGGCGTTGAGCATATCCCAGTTTAAGTCACCTAACAGTACGAACTCTGAAGATAAATGGGGGGCAATCAATTCACATATGTTGTCAAGGGCACAGCTGGGAGCTGAGGGGGGTCTATAACAAGCGGCAACAGTGAGAGACTTATTTCTGGAGAGATGGATTTTTAAAAGTAGTAGCTCGAACTGTTTGGGCACAGACCTGGATAGTAGGACAGAACTCTGCAGGCTCTCTCTGCAGTAGATTGCAACTCCGCCCGTTTAGCAGTTCTATCTTGACGGAAAATGTTATAATGGGGGATGGAAATTTCAGATTTTTTTGGTGGCCTTCCTAAGCCAGGATTCAGACACAGCTAGGACATCAGGGTTGGCGGAGTGTGCTAAAGCAGTGAATAAAGCAAACTTAGGGAGGAGGCTTCTGATGTTAACATGCATGATCCCAAGGTTTTTCCAGCTACAGAAGTCAACAAATGAGAGCGCCTGGGGACACACAGGGCCTGGGTTAACCTCTACGTCACCAGAGAAACAGAGGAGGAGTAGGATAAGGGTATGGCTAAAGGCTATAAGAACTGGTCGTCTAGTGCGTTCAGAACAGAGAGTAAAAGGAGCAGACTTCTGGGCGTGGTAAGATAGATTCAGGGCATAATGCACAGACAATGGCATGGTAGGGTGCGAGTACAGTGGAGGTAAACCTAGGCATTGAGTGACGATGGGAGAGGCTGCATCTCTGGGAGCGCCAGTTAAGCTAGGTGCGGTCTCCGCATGTCTGGGGGGGTGGGGCAAGGGAGCTAACCGAGGCATGTAGAGCGGGACTAGGGGCTCCGCCGTAAAACAAAACAATGAGAGCTACCCTAAACAACAGTATACAAGGCATATTGACATTAGAGGGAGGCATAAAGCAATCACAGGTGTTGATTGGGAGTGCTGAGACAACAACGGGTAAACAGCTAAGACAACAACAACAGGTAAATGGCGATGAATGGGCAGAGAGGGTCAGTTAGCTACACACAGGGCCTGAGTTCTAGGCTGGGGCCGACAGATAAACGATATGAAGTACCGTGTTAATGAACAGTCCAGTAGGCATCATCTATGTAGCCGAGTGATCATAGGGTCCAATAAGCAGCAATGGACGAAACAGGGAGCCGCTCGGTAGTCGTCACTACTAGAGGTCAACCGATTCTGATTTTTCAATGCCGATACCGATAATTGGAGGACCAAAAAAAAGCCGATGCCGATTAATCGGCCGATTATTTTGTGTGTGTGTGTATGTATATATTGTCAAATATATATATATATATATATATATATATATATATATATAATATTGACAATTACAACAATACTGAATGAACAATGAACACTTATTTTAACTTAATATAATACATCAATAAAATCAATTTAGTCTCAAATAAATAATGAAACGTGTTCAATTGGGTTTAAATAATGCAAAAACAAAGTGTTGGAGAAGAAAGTAAAATTGCAACATTTGCCATGTAAAAAAGCTAACGTTTAAGTTCCTTGCTCAGAACATGAGAACATATGAAAGCTGGTGGTTCCTTTTAACATGAGTCTTCAATATTCCCAGGTAAGAAGTTTTAGGTTGTAGTTATTATAGGACTATTTCTCTCTATACCATTTGTATTTCATATACCTTTGACTATTGTATGTTCTAATAGGTACTTTAGTATTGCCAACCTAATCTCGGGAGTTGATAGGCTTGAAGTCATAAACAGCGCAATGCTTGAAGCATTGCGAAGAGTTGCTGGCAAACGCAGGAAAGTGCTGTTTGAATAAATGCTTACTAGCCTGCTGCTGCCTACCACCGCTCAGTCAGACTTCTCTATCAAATCATAGACTTAATTACAATATAATAACATACACAAATACGAGCCTTAGGTCATTAATATGGTCAAATCTGGAAACTATCATTTCGAAAATAAAACGTATATTCTTTCAGTGAAATACGGAACCGTTCCGTATTTTATCTAATGGGTGGCATCCATAAGTCTAAATATTGCTGTTCCATTGTACAACCTTCAATGTTATGTCATAATTATGTAAAATTCAAGCAAATTAGTTCGCAACGAGCCAGGCGGCCCAACTGTTGCATATACCCTGACTCTGCGTGCAATGAACGCAAGAGAAGTGACACAATTTCCCTAGTTAATATTGCCTGCTAACATGAATTTCTTTTAACTAAATATGCAGGTTTAAAAAAATATACTTCTGTGTATTGATTTAAAAAAAGGCATTGATGTTTATGGTTAGGTACATTTGTGCAACGATTGTGCTTTTTTCGCAAATGCGCTTTTGTTAAATCATCCCCCGTTTGGCGAAGTTGGCTGTCTTTGTTAGGAAGAAATGGTCTTCACACAGTTCGCAACGAGCCAAGCAGCCCAAACTGCTGCATATACCTGTCACGACGTCCGTCGAAGTCGGTCCCTCTCCTTGTTCGGGCGGCGTTCGGCGGTCGACGTCACCGGTCTTTTAGCCTTCGCAATCCACTTTTCATTTTCCATTTGTTTTGTCTTTGTTTTCTACACACCTGGTTTCTATTCCCCAATTACATGTTAATTATTTAACCCTCTGTTTCACACATGTTAGTGTGCGTGTTTATTGATTGTTCATGGCGGAACTTGTCGGCTGGTTATGTTTGCCGGGTTATGTATTTAGGCCCGTTATTTTCGAGTGACCGGTATTTCTCCGCACTTTGACTATTGTCTGTATACTGGTGCTGTCGTGGAATTAAATACCTTGTACACTCATTTCTGCTCTCCTGCGCCTGATTCACTGCACCAGTTAACCACCGCCTGACAATACCCTGACTCTGTTGAACAGAACGCAAGAGAAGTGACACAATTTCCTTTGTTAAAAGAAATTCATGTTAGCAGGCAATATTAACTAAGTATGCAGGTTTAAAAATATATACTTGTGTATTGATTTTAAGAAAGGCGTTGATGTTTATGGTTAAGTACACATTGGTGCAATGGCAGTGCTTTTTTCGCAAATGCGCTTGTTAAATCACCCGTTTGGCGAAGTAGGCTGTGATTCAATGATAAATTAACAGGCACCGCATCGATTATATGTAACGCAGGACAAGATAGATAAACTAGTAATATCATCAACCATGTGTAGTTAACTAGTGATTATGTTAAGATTGATTGTTTTTTATAAGATAAGTTTAATGCTAGCTAGCACCTTACCGTGGCTCCTTGCAGCACTCGCATAACAGGTAGTCAGCCTGCCACGCAGTCTCCTCGTGGAGTGCAACGTAATCGGCCATAACTGGTGTCCAAAAATGCCGATTACCGATTGTTATGAAAACTTGAAATCGGCCCTAATTAAATCAGCCATTCCGATTAATCGGTCGACCTCTAGTCACTACGCTAGGCGAGCTGGAGACACGGCGGTCAGATAGTTAGCGGGCCGGGGCTAGTAGCTGAGTCCACACCGACATCAACGACGCAGAGGCTGGTTGAGAGCACATCGGCCGAAATACTTCAGCAGACCAGTCGTGATGGATCGGCTGGGCTCCGTGTCAACAAAGCGTCCAGGCCAATTGGCAAGAGAGTTATTGTAGTTGGTGTACTTCATTTGCTAGCCGGGGGAATGGGCCTAGCTCGAGGCTAATTGGTGCTTGCTTCTGGACAAGGGTGTTAGCCACGATAGCCACTCAGTAGCAGCTAGCTAGCTGCGATGATCTGGTGTAATGGTCCAGAGCTTGCGGCAGGAATTCGGTGATGTAGTGGGTAAAAAAATCAGTCCGATATGCTCAGGGCTGATATCGCGCTGTACAGACTGGCAGACATTATCCCGGCTATCCGGGCTAAAGCAGCTGGTGTCTGTGCTCTAGGTAAAGACTGCTAGCAGTGGCTAACAATGACTAAATAGCTAGCAACTAATTAGCAGGCTAGCTTCTGAAGGCTAGCTTCTGATGGAGGTTCCAGTTATAAGGTCTAAAAAAATAGCAGATCCGTACCACGTTGGGTGAGGCGGGTTGCAGGAAGGTATATTTAATTTGAAAATGGAAAGAGAGATTGAAATATATACAGAAAAATTAGGAAAAAAAGGCATATTTACACGGGACAAAAACTAACACGTCTTGCTGCTACGCCATCTTGGATCTGAAGTAATACTAACTGCACTGTACCACTAACTGTACTGTAATACTAACTGTACCACTAACTGCACTGTAAAACTAACTGCACTGTAACACTAACTGCACTGTGCCACCAACTGCACTGTAACACCAACTGCACTGTAACACCAACTGCACTGTAACACCAACTGTACTGTAACACCAACTGTACTGTAACACTGTACCACTAACTGTAATTCTAGCTGTACCACTAACTGTACTGTAATACTAACTGTACCACACTGTACTGTACCACAAACTGTACTGTACCACTAACTGTACTGTAATACTAACTGTACCACACTGTACTGTACCACAAACTGTACTGTACCACTAACTGCACTGTAATATTAACTGTACCACTAACTGTACTGTAATACTAATCGCACTGTAATACTAACTGTACCACTAACTGTACTGTAATACTAACTGCACTGTAACACTAATCGCACTGTAATACTAACTGTACCAATAGCTGTACTACTAACTGCACTGTAATACTAACTGCACTGTAATACTAACTGTACCACTAACTGTACTACTAACTGCACTGTAATACTAACTGCACCACTAACTGTACTGTAATACTAACTGCACTGTAACACTAATCGCACTGTATTACTAACTGCACCACTAACTGTACTGTAATACTAACTGCACTGTAACACTAATCGCACTGTAATACTAACTGTACCAATAGCTGTACTACTAACTGTACTGTAATACTAACTGCACTGTATTACTAAATGCACTGTAATACCAACTGTACTGTAATACTAACTGTACCACTAACTGCACTGTAATACTAACTGTACCAATAACTGTACTGTACCACTAACTGCACTGTAACACTAATCGCACTGTAATACTTACTGTACCAATAACTGTACTGTACCACTAATACCAATAACTGTACTGTACCACTAACTGCACTGTAACACTAATCGCACTGTAATACTTACTGTACCACTAACTGTACCACAAACTGTACTGTAATACTAACTGTACCACTAACTGTACTGTAATACTAATTGTACAAACGAACTTAATAACTAATACTGCACATACACATTTCAATATACTTTCAAAAGAGATTAAGAGGCATTAATATAATATTATTTAATTTATATAATATATACTTTCTGGATATATTTGAATATACTTAAATCCTAAAGTCTATCCTGTGCATGACAACAACAACAAATGAAACATTGCTTCAAAACATTACTTATTTGGAAGGATGAAAAATACATGAACCTAGTTAGCGGCGGTGACCTCAGCATGAACCTATGGCGGTGACCTCAGCATGAACCTGGGAGCCAAGAGGGACTAAAGGCAACTGGGTCACAAAATGATTGTTGTTTACTATGCTGCTATGCTGTAGGGAGATTTAATCATTGTGGAAGTTGGAATATTTTGAAGGTACAACTATCATGCACACAACTCTCTTCATATTTAGTCATACAATTAAACTCTATGGGCTGGGTTCCCGGAATCAGATTAGACTAAGTCTAGTCCTGGACTAAAAAGCAAACTCAATTGCGATTCTCCATTGGGCATGCTTTTGAATCCAGGACTAGGCTTGATCTGTGTTAGCCAAAACATGACCGAAATACTCTGCATTAGGCAACGAGTGAATTAACAAAATAAGTAGCTAAGGCTTTGAAAATATATTACTGTCGTTAAGTAAGTTTATGAGCTTATTCATTCTGCAAAATCATTGCCATTTCTTTGGTAAAAACAGTAGGATAAATAGACATGTAGGTTGAGTCCATTCCATTCTCCTTTTCGTTCTCATTTTCTTTCAAGAGCTTTGTCAAAACGGACCAGTCAGTCAATGCATCTTGCAGTCGGATCAGGTAGCACACAATGAACCCCAATGATGTCACTGGCAATGAAATCCGATAAAAGTAAAAATAGAATGAGTGAATTTATTAAACGGAAAGGACATTCTGTTTGACTTTCTACTCAATGACGCAAACGCTGCTAAACCCATTTACCTCAGAGAAATGTAGTAGCAATACATTCCTGTCGCCGACTGCCTCTGCATCTTTAAACAAAAAGCGGTTGATTTACGAGGACAATGCTCCGGTCGCTTAGTGGGACACAAAGTCCCATTAAAAAGCCATAAAGCATTGTGAGGACCAGCGTGTCCACTGTGTCACAGGGACACTCTGATACCTGCTGCATTGGGATTACACTAGACAAGGCTGTCCTGTCTTCTCAGTCTCACTTTCCTTTCCTCCACAGTCTTTCACCATTTCTCTCTCTCCCCATTCATTTTTCATTCAAACCTATTCACCGTCTCTTTTCCCTTCTCTTGTCCTCTGGTTCTTTCATTCTCTTTTTCTCTCCGCTTCCACTCTCTCCATTCTCTCTCTACCATTATCTCGCTTTCCCCTCATCCTCCTTCACCGTTGATTCATTCTGAATTCTCTGCCTCTCATATTCTCTCCTCATTTCATTCTCTTTCTCTCTCCTCCTCCACTCTCATTCTCACATCCATTCCCTCTTTCTTTCTCAGCCACTCTTTCCTTCTAGTTTGCTCCTCTGGCAATTGTCATCAGGGAGCTCATTTCATCTCTCATCATGGAGGATAATGGCAGCTGAATAGCAGCTCTGTGTTCCCCGGTGGAGAGAGGGGGACAGTGGGGCACTCGCGCGAGTCTCCTGTTTCACACCTGAGACCCACCCATCTGTCCTCGCTAGAGAGAAAAACATGGTTTGTGCGTGTTTGAAAGAAAGAAAGAAAGGCGAGAGAGAGAGAGAGAAAGAGGGGGTGGGGGAGTGTGTATGTTTGTATGTGTGCACGTGTTTTTGTGTGTACTGTAAAATGGTTTATATGTGTGTGTGAGTCCATAGCACTTTTCCCACAGGGTTTAAGCCATACCTTGAAATCCCATGTACTGTGTACCACTGAAAACATAGCGTGACAGGGGCTTAGACACCACAACATAAGGGAAACATCATGTGAGGTCAAGGACATAGATGTCAGGAAGCATTCGTATATCTCACCTTGCATTCTCTCTCTCTCTCTCTCTCTCTCTCCCTCTCTCTCTCTCTCTCTCCCTCTCTCCCTCCCTCCCTCTCTCCCTCCCTCCCTCCCTCTCCCTCCCTCCCTCCCTCCCTCCCTCCCTCCCTCCCTCCCTCCCTCCCTCCCTCCCTCCCTCCCTCCCTCCCTCCCTCCCTCCAATATCTGTGTTGTGAGAGCGGCATACAGAGCCGAACAAACAAGTGACCACACTGCTATTTTAACTCCCCTGTGTGTCACTGTGGTCAGAGCTAAGCTACAGCATTCACCCCTGCTATTGGATTCAGAGGTGTCACCAATGAGGCAGTGGAAATGTTAGCACAAACAGCCACAGAAAACAGTGATGAAAAGTACACCACGACAGCAACCTGAGATACTCTGGTGTTGTGTCAAATTCATGCCGCTTACAGACAACAGCCACACACTAAGTACCATAAGGCCGTAAAGAAACAGTGACGGCATGCTGCAAGAGATCTTGTCAAAATCATGGGTCTCACTTTGCACCCAGAGTTCCACCACTTTCTCTTGTTCCCCTGCCCCTTTAGCCTTAACTCTCTCCCCCTCCCTCTCGCTCTCCCTCCCTCTCGCTCTCCCTCACCTCCCTCTCTCCCTCACCTCCCTCTCTCCCCTCCCTCTCTTCCCCTCTCCACACACTCACACAATTCTTGAACTGTTTCCGTTAGGTTTGCCAGTACTTTACAGACAAAGACGTCAGAAACATCATCATCCGCAGCGTCCCATAACATCTTCATAACACCACTCTGGCCTTCATTTAGGGGCTGCATGCCAAATGACAACCTTTTCCCTACATAGTGGACAACTTTTGACCAGAACCCTATGAGCCCTGCTCAAAAGTAGTACCCTATATAGGGAATAGGGTGATATTTGGGATGCAGTCTTAAGTGGCTAGTGGGGAGGGAGCAACACTAAAGAACTCTGTCCGCTGAAGACTTACGCTAACCCTGAGGGCATGCTCAGTGCTGGAGAATGGAAAAACATGACATTAAACATTACATCATGTGGAGAATTACACATGTAGTGAAGATTCTCACATTGGGAACGTCCCTACATGGTGGAGAAGGCTCATCCTCAACACTAAAGATTGTTTATACTGTGCGTAGGTGTGCATGTTTGACTTTGAATGAGAATGTGTGTTTACGAGGCTGTGTAAGAGTCTGTGTGTATGAATGTATTTGACAGTGTGTGTATGTGTTTGTGCGTCAGTGCTATAAATTGTGTATGCATAAGTATAAGGGAAAGGTCAATGAAGGCAGCTTTGATGGAAATCCCCAAGGGTGTGTGTGTGTGTGTGTGTGTGTGTGTGTGTGTGTGTGTGTGTGTGTGTGTGTGTGTGTGTGTGTGTGTGTGACTCAAAGGGCTGTATTAATCAAGGAGAGGTCAGGGGCTGATGCTATTTTTAGCCTGGT